>NC_061112.1:154223929-154249200 GCF_002878395.1 Capsicum annuum | reverse complement strand
AATATCGTGAATGATAAATTAATGTACAACACACTTTTAGGGGAAACTTATGTATTTTCTCTCTGAATATTGTGAATATGACAAATTAATGGATAACACACTCGTAAAAAGTTTTGAAATCTTACAGTTCAAGAGAAAAAACTTAAGCAGCCTACTGATACTTGAAGAAAGAGAGCAAGTGCAGGCGCAGATGCTGGAGAAAGAGAGAGAGCAGGTGCAGATTTTATGTTGAAGAGTAACAAAACAACGCGCGGGCTTTTTCAGCAAATAAATTAATATTTTTAGAAGAGTTTGAATGGTTTTAAGACTCTTTCAAAGATCTGATTTGGTCAGATATGTCCAGACCTATTAAGAGATTTTTTTTTTTAAAAACAAATGCACTTAATGGGCAGAAATCTTAACCATTTAGGTTCAGACCCCATTAAGTGCAAACAAATGAGGACTAAATTTTCTAGCCAGTTGGTAAATAAACAGTGAGGCTTTGATACCATTTTTGAAGAGAAAAGAAGAGAGGAAAACTCTTAACTTGCTTGGACTTGATTCTTTATAACTCACAGGAGAGTTGCTGATAGGAATTTATTTGGCTACATGTACTAAGAAGAATTTCCTAATTTGTAGGATTTCTATCCATTATGATAGAAAAATAAACAATATTCCATAATATTCCTGACTTTCAATAATAACCTCAACTCAGCATGCTTCACTGAAGGAATTTACCAGCAATAATGTCATCGGTTAGCTGGCAGAATTTACCATTTAATTTTGAAGACTCGTAGCTTATTTTGTCCTACACTAAGGGATTCTAAGTTATTTTTTTCTTAATTTTTTATCGCCCTTTTTCTCGAGTATGTTTGGTGGTCTATATAATTTGGTTGTTAGAGGTTGCCTCTAAAATTTGATTAGTGGACAGGTAAAATTTTTGCTCATGCTTTGATGCCATCAATATAAACATATTGTACTATAGTTGTAGACTAACCTCTTTAAAATAAGCTATAAATCATTTTGATGAACTAGTTTCAAAATGATTTCCTTGGCTAGCTTTCAGTGAACTTCCATGTACTTGCTGTTAATTGCTCTAGTGCATAAAAGTAATCTCAAACTAATGCCATCTTTTCCTTACTCTTTTATTTTCTTATTTATTTATTTATTTATTTTATATTATGGGGCTCGACTTAAACAGGTGGACAATTCTACCTTTTATGGCGAGGGTGTAATGGTTGACCTCCCTGACACCCTTGAACAATTCAGGATGAACCTGACGGAGCTTTTGGTGGATATTTGTCAGCTTTTAGGTTCTGCAGCATTTATCCAGAAGGTGTCATTGGGTTGGCTTATTACTTTGTGCTGTTTTAAATAACAATGAAGTTGATTTCATATTAGTTGCACTTCGAATCTCTAAGCATGTTTCTCATCTGAAATAACTAAAGTTATTATGCCCCTTGTATATAAGGTAAACTTTGTGCCTGTTGTTAATTAAAATTTTATTACTTGATGGGAAAAAGAATTGCTGGCAAAACGGATAAGATTCCATATATTTGTCCAACCACCCCAACTAAAAATGTGTTGAATAATTGATTTATTTAAAGGGGATTAAATAAGGATCGTATCAATTTAACTCATTATAAAAATGTATAATTTATAAAAAATGGATAAACAAGCAAGTAACATGGATTCCATGATTTTAGACTCTATCAACAAGTTTCGTTGTTTTCCAATCTCCCCTAACATTGAAGAAGTGGCTAGAAGAATTTGCATATTTAAAATTACAAGATGCTCTATATTTTTGTTGGTTAATCGTTTAACTGAATTTGTTTCAGCTCTTACTCTTCTCATAGATAGGAAATAAGTGATAAAATACTACTGCTTATCTGGACAAAGTTCATCTCTAGTCTCTCAAAATCTCTTCTATTTGTTCCCTTTAAACTACCCGCATAAGAGATAACACCACAAAATTCCATGCGCTACGTCTTCTCCTACTTTCATAACTCCAACAGGCCATAACCTTTTTTACTGTGCCTGGCATCAACCAAAAAATTCCAACTCGTTAACCATATAAAACTCTCCCACCATAATCTCAATGCCAATGGACAATGAACGAGGAGGTGGTCGATTTCTTCACTGGCAACCTTATATTAAGCATCAACTGAGATAAGTGATCTTACTCTTCCTCAAATCCTACTACTGTATCTCAACAGTAAACTTCTCAGTCCTTATAAGTGGCTCTCCAACAGGTTTCTTTAGCTCACAGAGGTGGTTACCCCTATCACCTTTCTTGTTCATACTTGTAATGGAGGGACTCAACAACGAGATTACGATTGCAAACAAAGAAGGTTGGTTAAGGGGTTTTGAAGTTTCTAGAACTTGAAAGGAAAGTCTGGGGATTACTCATCTGCATTATGCAAATCACACTTATTTTCTGTGAGGTTGAAGAGGAACAACTTAGAATTAAGGTTGATATTGGTCATTTTGAAGGAATGTCTCGTCTACATGTGAATTGGAGGAAAAGCTTCCTCTATCTAGTCAATGTTGTGCCAAACATGGAAATGTTGAAGATGGTTTTAGGGGGTGAAGTGGGTACCCTGCCTACCATTTACTTTGGTTTGCCTCTGGATGCAAAGTCCAAGTCTATGAAAATTTGGAATGGGGTAATTGAGAAATGGGAGAAGTTATCAATAGGTTGGATATCATCAGTAGGAAATTTCTATGGCAAGGGAACAAAGAAAAGAATGGCTACCATTTACTCAAATGGCAGGCAGTGACCATTGAGAAGAGAACTGGGTGTTTGGGGATCAAGAACTTGTAGAACCAGAGTAAAGTTCTCAGAATGAGATGACTCTGAAAGTATGCTACTGAAAATCAGAATCTATGGAGCAATGTCATCAAGAACAAATATGAGGAAGCTGATAACCGGATGACAAAGGAAGTCATTACTCCTTATGGTGTCAGCTTATGGAAGTCGATCAGAATGTTATGGGATGAATTCGAAGTCAACACCAAGATTGAAGTGGTAGATGGAGCTAAAACTATTTTTTGGAAAAATGATTGGTATGAAGCAGGCAAGATGGAAATCTTATTCCAGATATATACAGTCTAGTTCTACAGTAGCAAAGCACAATAGCTGTATTGTGGACACCTCAAGGGTGGAATTTTGAGTTAAGGAGAAATCTCAATGATTGAGAAATTCCTAGAGTTATAGAATTTTTCAACACTATTGACCAGTTTAATGGCTTGGAGATGGGACAAAACATTCTAAAATGGCAAGGAAATAACAAAGGAACTTTTAGAGTAAATACAACTTATAGGAAACTTAACCAGACAAACCAGCTATTACTTAGATGGCCTTGGAAACATATTTGGAAAGCTAAAATCCCACACAAAGTAGCCTGTGTTGTTTGGTTATTGGCAAAAGAATCTGTGTTGACTCAAGATAACCTGATGAAGAAGGGAATCCCATTGTGCTCTAGGTGTTTTTTCAGTGGAAAACTGGAGAAATAGGGGTCTATCTTTTTATACACTGTAGGGTCACTAGTCAACTGTGGAGAATATTTCTCAATCTAAAAAATATAGCATGAACTATGCCTGGGAAAATTACGGAGACTCTAAAAAAGCTAGGAAGAAGCAGGAGTACATGCCAAGAACAGGAACTATTGGAGAATACTTCCCGCTCTATCTGGTTGACAATCTAAAAGGAGAAGAACCTTAGAGTTTTTAAGAATGTAGAGAATAGTATGCAGCAAGTAAAGCTGAACTGCATTTTGACTTTATATTTTTGGTGTAATCAAATATAGTCTAATATATATACTCTAATGATACTGTCTCTATCATTGATGTCTTAGACTCATTATAGGGATAAGACAGTAGATTTAGAACTTTTGTAAAGATGGTTTCAGTACAACCCATGTACTGTCTTACATAAATAGAAACAATTACCAATTTCAAAAAGGAAAAAAAAGTATAAAACAACTTTCTTGGTACTTCTTTGAGAAGAAGCTTTCTCTGTACCTTGGGGATCCAAATCACCCTATATGGGAAGTCCACCTCCTCCTTGTTCAAAACCTTTTCATAATTGGATTTGACCTAGAATACTCCATTATTGCCCCATTCCCCACCTCCGTACATCGTGGCTATATTGTCGTATATATTGTTTATGAAGTAAATCGATTAAACTTTGGAGGTCTGCTGCTACACTCTTCCTATCCCTTCATGATATATCTCCAGAAACCACATCAAAAGGCGAAGTGATATTTTTGTCCTCAATACTCCTTCAAAGATCTGTATTTATCCACTACCATCTTTTTCCAAAGAGCATGTTCCTTTGTCCCATATCTCCATAACCATTTTTCCTAAAAGGCTTTATTGAACACTTTTAGATCTTTAGATCCTAGGGACACTGCAACACTTAAAAGTCGTGATGGTCTCCCACCTTACCAAATGAAACTTCTTCACCTCGTCTGACGAATTCCATAAAATTTTCTTTGATGTCTTCCCAACTTTTTTGTGATGCAAGCTGGTGCCTAACAATGAGACCTCAACATTACTATTTCCTCCGAGTGAACTAGTGAATCCCCTCAAGTAACTGCATTTTAGAGCTTTATCCATCATCCTACTTATCGTCTACATAACTAGAATGAACAACGCGGAAGATAAGGGATCTCCTTGCTTTAGCCCCCTTAAATTGCCAAAAAAGTCGCACGAGTTGCCATACACTATAACTGAGAATTTAACGGTAAAGATTTGCTGTTTGATTCATCTTCTTCATCTAACTCCAAGCCCATCCTCAACATAATGAAGCTCCAGGAACTCCCAATTTATATGGTAATACTCGGTACTCCTTGCTTTCGTCTAGAATCAAGGTGGTTAGACAAAACATGACTCATCTTCGGTTCACCGAGGACATGACCCTAGATAGGAGAGCATGCAGATCGAGGATTAGGGTAGACAATTAGTAGGTGGTCAAGCATTTCTTTATTTCCAGTGGTAGAGCAGTGTCCTATTCTGGGGCACCTATTTGTTTCTTTATCAACTTTATCATTATTGTGCAAGCATTATCTTATTCTTGATTCTATTGTTACTTTTTTTTCTTCTACTTTAGTTATCTGTACTTTTTTTTTTTCTGGAACTGGTAACTTTGTATATATATATATGTAACAGATCAGTACATTGGTTGAAGCAACAACCATAATTATGGAATCCTACAATCCTATCTCTATAATGAATCTAACACATCAATAATAGAGACAGGTTCATTAGACTATTATACTGACAGTACTTCTCTTTCTTCAATATTGTCATCACAGCGTTTTACTCTTCCGTTTCTTTCAAATTTTTCTGAAAAGTGATTTTCTTGAGCCAAGGGTCTATTAGAAACAGAGGTCTGCGTGTACCCAATCCTCCCTATACCCCACTGGGTTTTTAAATTGTTATTACTAAAGTAGCCTTCTTATCTTCTTTTGGAAAACAGGTGTGGTTCTTGAAAACAACATTTTTAGTTTTCTTGGTTGGGATATTTCATTGAACACTGGGCAGTTCTAGTGAAACCCGAGGTGTAAGCTAAAGAAGGCTGCATTATCATGGGCTTCTCTCTGTATCTAGTGTCTTCCTTTCACTAAAAAGTATAGAGTCTGATGTATATTTACCAGTTGATTTTGACCTTTCAAGGCTGGTTTCACCCAGTTGAGAAGGGATGATACGTAATGTTGTGGGTGTGATGCTGCAGATTTGGGCATGTCCGTCTATAAAGGTAGAGGGTTTGGTAGACTTCCAATGTTATATGATTGGAAGATACACTTGTGACGTCATTGTGGGAATCAAGGATCTGAAATAAACGGGGATGTAGCAAAAATCATAGTAGCTCACGGTGTAATGATGCTCTGGGATCGTTTTAAATTTAGAAACATGTGTTGCCTGTGGTATTGAACTACTGTTTTATCGACTATTTATCTTTGTTCAAGTTTAGTAAATAGTTGTTTCTGATTTCTACAATTCTTTTGAGTAGCAACCATAGTATAATCCTGGAAATTCCTTCATAGGTTTTTCCTTGGTTTCCATTCTTGACTCAAAAAACTAGAATAGATGATTCCAGAAATATGTAAGCTGACTGTAATTTGAACCTAACCAGAGAAACAACGATTTCTTTTTAAGTCGTTCATCTTTCAATGATTGGACGTATGTTTTTTTGCTTCACACTTGTATTTTCTTTGTTGCTTAGGTCTGTCACCTCTCCTCCTTCTTGTCCTATCAACGCTTGCACCATCCTTTTACCCTCAAATCTTAAACTTCAACAGAAATATGCAAGAACTATCCATATCTAGTTTTCTACCCAGTATTTCCTCATCATAGTTTTCATTTACTGCTAAATAATGATCTTATTTGGTTATTTCCCTTTTTAAAGTTTTTTTTTTCACCTTTTGACAAGCTTTCAAATATTTGTTTTCAACTTAGCAACTTTGTTATCTTTCTTCTATTAATCAAATGACTTTTGCTTTTGTATTCAATACCAGATCATCCTTGGAGGTTGGACCAGTAACAATGTACATATTCCTTGGAAGGAGGTGGAAGCTAAAATGTTTGCGCTTAATGCGGTTAGTACTGTGAACCAAAACCATGGCCGTAACATATGCATTGTTCTGCTCTCATCTCCTGCTTAATGCTTTATTTTACTCAACTCTTTGTCGATTTTGCTAATTAGCGTTAGGATAAGGTTATAGTCTAAAGCAGAATATAAGGAACAAACATAAAGGAGAGCCAGTAGAGAAAACAAGCCATGGATTCTTTTCTCGAAATCGCAGGAACTACAGCACATTTTACATTGATAACTCATGCAGCTTTGTGACAGGCAAAGGGTCAATAGTTTGTAGCTAATACCTACTTTTAATTGCATCCATGCACTAGGTGAAGAAGATCCCACTTATGTCTGGTTATAGAGCTCGTATACTTAAACTGTCATTAATCAAAGTTTTGAATTGCTTATTTTAGATGTTTGGAAGTGCTAAAATAATGTTCTTAAAATCCAAATTCTTATAGTCCAAAGCTGAACTACGTAATAATTAGGGGTGTGTTTGGTATGAAGGAAAACATTTTCTGGAAAACATTTTCCATGGAAAACATTTTCCTTCATACCAAACACACCCTAGAAGTTGAATTTTACCTGCTAACATTTAGCATTTTTATATAAGGTATCCTCATAAATTGTTTGATAGATTTAAGGTCATGTGGTCTATTCTTATGACATTTTTTTGACAGTAAAATCTATGTCAAATCTATTTTATCTTAGGTTAGGTGTTCACATCTTTCCTTAATAAACCCTCAAGTAAGTGTCCAGGTGTACTTTTAATTAATTCGAATCATTTTCTTTTGTGAAGATAACATTTGTATATATTAACTGATCCAGTGCATCCCATGCACTGTAAACCATATTTACAGCTTATCAAAAATATTGGAAACTGAATCTAAATCCTAAACAGAACCTAGGATGTCTATAATGGATCCAGTGTCCTCTAAATACATTTGTTTGCACCAAAAACAAAAAAGTCTGATGCAGTTTAGTTTGATCATTTGAAGATCACTGCTCTTGCTCTCAAAACATCTAGCATTTCTTTCTTTCCAAACAGTTCACCAAATACATGCTGGGACAATCCTCCATCCATCTTTGTCTGCAGCTCCCGCTCCTGCTTCTTCCTAACTGTAAAGAAAATTTGTAATTTTGTTAGGCATAGCCCAAGCAAAACCCCGAAGACGAATGAAAATCCTCCAGAGTTGGCTACTAATCTTGCAGTGTAAAAACAGATGGTTGACTGTCTCAATCTCTTCCCCACATAGATAGCATATGGAATACATGAAGAACTTCTTCTTCTTGAGATTTTCTTGTATCAATAATGCTTCTCTTGATAGAAGCTAAGGTGAAATAGGCCACCTTGAAAGGGGTTTTAGGTTTCCAAACCTGCTTCCAAGGCCAAGGAGGTTGATGTCCACCTTGATTCAACAACTTATATGTAGAGTTTACCTTAAATGTGGCTTTGCTATCACTGCTCCACCACAATCTGTCATGCTCATTCCTTGTTCCTTTAAACTCTTCCAAGTTCCTTAAGAAATCAGCTACTCTTATTACCTCCCAGTCATTTGGTTGCATTCTGAAATTGAAGTTCCACCCATGTGGTGTCCATAATTCTGCTATAGTCCTTTGCTGAAACAATTCCAAGTTGTAGATATCTGGAAAGAGATCCTTCCTTCCTCATGCCAATTATCCTTCCAGAACCTAGCCTTGTTTCCATCCATTACTTTAATCTTTGAGTTGCTTTTAACTTCATTCCACTAGTGTCTAATAGATCTCCAGAGGCTAACCCCATATGGCGTGGTTACTTCTTTAGTCATCCGTCTATCTTCTTCAGTATATTTAGCCCCAATCACTTTCCTCCATAGCAGCTGGTTATTGTTTGCATATTTCCACAACCATTTCATCATGAGAGCCTTACTTTGAATTTTCAGGTTCTATATCCCCAACCCTCCATTCTTCTTGTCAATTGTCACTAATCTCCACTTTGCAAAATGAAAACCTTTTCTGTCTTTACTACCTTGCCACAAGAGGGAAAAGAGACATAGCGATGGACCTATAACCCTTGAATTAGAAGGAATTCAAGTAAGCGGGGGAAAGTTTTGGGCCGATACAATAATAACTGCATACTTATCTCATAATGTGAGATAAGAATTAGGAATTCGCCATTTTGTGAAAATTTTTTGTATTCTTATCACCCTCTTTCAACCAAAGTGTTCTTGATTTTTGTCTCCATGAGATTTCCTCCCTTTTGATCATCTCTTCATATTTCAACATCAGTTCGGCTTTTCTAGCAATCTTCTCACCAGTGAGTATCTTATCTTCCCTCCCAACATCTAAGACTGCCAGTTGTTCAAGCAATTTTTTTCTCTGAATACCCAGATTCCCCTCTTCCTCAGTCCTCCATTTTTTTAGCTTGACTTTTAGTGCTTTTAGCTTGCAAGCCAGTATGTAATCAGGTTTGCCTGCGAAGTTGAAAGAAGACCACCAACCTCTAACTCTATCAATGAAGCCCTTTGATTCCAGCCACCAATTTTCAAGTTTGAAATAACTCTTGTTCCTCTCCCAGGATCCACCAACTAAAGCTATGGGAATATGATCAGAACTCATTCTTTGCAGTGGAATCTGCTTTAGGTTTTGGAAACTACCATCCCGTTCTCTGAAATTAGGATCCTGTCAATCCTTGATACTACTTCCTGATGATTCTCCTTAGAACCAAGTATACGTTGCATCCTCTAGTTGCAGATCAACTAACTTCATATCTTCAATAAAGTTTGAGAATTCCTTCATACCTCTGGTTCTACTATTGCAGTTCTTCTTCTCAGTCATGTACCTTCATACATTGAAATTCCCACAAATAGCCCATGGCCCTTCTATCAGCCCCCTTACGGATCCCAATTCTGCCCACCATTTTCTTTCTTTGTAACAATGAGGAGCATAAACTCCAGTGATATGACACATGTAATCTTGAAGTTGAGATTCAAATTTACATGTGAGGGAGTAAGTTCCTACTTCCAAAATTTCCCCTTTCCATGTCCTCTCATCCCACCTTAATAAAATCCCCCCTCTTGTCCCACTAGATTCCACATATGCTTGCTACACGTGTTTGGCCAGTTCTGTGTCATTACCCTCCAATTTTGTTTCTTGAAGGCATATGATGCCTGCTTTTCATCCCCATATCATGCTATTCACCAATCTCCTCTTAACTCTGTCATTTAATCCCCTAACATTCCAAGACACTAACTTGAACTTCGTCAAGAACTGGTGCCTATGTTTCTCCCCTTACATCTATTCCCATTATTTTAAAATTTAACATCAAAGCACATCAGACTTCTTAATTCTTGCACTCCCTTTGTCTTAGCCTTTTTGATCTCACTACCCTGTTCCCGTCTTCTTGCATGTCTGCAATTGTCTATCTGTATGAGTAGTTCTGTAGCTTCCTCTTCATGTCTTTGAAAATCGACCTCGGACATTTTTCCCAATTTGATTAAATTTTGCTGCACCCAATTGGAACTTTCTTTTTCTTTCCCTTTTGTGATCAATTGTTGTGCTATTAATGGCACTGCTTCGTCCACCTCCCAATTAACTACCTCTGTGTCAGCAGATTGCTCTGTTGTCTCATTATTAACCTGCTCAGCACCACTGATGTCATAATTTATTTCCAGTAGTTGATCTTCCTCTTCACTTGTTATTAGCAACCCCAGCAACCCCATCTCTTCCCTTAATTGTGTTGTCTTCCCCACTATTTCAGCAACCGGAGCTTCACCATGCATAGTCTGCTCTTCTATGTCTTGAACAGAATTAAACGTGCTCTGGTCTGCTGAGAAACTTCTTATTTCACCTTGAAAATTATTTTCTATCACTTGACCTGCCAGATCTGGGCCTTGGGTTTTTATGTTAGACCCAATGTCCAGGTCCATTCTAACATTCTCACTTAAGTGATTCACGTGCCCTACACATGTTAAAGACACGTTTTTCCCAGTTGAGACCACGTGCTGGAGACTAGGAAAATCCTTCGATTCATGGGATTCTTTTGCATCATCACAGATAGGCACCTCGAGGAACGTCTGGGTAATACTATAGATCGGGTAATTTTCCTCTACTTTTCCGACATCACTTTCTGACAAGAATTCAAATCTAGGCAAGCATTTCGGCCATATTTGAAGATGAAATAAGATTCTATTTCGCGATATAGCCACTTCTCTTGGGATACCACTACCACTATTTGCAACCAGAATCCTGGCTCATTTCATATGATTCTTAAGTTCTGTTTCTTCCTTTGTCGCCACCTAATCCCCACAGATTCCTCCTATCTCTTGGAAAATCTTGTTTGACCAAAGATGAAAAGGAATTCCCACTACTTTAATCCAGGTCTCCTTGGTATTTGCAGATATAGGGGCACACCCTGCTGTTGGCTTCCACCATTCAAGGAGAAAATTGCTACTCTTCCATTTCCACTGGCCTCGAATAGTTTGTTCTGCCATGATTCTATTTGGGAACTCAAATAGAAACATGTCATCATTCAACTCGTCAATATTTATACCAAAAGTTTTCTTCAAGTTTGTTGAGGTCCATCTTCTAATATCGGCTAAGGTTGGTCTTTCCTTGGTCTTCTCGCAATAACCAACTAGGCATCTTCTTAGTAGACTTTCTTCCTGAGCATCCATTTTATCTCCAACCTCAACAATTCCTTTCTCACTTTTGATCTCCGCCTCTCGCAGGTTCCTCGATTGCCATTTGCTATCTTGAATAGTCTGTAGATGCCCTTGTGCTAGGTAATTGCACCTTCTCCCTCCGGCATTTAATGAACCTGCCTATCTTTAAAGCAATATCTAACCACCCAGCATTTAATTTGTCACGTTTTCTAGACGTGATTGGCACCCAGCACATACCACCGACCCGATGAACCTAGTTTCCATACCTTAACCATTAATTAATAATATTCAATAAACTAAATACATATTCAAATAACAGTTTCAAGAAAAATTGCATATTCAAATAATATGATAATTAATTACGAACATTTAGAATTTCAGAATAGTAATTTAATTCTCTTGCCCAAATCTCATACTAGACCATTGAGCATCTACGAGAACTACAAAAACCTCTGGTTTGTAAATCCAATAAGGAAAAATCATTAAATAAATGATAAATACTCTTTTACAAGCCTCCACGGGCAATGTGGTTGCTCACCTTAACAATTGGATCATCTCTAACGCACTCGTCAATTACTAGTTTCAATGTCACCAACAATATCTGTAGACATGCATGTAAGGAGTGAGTTATACGCAAATATAACTCAGTAAGATCCTCAACCCGCTCCTTTGAATACTTCTGGAACAAGGGTTGCAAAATGCAACCACGCAACGAGCATAAAAATGATATGCACAAAAAATATATTTTTATAATGTAGTATATATCAACTCAATCCACATTCAAGGCTTGTCATAAACGACAATGAAGAAACTTAGCCTAAAATCCTGACAAGTCCACGGTATATAATGCCCCAAAGTATACTACTTCAGCATGTATAAGGCCCCTAACACCATGGTATGAGACCATGCCACACCACATATCACTTATTAAATAATTGTCATATTCTCCACAAAAATAACATATATGCAGCTTGTCAAAGATCGTCGATTCTGCCAACCACACGCTTGTCCCAACACATGGACCAGGCATACACATTTTCAAGACTAGAACTACTGTTGGTGGTTCGAATTTGATATCTCAACCCAACTCTTCTATTGTTTCGAGGGGGGGGGGGGGGGAGAAGTGAGTAAGGGCATCAGTGGTGCTGCGGTGGAGTTTTTGGGTATTCTTCGACATAAGAAAATTCCAAATTTCTTTCTAGTGGGGTCTTAACAAATTCTAGTAGCTTGGGGGTTGGTGCAGATAGGGTTGATGCACTTGTTGGCTCTAGAAATGGGGTTTCTCACAAGAATAACTTTATTGAGGAACATAATATTGTTTTGGAAGGAACAGAAGGGGAAATTTGTATGTCCAAATGAGTTGAAGAAAAATGTTTCTTAATTTTGGGAAATTTTTGGGGGGGAAATTTGTATGTCCAAATGAGTTGAAGAAAAGTTTCTTAATTTTGGAAAATTTTTGGGGGTGTCCTTTGTCAGAATGGGGGAGAAAGATATTGAGCTCTTGAATAACATTGATCTAGAGGCCAGAGGGGATGCAAAGTTGGTGGCTAAGTACTTGCCGGAAAAGAAATCTATGGTGGAGGTTCAAAAATTGGAGCAACAAATTGTGGTGTATTGTAGAAGAAATAAAGTGAGGAGGGTTGTTGGTGGGGCTGGAGGAAGCCAGGAAAGGGGGGGCAGTAGTTCTTGATGGATTGTAAAATCAATAGCTGGAATATGAGGGGGATGCATGACCCAAATAAAAGGGCTATCATCAAAGTATGTTTTAGGGAATGGGGGGCTGATGTGATATGCATCCAAGAAACAAAAATGGAAGTCCTACCAGATAGCATTATTAGAAGTGTGTGGGGGTGAAGTATGATTATATTCCAATCCGGGAAAATGCGGAAGGAGTTCTTATTCTTTAAAGCAGGGCATTTGGTCTAGTGGTATGATTCTCGCGTTGGGTGTGAGAGGTCCCGAGTTAGATTCTTGGAATGCCCCTTTTTTTAAGGGGAGCCTTGGACTAACTGGTAAAGTTGCTTTCATGTGATCAGGAGGTCACAGGTTCAAGTCTTGAAAACAACGTCACGCAGAAATGCAAGGTCAGACTGCGTACTATACATTCTTGTGGTGGGTCCCTTTTCCGGATCCTGCGCATAGTGGGAGCTTTAGTGCATCGGTTGCCTTGTTTTTTGGATGACAGGAAATTGGAGAGTGAAGGTTATCAAAGGGGAGCATAGCTAGGGGTGCAGTTTAGAAACACTAGTAATGGTATAGAGTGAGGTTTTGGGAGCATATGGACCTGTGACGGAGGGATCTAAGGAGGTGTTTTGGGAGAAATTAGGAGTTGGGATGAGGAGGTAGGATATATATACCTTGGGTGCTAGGGGGATTTCAATGCCATTAGATAGTCGGAGGAGAGGTTTGAGTGTATTGTGGTGTTTAGGGCCTTGGAGGAGTTCTCAGAGTTCATTGACAATTTTTCTCTTATTGATTTATCAGGTGCCTCTTTCACATGATCCAGGGCGGAGGATTCTTCTTCCGGATCGAGACTAGACTTTTCTTGTGTCTACTTCGTGGGAGGAATTGACTCCCAATGTGATCTAATTTTCTCCCTTGCGATTGCATTTTGACCATTCACTTATCATGCTGGATGGAAGCAGAGGAAGATGGATGAGATCTCCTTTTAGATTTGAAAACATATGGCTAAGTGTGCTGACTTTGCAGATAGAGTGTCTGGTTGGCAAAGGAGTTACATAATGGAGGGGAGGCCTTCTAATAGGCTTTTGAAGAAAGTTGAAACTGCTTAAAAAAGATATAAGGGTGTGGAATAACGAGGTGTTTGGGAGGGTAAAAGTGAGAATGACAGAGATAATAAGTGAATTAGGAGAGATAGAGAGGGCAGAAGTTCCGATTGAGTTAGAGGAAAGGGAAAGGGAGAGGAAAAAGAGGTTGAAAAGGGAACTAGCTGTGTTAGCTTTGGCTCAAGAAGTTAGGTGGAGGCAAAAAACAAGGGTATTGTGGTTGGAGGAGGTTTTTTTATAGGTTAGCAACTGCTAATAGGAGAAGAAACTTCGTTGAGTCTATGGAGGTAATGGGGTGGTGCATGTGGGGGAGGAGGAAGTAGAGGGAGCAATTGTAGAGTTTTACAAACGATTGTTTAAAGAGGAAGTGATTTGGAGGCCTAATCTGGGGGGTTTAGAGATCAATCACATAGGTGGGGAGGTGTGGTTAGAAAAAGAAATTAAGGAGGAAGTGAAAAAGGCAGTAGAGTGTTGCGCAATTGACAAAGCTCCGAGGCCTTATGGTTTCTCTTTGGCTTTTTTTCCAGCATTGCTGGAGCACGGTAAAAAATTAGGCGATGGATACTATTATTGAGTTGGAAAGAGGTGATTTTGAAAAAAGTTTGAATGCTTCGTTCATTGACATCATCCGAGCCTCGAGCATGAAAGTCTATAGGTCTATTAGTCTAGTGGGAAGCATCTATAAGATCATCTCTAAGGTGCTTTCCATGAGACTTAAGAAGGTTCTTGACAATACTATATCCATTTCACAAAATGCTTTTATGCAGGGTAAACAAATTTTGGATGCATCTTTGGTGGCGAATGAAGCGGTGGATTTAAGGAGAGAACAAAGTGTACCAGGTATATTTTGCAAGCTAGATCTTGAAAAGGCCTATGATTATGATAATCAGAGTTTCCAGATGCCATTATGCTACAAATGGGAATTGGGGAGAAATGGAGAAAGTGGATTTATTTTGCATCTCTTCAATGAGAAATTCTGTTTTAGTGAATGATAATCCTTGCGGTTTTTTTGGGAGCTTGGGGGGTTAGAGACAAGGGGGTTACCCTTTACTCCTATGTTGTTCATCCTAGTAATGGAAGCATTGAGCAGGAAATGGATAAAACGGTCATGGGAGGTTTCATAAAGGGTTTTAATGTTGCTGTTGGGGTGTTGGAACAATTTCAGTTTCTCACTTATTGTTTGCAGATGATACTTTGGTCTTTTGCGATGCAGATAGGCCCCAACTGGATTATTTATGCCAAGTCCTCACTTGGTTTTTGGCCTTAAAATTAACCTTGAGGAAGTTGGAACAATTTCAGTTTCTCACTTATTGTTTGCAGATGATACTTTGGTTTTTGCGATGCAGATAGGACCAGGACCCACCTGGATTATTTAGGCCAAGTCCTCACTTGGTTTCAGGACTTTAAATTAACCTTGAGTAAGTGCGGAATCATTCAAGTAGGAGAGGTGGGTGACATTGACTCTCTGACTCAAGTTTTGAATTGCAGGGTTGGGGCCCTACTTACTACGTACCTTGGATTACTACTAGGTGCTTCGTAAATGAATTTTACAATTTGGAATTTGGTTATTCAAAGGTTTTAGAAAATATTAGCAGGGTAGCGGGAGGGGTATTTGTCCAAAGGTGGAAAGAGTTGCTTATTAAGAGTACTCTATCGAGCATCCCTACTTATTACATGTCTTTGTTTGAAGCTTCAGCTTCGGTCTCAGGAAAATTGGAAAGGATCCAAAGAGATTTTCTTTGGGATGCAGCAGATGGGGCAAGGAAGTTTCATCGGTGAAATAGGAAATTGTCACTCTCCTAAAAAATGGGAAGGGCTTGGCATTAAAGACTTACAGGTATTTAACAAAGCTTTGTTGGGTAAGTGGCGTTGGAGGTTTGGGGTGGAGGAGAAATATGGGGAGAGAGGTAATAGTTGATAAATATGGGGCTATGGATGGGGAATGGAGAGCTAGAGACGTGAATATGCCCTTTGTGTGTGGTTTGTGGAGGAATATCATGAAGGGATGGGATGATTTCAAAGTAAACATCTCATTCAAGGTATAAGATGGGAGGAGAGTAAGATTTTGGATTCGAGGTAGGAGATGGGAGGAGGGTAAGATTTTGGGGACATAGGTGGTGTGGAGACAATTTATTGAAAGAAGACTTCTCAAGCCTACACAGAATTTCTTGCCAAAGAAACTTGACAATAAAACAAACTTGGGAGACACTAGGTGGAGAGATTTTTTTGGTTTGGGAATTTGAGATTTAGGAGGGACTTCCACGACTAGCACGAATGGGAAGTGGCTAAGTTTCAAAGATTGTTGGACATACTCCATAAATAAGCCATAACAGTAGATAACCTCGATGCTTTGTGGTGGGATGTGGGGAAGAATGATATGTTCTCCGTCAAGTCTTATTATGAGAAACGTTTGATTAGAGAGGTAGATGCTTTCCGTTGTAACACTGTTTGGATACCAAAGGTACCGAGAAAGGTGAGATTTTCATTTGGCTAGCTACCCGAGGGGTGATATCGATGGCGGAAAATCTTAGAAAGCGACAGATTGGTTGTATCAGTTGGTGTTATATGTGCAAAAGAATGGGCGAGGATGTGGATCATCTTCTTCTTCATTGTGATTTTACTATAAGGTTATGGTGGGATATGTTTAGTTGGTTCGACATTTCATGGACAATACCAAGAACTGCGAAAGAATTGACGACATTTCATGGACAATACCAAGAACTGCGAAAGAATTGAAGGTTAGTTGGAAGTGCGGGAGAAGGAGGAGCAGACGCAAGGCTTGGAACGTGGTTCCACTCGCGTTGATGTGGGTGGTGTGGGGAGAGAGGAATAGGAGAGCTTTTGAGGAGGCAAAATCTAGCTTTTCGCAGTTGAGGAGTAGCCTTCAGTCCCTTATTTTCTTTTGGTGCTAGAATTCCAAGTTGTATAGGAGATTGGGTGGAGTTTGTAGAGAATCATTTATTATTGTAGATTCTTTAGTTTTTGGTATACCCGTTGTATATGGCCAGCTTTTTGGCCATGTTTATGAATGAAAATACGTTTACCTGATAAAAAAACAGGTTTGAAAAGCAAGCACCAAACTTTAAAGTCTCAATTACCTCAAATTCACAACTCAAATATCCATTCCAATAAATCAAAACTATGTTGTGAGTCTCTGGATCACCCCAAACTACACAGCAATGGAAACCCTTAGGTCAATGTTCTCTTAATTTTAGAACAAGTTAATCTTGCAGTCAATTTCTCCTCAAGGAGAGGATTCTAGAACACTATTCAAAATTGAATTTTGATAACGTTTGCCCTTTCAAATAAATGATTTATGTTGAAGAAACCTAGGTCTAAACTTTCTCCATTCCTCATTTTCACCATAAAAAGTCATCCATAATCACGCAATAAACTTAAATAAAAGATTAGGAATATTACCTTGATGATCTGAGACGAAAATCCTTATTTTTCTCTTCTCCTTTCCTCTCTTTTCTTTTCTCTTCCAGTGTTTCCTTTCTTGCTTCTGCTGATTCTTGCTGCATCACTCGTCTGATGCAAGCCATCAGGCTTTTAATTCTTTATTTTCTTTTCTTTTGGGCTTGACCAACTTTTTGTTTCTGGTCTATCAGAAACAATCTCTTTACCTGGTCTGCGTACAGTCAACCCTCCCTAGACCCCACTTTCTGGACTACATTGGGTATGTTATTGTTCTCTTTTACCTCTAAATTACCCCTCATTAAATTGGGTTATTACAATTAGCCAGCTCTCTTCTCTCCTGCTCTGCATCAGATCTTTGTCTGTGCCACGATGTCAACCATTAAATTCCCCGGCATTGAACAATCTTGCGATGTAATAGTAAGTGATTGAAGTGACTCCTTCCTTTGTACACTCCTTTGTGATCACATTGCTTCCTCGAGATATCTCTAAGTAAACCCTTCTTACATTCTTTTGTTTTGTTGGAGTACATACATGATTTTTCAGCCATAGTTTGTGATCATGTACTTGTATTTTCTGTGGAGACCTGTTTTCATCCTCTTTAACTGTGCTGCATGATTTGATTAAAAGTTCAGGTAATTTGACATGTGTGTCATGCTTTCTATGCTCTCCTTCGGCTTCACATGTGATTTACATGATCAAATCATGTTGTTTCTCTGTTAATGATCACTTCACTGATTATGCTTTTGCCTACTGTTTATTTATGTAAATGATACAGACTTGATTATGCTTGGAAGTTCATTGTGTGATTTCTTTTCTTTTTCAGATAGCTGAAGTTATTATCACGGAGGCCCAAGACATTGATTTCTCTTTTGTTATTCACTTGGTCACAATTTTATCTAGTAGGCCACAAGATGATGCTAAGGGCTTCATGAGACTTGTATGTGTTATCTTACTTCATTTTTCTTGTTACGCTTATCCTTGTCGCAAAAGGGGGATGCGAGATTAGATCAAGTTGTTAGGAAGAAAGAGAAACATACTGTAAATTTTCTAGACAGTAATTCTGGACTAACTATTTGTTTCATTAGGTTTGAGTTATGACAATGTTTATTACTTTTTGATTGACCTCCTCCTTTCTTTAATTATGTTCAGTTTCTTTTGTTTGCTGTTCCAGGTATATAAATCAGCTGCAGAGGTTGTTGCTTCCTATTCGAAGTGGCTATCTTCTTGTAAAACTAATGCCAGATCTTTGCTGTAAGAATTCTCTTTCCATATTCTTTCAAATAAAATAGAAACCGAAGATACAGTGCTGAAGCAGGTCATGTCTTATCAATGTAGGTTTTGTTTTAGTTTCTTGATGTATTTTTAAGCAGTAGGAATTGGTTTCAAACCTTTTTGTATTGACGTATTGCAAAGATGGACACAAGTATGAGAATGCACATCTAGACACCTCAACTTGGTTTAAGTTGGCCTCGTAAACAAGCGTGAAACCATGTTACTCACGCGAAATGCCATGTAGGATGAGTGTATTTGAGAAATTAGAAAGCTTCACCAGATGGGTCTGGGGCTTTGTCCCCACAGCATATGTCTAGCCCTCTCGCAAACTTCCTCTTTGAAAACTCCCGCCTCACTTCTTCATTCCATGGCGCTCCTATTTGGTTATAATTGATTCCCTACATCCTGTTTTTCACAACAATACTTTTTCTACAGTTTTATGTATAATACCATGAATTGCCTTCTCATCATACTCTTCCTATGACAGTCCTCGTGACCCATTTCTTCGTTTTTTTCCCATTATCTAACACATACCTCTTCTTTTCCCTTGTTTTTGGGCGGACTTGTTGTACCTTGTCCATCAGTATCTCCAGTTGATGTTGTATTGATGATCTTTCTATGTTATTTTCAGATTATTTCTTGCAACGGGCATCTCAGAACCTTTTTGTTCAGCAGCTTGTGCCAGTGCTTTGCTCAAGTTATGTGAAGATGCTGCTACCCCTATGTATGAGCATTCAAGTTTGGAGATCTTGCTTTGGATTGGAGAGGTTTGTCCTATAAACTGTATGGTGTTTCAAAATCTTTTTACTTGAAGATCCTTGGTCTTTGTTCAAGTAATTTTGTATTGCAGTATCATTTCAGGTTTTAAGAAACAAGTTTTGGTTATTAAGACAATGGTTTGAAATAACGGTCCAATACTATTGACTGGACGTCACTTGTATATGTTCATAGTTTATTGAAATGTAATGAAAACTAAAATTGGAAAGAAAAAAAGCGGAAGATAGTTGATTTAGAGAGTGAGTGGAGTTGATAAACACGACAATTCAGTTGCTCTATTTTGTTTACCTTTTCATAATTCATATAGATATTTCTCTTGTTTCTTGGATCGGGAAGTTTGGTTTATCGTTTATTGGAGTGATAACGTGTAATTGATGTTGTTTCTCTTGTTCCTTGTGTTTGACATATTTTTTTAGAGTTTGGGTGAAAGGCATTTGCCTCTTGAGGATGAAGAAAAAGTATTCAGCGCGATTACTTTGGTACTTGGTTCCCTTCCTAACAAGGAGCTGAAGAATAATTTGTTAGCTAGGTTGGTCTCGCCTTGCTATGAAGCTATTGGCAAACTAGTAAGTTCATCTTCTTTGTTTTCTTGTATCTTTGTCATGTTATGAACTTGTAATAGTATATAACAATATTGTGGTTCTACAAAGAGTGTTGTGTCTCTCTTTTTCCCCGTAGTGTTTTCAAGTTCTTTCAAAAGTTTGTATTAAATAATCTTGTTTGAGTTGTGTCATGTACTCTCTTTCTATGTTTGCGTAGAGTCTTCAAAAATATCAATGGGTGTGTGTCGGATACTTCAAATAGTGTATTTTTTGAGAATCCAACACGGGTGCGGCAACATTATTTGAGTGTCCAAGCAACATAGATCTCCTTGGTGCAATACTGCCTAAAGTTATGTCTTATTGCTGGGAGTGCCATTTATGGACCAATTATCACCTTTCATAGTCTTACAAAAAAAATTTCATATTTTTATAAAGTACTATAAAAACAACATACCCATTGTAATTCCACTAGTAGGGTCTGGGAGGGTAGTGTGTACCCTATCTCCCCCTACCTTGGGAGGTAGAGATGTTGTTTCCGATACACCGTTGGCTCAAGAAAATAACAGGAGTAAAGAAACCAAAAAAAAATACTAAGCACGGCAAGACACAGCAATTAGAAAAAGAAACAATAACTACAATGAAATAATGCGATAATTGAAGTATAAGGAACAATAAATAGTAACAAAAATTGAAGGAAAAAGAAACTACAAGAGCAATACTATGACTACTAGTATGGAAGGTTAAGTGAGATAACACTCAACTACCTATTAACCATGTCTCCATAAGTTCCTATCTAAGGTCATGTCCTTAGTTAGTTGAAGCTACGCCATAAGCTACGCCATATCTTGTGCAATCACCTCTACATCTCTTGAAACCATCCATAGCCACCAACCTCTCACACCTCTGCCTCCGCACTAGCGCATTCGTGCATCTCCTCTTCACATATCCGAACCATCTCTGCCCTTTGTATCTTGTCCTCCATCGAGGCTACTCCACCTTGTTTCGAATATCTTCCTTTCTAATCTTATGTTTCCTAGTATGTTCACACATCCATCTAAGCATCCTTATTTCCTCAACTTTTATCTTCTGAACGTGAGAGTTCTTGATTAGCTAACACTCAGATTAATACAACATAGTCAGTCTCTAAGGTGCACAGACTCTAGGGAATTTGACACGCGACCATTGACATTTTTGAGAGTCCTAGCAACAGAGGTTGGTCTAACCACCACTAGAACTTGCAAGTTTTGGTGGGAACTTCTTGTCACACGAGACTCCGGTGCGAGCCTCTATTTCATTCACTCTGCACCAATATGGTGTGTGACATCATCGTTAATCTCCCCATTACTATAATAGATCTAAGATACTTAAAACTTCCTTTCTTCCGGATGGTCTGGGTATCAAGCCTCACTTCCACGCCAACCTCATAGTTACATCACTGAACTTTCATTCCACGTAATTTGTCTTGGTCGTACTCAACCTGAACACTTTAGTGGGCGTTTGGCCATGAAAACCAAATATTTTTCACTTTATTTGGAATTCTTAAAGTTGGAGTTGCGTTTGGCAGTACTTTTTGCAAAGAATATTGAATTTGAATAATCTTTCTGAATATGGCTTATATCCCCAATTTCATAAAACTAACAAAATCGTCCAACTTGACTAATTTACCTAAAACGTACAACTAAATCTGTTCTAAAAGAGTAATATCTCAAAATAGATAGTCACATATTGTCATAGATTAGATCAAATATACGGCTACATCATACAATTACAAATATTTGTTTTACTGTATTTGGAATTTTCGAAGTTAGAGTAGTGTTTGGTTATAATTTTGCAAATTACTTTACCTAAAAAACATGAGATTCTGATTTTAATATGAAATATAATTTAAATAGGTCATTTTATAAAAATAAATAATTTAGAGAAAATTTGGAAAAAAATATAGTGAAAGTGAAAACAAAGTTTTTGGGTGTTTTCCAAATACATGAAAAAACAAATGGCATGTATGTACGTTCGCTCAAGCTCTCTGTTTTAAATAACTTCCCTCGCTGCTAAATGAGGAAACAAACTTCTCTTTTGCACATTATAGACTCACATTAAGAGGTTCTAAGGTGTCCATTTCCATAACCTATGATTATAATCTTCTTCTTGGAGAGGAGTTGAAGCAAGCTATGAGGTTCTTCTACTGGCATATAATTTTTTAATTTGAAGTCCCAAAAATCAAAATAGTCTCTTAACCCATTTTTTTTTTCTCTTCATCATTCAGTGTTATGTTACTTTCTGCGGCCCCCCCTCCAGAATGTAATAAATTCTTGTTGCAACTATTTTGTTTGTTTTGTAGTCCATGCTAGAGTTCAAGGTTCAATGTGACCTTCTTCACACACCATAAAGTTCTACTATCTACATCCATTTTTTGAGTTTGGCTCCCTCTTTCCTTAACCTGTTAGTTTCAACTTTCTCTAAAAATCAGCTTCAGGCGTTACACAGTTGACACTGAGAAGAAGCAAGAGATCTAGGGCACGAGATGTTGCTCCATAAGCATCATGTAGGTTCGTTGGAAGGAGAGAAGCATGAGAGTGTTTGAGAGTGAAATTGCAAAATATCTTATGTTTCTTGTTTTTTTGGTTGAAACACCCACTGAACCCCAATGTGAAAAGATGATTTGAGTTTCTTTGGTAGAGAACCATATTTTGGTATACGGGTTTGTTCCCAGTTTTACAAAACTATTCACCTTAACTTAAAAAAAGGGTTATTTTGAAAGCACATGATGCAGAGTACCGAAATTTTATTAACTGTCCTTTAAGCTTTTACCTTAACTGAGAATGGATCTCTTTGTTTCAGATTGATGAAAAACAAGACCACTCTTTAAGGCATAATCCTGCTTCTTATTCTCAGTTTGCTAATGCCGCAAGGAGAGGTTTACATAGGTTTGAACCTATTACATTAATATTTTTTGCATCTGCATTAGTTCAGAATTCAGATATTTCTCTTATTAAGGTTTTCATGCCATTGCCGACGAGAGCAGTTGAAATACAATATTCACAAATGTTCTGCCATCTTTCGACCAATACACCATCAAGCATTTCCTGGTAGTATGCTATTTATGAAAGGAATGCGATAAAATTTTACCTTCTTTTTCTCCCAAAAGCGCAAAACCTGTTATGAAACGTCTCATGCAAAATTGAGTCATAATAGAGCATTTACTTTGAAAAGTGAATCAATCCCTTCCACATGACTGATTCAAAAGAAAGATATTACAAGTGATATTATGAAATGGTGTTTTTGTTGAGAACCCTTCTGTAAGATAACAACCTAATCCTTCAATTGTTTTCTATTTTTTTTCTTAGAATTTTATCTGCAGTATGTGTATTACGATCACGTGTATTATTCGCTGCTATACTTTTTACCATTTTGTTCTCTAAGTCTGTCTTAACTACCACGAAGAGTCTAAAACAAGGTATTAGTGAATATACATTCTGTAAAACCACTAGTTCTATGAAGGTTGGGAAGAGTCTAAACTTTTATTTTCCCCTTAAGAGACTTCTATGAATCACTTGCTGGTCATTTCCATTTGTACACCTTCCTAACTGAAGTCTTGGCTGATTGGTTAGGTTGGGAACTGTATTTAGCCATCTGTCAACAGAGTCTTCTGCTGGTTCGGATTTGGATGATCCTCTTGTAGCGCTACTAGGAGTATTCTGGCAAATGTTAGAAAAACTTTTTCAGTCGGAGCACATTGGAAATGCGATTCTATCTATGGCAGCATGCAGAGCTCTTTCCCAAGCAATTCAGTCATCGGGTACTTCTTTTCTATTTTTTTTTGTTTTTTTTTAAATTAAACTAATATTCAGCTTATTTGATGAAGGTGAAATTTTCCCCAAGATCGACAAACTTACCAATTACGACTTTTTGATTTCCATATCTTTTTTGAGAAACTGTACTGTTGTATTCTTCAGCATTAGGAATGCTGGTCACCATCAAAAAATGTTACAAAAAAGTAGGAGTAGACTCTAACTTTGCAAAGCACCTAGGAAATCAACCAACTCTTCTAATTCCTCTATGTCACTAGACAGTTCCGTTTCACATCATGGACAGACCTGGTCTTGTCTTCAAAACACTTTTCATTTCTCTCCTTTCACACTGCCCACCATATGCATGCGGGTATTATCCTCCACCATTTTTTTTGACTCTTGCTTCCCCTCTTCTAATCCAACAGCTCATCAAATCAGCTGTATGCTTGGGCATTCCATTTCCATATCTATACAAGTAAATGTGATGTGGCTTTGCTTCCTTAAAAATCATTTACATGACTTGGGCTGCATAGTCAGACCCAAAAGAATTAATGACTGACTCCCCTTTATTGGGATTTATCTGCTGACCTACTATTTGTTCTTCATTTAAATGAAGCATGTGCACCTCACATGCTCTAGCTCTAGAGTCCCCTCCAGCTGTCAAGGTCAGATTCTAGGGATAATTAGTATCCGTTAGCCTGGGGGGGAGCTGACTCGATCAGATTCTTGGAGCTTTTAATGAAGCTCTCGATCTTTAATGCAGTGTCCTTCCAGCCTGCATTTATTGGTAACTCATTAAAGCAGATCTTCCCCCCTACTTAAAGGACACTACACTCATGAATCTCCCAAATCGATTATGTTTTTTTGGCGGGAGTGCTCTACATCCTGATCCGCGGATCTCCATCTCCCTGGACTATGTTCCTTGTCTCTAGAGGCCTCATTGAGATTGAAACTTATCCATTCTAAGCATCTGCTACTCTATGTTGCTTGGACTCTTCAAAAATGTCAACGGGTGCGTGTCGGATTTGCCAAAGCTAGTGTATTTTTGGAGAATCCGACACGGGTGCGGCATCGAAAGTGAAGAGTCCGCGCCGCTTAACTGCTGCTCATTGTGGACCTTCTCATCAGTTTCCAGCTTTTCTCGACCCACTCACACCAGACACTGTTATGTTATGATCTTAAGTGACATCTAAAACTGAATTGCAGAAATTAACGACACAATACTATTTTGGGTATTTTCTGATAAATGGAAAAATAGACAAATGGAACTCTAAAATAAGGTATTGGAAACTACAATTAATGGATAATATTTGAATAATTCCCCCTAGTCACGATACCCGTAGAATGAGATGAGGAGAGAATTTAGAGAGAGGTCGAAGAGAAGACAAAAGAGAGGGAAAGATATTCAGAGAAGAAAGCGAAAGAGGCGAGAACGAAATGTATCCAATATTCAGTTCCCTCTTCTCTCCCCTCTGATGTGT
>NC_061112.1:154190644-154220929 GCF_002878395.1 Capsicum annuum | reverse complement strand
ACCTCATTTAAACTAAAGTAATCTCAGCCATTTATTCTCAATCTCGCGTTTATCTGTTTGCTTTCTATTCCCGACTTCGAATTCAAACAACTACATTTGGTCGACTATTATTGAGATCATAACATGTTATCTGAATACCATCTGGTGATGTTGAAATACTTTAAACCCGCATTGAAATATATTCTGTCTTCCCCATTGCTGAAACAGTTAAAGCTTACACCAAAGGTGAAAACTTAGGAAGAAAGAGTAGAGAAGGAATATCACTGAAGGTGATCGCCTCGCCTGAGAGACGAGGATGGAGAGCAGAAAGAAAGGAGGTTTCCAGCGTAAGGCCAGTAGAGAATGAGCTTTCCCACTTGAGAAGGAGGAGAGAGAACTATCTCGAATACTGTGCCTGGGAGCATTTTCCTCCTATTTCAAATATTTTCTATGAAATATGGACTTAAACTTGTCACTTACATAGGTGACATTGAAAGTATTGCGTCTTTTTGTGCCAAGTATTATATAATGAAGTAATGGACAAGAAATCAAAACCAAAAGGAGAAGGCATGGATTTTGTCATGATCGGCACCTAGGACTTGTCCGAAGAAAGGTCTTCCCAAGTTTTCCTACGAGTCAGACAGAGTCTCTCCTTCCTGGAGCTGTCCATAATTCCTGTATTAACTAGTAGGCCTAATACGATAATAAAATTAGTTTATCTCAGATAAAATAATATGAGCAACTGACTATCCAATATTGTTGTCCAACAGATGTCGCGATATGACATGTCTAAACGAATTGTTAATTATCAATCAACAGTAACCCAATTCAATGTCTGTAATATGTAAGAAGAGGGGCGAGTCCACAAATTCAATGAATGGCGATTCAATCCAAGTCCAGGACCCTCCCAGACCTCACTTGTGGGATTTTATGGGGTATGTTGTTGTTGTTGTTGTTGCTGCTGCTACTCAATCCAAGGCGGATGGTGACATGCAAGTTAGAAATACAAAAGCACATAGTTCCACATGTGAACTAATATATTCACGACTAGGATACTTTCAGTACCTGCTGTGTGTAACATATAGTAACTGCTCAACTAATTCCCTTGTAGCAAGGGACTGCTATGTGCTACCAACGGCTGGATAGGGTAAGCTCCACCATACGTGGGGTCGTATGTAGGATTTCTCGTAACCGGTATTGACATTTAAAGAATAAATAAATGAACAATTCACTATAATGACATCATAATATACACAAGGAATTAATAAACTATGTTATTTATATCAACGAGATTTTTATTTACTCTTTTGAAATGTACTCGTAATATCCCAATAGGACAGAGTGCTTATTCGATTTTGTAAATCTATTATAATCAACTTCATTGCTGAAAAAGAAGAAGAAAAATAGCAAGCAGAACATCAAATCTCCGAAACTGCAAATTGCAAGGGTAAGTAATTTTTTCGGAGTTGGCTCCTTGCTTTTTATAGTGTATGAGCCACAAAAATAATTGCAACAGCTATTGAGTCGTGAAGCCTCGTAATGGTTAGGAACATTTAAAAAGATACACAGAAGTAGCTACTAAGCATTGAACCCGTGACATAAAAAAAAAAATTAGCGCATAACCATGAGAGCTGAGACTCCCATTGTAACAAGCGGTGTCGTTTTATTCATTTTATCTAATATTTTGTTTCTTGCATGATAATCGTATATATATAGCAAAATTATCTGCTGAAGCGGTGTCGGATGACATCGCTCAAGCTAAGGTGGCTCCACCCTTGACCATACGGATGAGCATTAATTTGTCTGTGTATTCATTCAAGTACAATAGACCCTTGTGGTCCGACCCTTCCTTGGACTTCGTGCATAGCGGGAGCTTTAGGAATCATGCTGCCCTTTCTTTTAAATGTAGTCTCACGGTTTTGCGAGTACAAGCAACCCATTGCCTTTATATATATATATATATATATATATATATGAAGTAACAAATTTATATTATTGAATGATATGGAAACACCCATATACAAGGACTATTCCAAAAAGTAGAAAACCTTACGAAAACATATGGTTCTTTTGATATAAGGTAATAAAAATTTATTATTGGAGGGCGTGGAAACACCAATATGCAAGGACTATACCAAAACGTAGAAAACCTTACAAAAACATATGGTTCTCTACAAACAACAATGCTACACGAAAAGCCCCATGGGTGCACCAAAAGGAAATAAGGGATAAGAAGTTACTTGTCAAGTGTATTAAATCCTTATTTTTTCCATCAGAAGCTTTCCCTTTCTCTCTCCATGTGATCCATTTAAGTGCTAGTAGAGCAACATTTCATGCCTCGCGTCTTCTCTTCCTTCTTATAAAGATTAAACATCTCTTCTTTAATCGCGTCTGGCATCACCCACTCAAGACCAAATCGTGACATTAATTGCAACCATAAGTGAGACGCTATTCAATAGGGTAAAAGGAGGTGATTCACATCCTCTTGCGAGCTTTTTACTCATCAAGCACCAACTGCCTCATGTAATATCCCTGTTCCTCAAATTCTTAGTTGTTTGATCACACACACACGCACACACACCTTTTTCACATCTATCCAAGTTAAAGCACATCTTTCTCGGTACCCTTGGAATCTACACTGAAATATGAAAAAGTTGACTCGTGCTGCCCAAAAGCTTTTATTATTGGATTTAATAGAAAAAACTCCATTACCCCTGCCATCCCATAGCCTTATTCAATACAAGATACTTATTGATACATTTATGTCACGTACAGCAGGTTTCGCAATAAATAATTGGTGATACAATTACCACACGTGTAGTCTCATTGTACATTTATGACTAATCAAATGCATATGCAAGCATGTCCCAACACAACAAATAGGACCATGTTTACATACAACACAATTAAGCCCTGAAAGCAACCAAAAGAGAGGGCTCCCACTCACCGTAAACCTCATTTACAGCTTCCAAGCCTCAATTAGATCACCCACAGTAGTATCTCGTCAATTTTACATCAGTACGAATAACCAATAAATTTTAGTCAAGAAAGATAAGTTCCAACCACCAAAACCTCAAAAATCTCCTGCTCACACTCTGCCAGACATATTCGCACATGTTAATAAGTAGACAGTAAGCTATTTAAAAGTCTTGAGTTATTATATGATTTAAAACCAATACAAGGATAAGTTATTTACTGAAATAGTCTCTTGTACATAGTGTTCTTCATAGAGAAAGTTGAGGCCTTGATCACATCTATTCCTTACTGCTTGGGTGCATTTGATTTGCAGGTCAGCACTTCACGTCTGTTTTGCCAAGAGTGCTAAATTGTTTGTCGACTAACTTCGTATCGTTCCAAAGCCATGACTACTACATAAGAACAGGTGGAGTGTTATAGATTGCTTCAAAGCTTTGATGTGTACAATTCCTCTTTGTTAGATGTATTTACTTCCCCTATGCCCTTCTGCAAAAGCAGTATCATAATATCTCAGAACTTTGCTTAAATTAAGTCTCAGTTTCAGTGCTGAAGCAAGGGCTTTAACTAGTCTTTTGGCTGTGGAAATTTATACCAGGAAACAGCTTTAGATCATTGTGTCTTTTCCTGCTTGAATCTGATCTTCTTTTGATAGTCGTAAGAGTTGGCAACTGTCAACTTAACTGAGTTGCTCATATTTCCTATACAAATACCTTCGTCTCAGCTGATCACTAACTTTTGCAGCTTCCGTTCTCATTGAGGAATTTGGCAGTAGAGAAGAATATGGACATCTTTTTGTCAGCATCTTTGAAAGATTTTCCAAGTCAACATCAATTATGGCTCTTACTTCCTCATATATATGTGATCAAGAGCCTGATCTGGTGGAGGCCTTTGCTAATTTCGCATCTATTTTTGTCCGCTGCTCTCCGAAGGTTTTTGTTACATGTTTATAGAGATATGATAACAAAATTAATTAAAATCATTCTGCTCAAGTTTTAAACTTATTTTTTGTACAATAATGAATCATAGGAAAACTGCTTAAACTAGGAACATAATCTAAACCAGACAGTCTCTTAGAAGTACTGGTTTAATTAAAAAGTTGATTCTCACATGTAGTAATCAAACAGTGGTTTTGATTATGGAACTTAAAGTATGAGGAAAATGATCCCTTCAGGTTAAAAGATCCTAGCCAAATGTATGTATTTTTCACTTATTAATATCTGATGATTTAACATTTTAGTGTTGTAGTTTTTTATTCTTTTCTCACCCTTATACTTTTATTTATGGATAAAGAGTAAAAGTGGCTCGATTTTACCCTTATGGGCTACTATCGGCAGCTAAAGTGCAAATCTAAACCATTTGCAAAGTTCAAGGAAAAATCGACCTGTTTAGCTCCTTAGCCCATCATCTTTTCCCAAAAAAAAAAAAAAAAGAACATGGACGTTATTTTGTTTTCATAATTAGTGAAACTTCTTGTGACTTGGACACCTTCTTTTCTGGATGTGTCTCAGGAAGTGTTAGTAGTTTCTGGCTCCATCCTTGAATTATCATTTCAAAAGGCAGCTATATGTTGCACTGCTATGCACCGTGGCGCAGCACTGACAGCAATGTCATTTATGTCATGTAAGTCAGGAAAATGAGTTGAAGTCCCCAGACCCATCAAATATCCTGCTTTATCTTTTTCTAACATCTTCTTAACTGTGGTTCATTTTGTGGCACCTAATTTTCCACATACTATTGATTTTTGTTAGAATATCAAGAGAATATGTGCTTAGATTCATACACGTCTAGATTCATTGTACTTGAATAAGGAAAAAATTGTTGAGCAGTATAGTATGTGAAGTGAGGGATTATTATTTCATGGGTAAATTGTACTTGAGGTGCAAACTTCTCTATATCAACTTCTTTGAATCTTAACTTTGAGGGGTTGGATTAATATTGGGATTATTTTTTGTCGGATTCTGAAATTAGTAATTTAATTTACAATTTCATTGTACTAAATTCATGTATGTTTAATTTTTTTAATTCCGGTAAATTGTGTGCTTCACTTCTTGCTTTTTGTTTCTGTTGAAGTATTGAGTTATTTGTTGTTATTTTTCTTTTTGGTTTAGTAATTTTATTTCTGAAATTCAGTTATTTAGTTGAGATAGAATAGGATTTTATTAGTATCCTAATTGAAGGTCGAATAGGATTTTATTAGTTTCCTAGTTAGAAATAGAATAGGAGTCTTTTGCCTATTTATATTCTCAGATATGAATGAATAAAAAAGCAGAATATTTTTTTACCCTCAAAAGACTGTTTTCTTCTTGTCTGTACTCTTGAGGGATCTGTGAGAGAGAAGACCCCCAAAATAACCCTGCGTAAAAGTCAATATTGTTATGGCTTCCAACAATTTCCCAATTCCTTCACCCTCAATTTTTTCTAGTGAGAATTATCCAATTTGGGCTCTGAGAACATACTTGCGAGCATATGATCTGTGGGAAGTGGTAGAGGTTGGAGGAGAGGTAAATCCTTTGCCAAATAATCCTACTATGGCGCAAATTAAGAATCACAGAGAAGAGGTTTTAAAAAAACTTTAAAGCTCTCTCTTGCATACAATCAGCACTTTCAGAAGTAATTTTCGCTAGAGTTATGGCGAGTGAGACTGCAAAGGAGGCTTGAGCTAAGTTGAAAGAAGAATTTCACGGAAGTGACAAAATTGGGCAAATAAAAGTAATAAATTTGAGAAGAGAGTTTGAAATTCTCAGAATGAAGGATTCAGAAACTATTGAAGAGTTCTCCAACAAGTTGATGGAGGTTGTAAACCAAATCAGACTTATGGGAGGAGCACAGATTCAAGAATTGTGGAAAAGGTTCTTGTGAGTTTGCCGGAAAGATTTGAAGTAAAGATCTCCTCACTCGAAGATTCGAAGGATCTCACAAAACTGTCACCTTCAGAACTTGTACATGCTCTTCAAGCACAAGAGCCAAGAAGATCCTTGAGGCTAGAACAAGCTACTAAAACTGTTCTTCAAGCCAAGTTCAAAGGGAAGATGCAAATGCAAGAGGAAGGTATAATCCCAGAAACTTCTATTTATTATGGTAGAAATAATCAAGGCGATTCTCGCAATGGAGTCAAGAAGAGAGAAAACTTTCCTCCATGCAAGTATTGCAGAAAAACCAATCATAAAAAGGATGATTGTTGGTTTAAGGGGAAGAAACCACCTCTCCAGTGTAGATATAGCAATAAGCGTGGACATATTGAAAGGTTTTGCAGAGTAAAGAAGGAGAACAACCAACAAACTCAAAAAGCCAATGTTTCGAAAGTTGAAGAACAGGAGGAGTTTGTGTTTACGAAGATGGCAGCAAAAGATTGAATGATGATAACACATGGTTTCTGGACAGTGGTTGCACTCAACACATGACCAGCAAACGAGAATATTTTACAAAATTGGAATCTGCCAAAGGTAGTGTCAAGTTGGAGATTGTTGGTAAAGGAACTGTGGCAATTGAAGCTCCCAAAGGTACTAAATTTATTCAAGATGTTTTATTGGTACTTGATCTTTACCAAAATCTATTGAGTGTTGGTCAAATGCTAGAAGAAGATTATATGTTACTGTTCAAAGATAAAAAATGTGTTATTTTTGAATTTAGGGGACAAGAAGTGATTACAGTTGAAATGATAAAAAGAAGTTTTCCTTTGAGTTGGAACTCAAATTCTGAGCAAGTTTGTCGAAGTAGTCAATGTGAGCAGCTTATTGTGACCACCATGCACAATATGACGATTTTATTTTTTATTCTGGAAAAATTGAAAATTGTTGCGCTATAATGGACGTTGAAATCGAACAAATCACTTCTCAAGAAAATCCTCAAAAGCTTCAAAACAATTAGGAGGCTATAACTAAAGATAATCTACATACTGTAGCTGGGACCACATCCAGATCTCCAGACTCTGGCAATAACAATAGTTCCAATTCAGGCCTCACATTTCATGAAGATTAGAATGACGGAGATGATGGGATGGATGATTGCGATAATGTGTCAAACTATAATGATGATGAATGTGATTACTTGAGTATGCAGGCACAATTTGATAATGCTGATTTGCCTGATGGTGTTGTGGCAACGGTTTCTTGGTTAAATGAACCTGCTTCTAGTTCAAAAGTGTCTTCTCAAGTTAGCTCTTCAAGTCATCTAGTAGGTGCGCAGACATCAACTCCCACAAATCCTGAGCATGCAAGCAGTGGCTTTTCGCAGGTCCCTGCTTCAAGCAGTACTCTGGTGTCTGGAGGGTCAAATTCTCGTGGAAAGAAAGAGGCTTCTGAAGATGAGGAGCTTGCAGTTTTCTTGAAGCAAGATGCTAAGTTAGAACCTGATGCTCGAAAAAAGATGAACATCAAGTTATATGTCTGGAGGGTATTCATTATGGATAACTATGAGGAACTTATGCCCGAGTACCTTGGATTTGTGAACGGTGTTGTGAACTATGATGATTTGTCTCTCAACATCTCTCGTAAGATGCTACAACAGAACAAGATTCTCAAGGTGATTAGGAAGAACCTTGTGAAGAAATGTATTGAGATGTTCAATGAAATTGCTGAGAACAAGGAGGACTATAACAAGTTCTATGAGGCTTTCTCAAAGAACTTGAAGTTGGGCATTCACGAAGACAGCCAGAACAAAGCCAAATTGACTGACCTCCTTCGTTACCATTCCACCAAGAGTGGTGATGAGATGACTAGCCTGAAGGAGGGCCTGAAAGACATCTACTATATAACTGGGGAAAGCATGAAGTTAGTTGAGAACTCGCCATTCTTGGAGTGTCTGTAGAAGAAAAAATATGATGTGCTCTACATGGTTGATGCCATTGATGAATACGCTGTGGGGCCGCTGAAAGAATATGACGGTAAGAAACTAAACTCTGCCACCTAGGAGGGATTGAAGCTCGCTGATATGTTTACCAAAGCTCTTCCCAAATTCAGATTTGAAACTCTTCGTGAACAACTTGGAGTTACCAGCAAACATCTCATGGAGGAGTGTTGAAGTATTGAGTTATTTGCAGTTATTTTTCTTTTTGGTTTAGTAATTTTATTTCTAAAATTCAGTTCTTTAGTTGAGATAGAATAGGATTTTATTAGTATTCGGATAGAATCAAATTTTATTAGTTTCCTAGTTAGAAATAGAATAGGAGTCTTTTGTCTATTTATATTCTCAGATGTGGATAAATAAACAAGCAGAATATTTTAACCTCAAAAGACTGTTTTCTTCTTCTCTGTATTCTGTAGAACAACAGTTTCAAGCCCTATGGACCTAGTCTCTTTTTTGCACTTTTTGCCTTTAAAAACATTGATTTTGGGAACCCCTAAAGCTGTGGTCTAGTAGTAAGAGTGTAGCTTGTGATGTGGGGGTTAGGCATACCTCACGGGTTCAAATCCTGCCGCAAAATAAATGTCTGGTTTTTTAGTGGGCTGATTAGAGAGCGGACTATTATCCTGAGTTTCAGACCGTGTGCCATTGGCCCGGATTTTTATCCTACAAAAAAATTGATCTTCAAATATTTGTGCAAAATAAGTGTTTACTTACCATATTAGATATATATTTTCAAATTGCATCACAACCTTTACAATCTTGGTAGAGATTCAAATATCTTCAACTACCAGTGAGCGATGCCAACCAGTGTACGTTACCACATGGCCAATGTGTTCTTTTCTTCTCTATTCCTCTCTTCAGCAACTGGTGCCGCTACTTTCTGGACGACCATTCAGGCTTTGCTCCTCTTTCAGTGACCGTTTCTGCATGTTTTAGCTGATCATATTACAGTGATAAAATATCAAGGGATGACACAACTTTTTCAACCCCTTCCTTAAGTTCAATAAACCTTTTCTGAAGTAGTAGTAATTTTGTTAATATTGTCAAAAAATTTCAGTATAAAAAGTTCCAAAAAAGTAGAGAATTTGTACAAAGATGTGCCTTTTTCTAATAAAATAATAATATTGTTAATGTAGTAGTGGGAAAATCTAGTAGACATATAAAAAGTAGAGAACTTACGTGAAGATGGATCTCATGGGTGGACAAAAAGGCACTAAATTGTACCGTCCTAAAACTCTGTTATTCTTCTCCCTCTATATACAACATAAGAGGGTACAGAGGCACATCACGTGTTCTACACCTTTTCCTCCTATTGGTCTAACTAACATCACATCTTCTATAGCTGTGACATTGGCCACTATACTCCTAACAGATTTAGCAATGTCCACCACAACAAGCTCAACTAGACAACACATTAGCAAGTGGTCTACATCATCACTTGAAATTTTACACATGAATCACTAGCTTACACATTTTAATATTTTTCTATCAAGAGATAATTTTATGGAACAATGGGAAAAGCTATTGTATACAAGCGTTATACCAAAAAGTAGAGAAACCTACAAAAATAAATGGTTCTCTGTGAAAGACACTCAATTGTCCAAACAAAAAGGAACATCATGGGTGCATCAAAAATACATTTAAAAGATAAAAGGCTATTTTTCAAACGTACAAAATCATGCTTGATTCTTTGAAACCCCTTTGTTCCTCTCTCCATACAACTCATATAAGACCTAACGGAGCAATATCACATGACTAATATATTCGCCTGCTCTCCCTACTAAGTAATCATCCTTTACTGGCATCAGCATGGTCCACTATATTCCAATACATCTCAATATCTTCCACCCTATTCGTGAACTACCTGGAAATGCTATAGGAGGTGGTCCACATCCTCCCAAATTTTGCAAATGAAGTACCAACTAACATTGGCGATCCTCTTTCTCAGATTTTCGGTTGCTGCCATTCCAATTGATTCCTGTCATTGTCAAAAAGAAATAAGGTGTCATCCTTGAATAACAGGTGAGTGACTTAACGATGCCTTGACTACTAAACATAGCTGAGAAGCCGCTCTAATGTGCCTATACAGCTACACTCTCCATCATTCTGCTTGTTGCTTCCACAACTGATGTGAACGTCAGCTATTACGGATCCTCATGTCTCAATCCCCTTGAGCTACCAAAAACTCTACAAGGACTGTCATTCACGAATACCGAGTATATGACGGTAGATATGCAAAATTTGATCCATTACTCCTCTTCCTCAAAGCCCATACTCAGCAGAATGAAAATTTCAACTGACATGGACATATGCTTTCTCAATGTCCAGCTTGCACAATAAATACAGTTCTCCAAGCTTCTGGAGTCTACTGCTTCATTTGCCACCAAAGCTACATCTACAACATGTCTACCTTACGTAAAAATATTCTACAAAGTAGACACTGTCTTGTTTGAGACCTTTTTTAGTCTATTGGATGGATCCTTAGAAATGATCTGATAAAATCTTGCCACTAGACTAATAGGTCGATAGCCCTTCATACTCATGTTTCCTCCCTTTTTGGGATGATGGCTTTGAAAGATGCATCAAGACTTCTCTCAAAATCTCTGACCTATTAGAATGATGCCACAGTCTCCTACACCTTCCCCTTGGCCTTGCTCCAATATGTTGGAAGAAAGCAAATGTAAAGCTATCTGTTGGTGTAATATACCACAATAACAATAAGTTACAGTGAAAATAATAAAATGAACAAAAATTATGAAGAAAATAAGATAATGTTCTTTTTGGCTGAGGCGCAGACATTTCGCTCTCTTTAAGGAGATTCAAGCCCACTTCGGCATAATCTACATTGATCCAGTAGTATATCTCTTGACTTGTCCTCTCCAGGATACAACAGCCCATCAACAATGTATAACTCAAGCAACTCCAGATTAGTTGAAGAGTCCAAAGCTCCACCACAAGAACACTTTCCTTCAAACTCTCTTTTGTATAGTGAATATAGTTAAAGACTTGGAATATTTTCTTTGTCTCAACTCTCTCTTTCATTAATATAATTACTTTCTTTTGTATAGTGAACATAGTTGAAGACTTAGAATATTTTTTTGGTCTTCAACTCTCTCCTTAACTGCTACACATAATAATATTTTTCCACACTTATCATCTTTTTCTACGTATCTCACAATATACTACAACTCATCTCTACCATCACAAGGAAGAAAATACCCTTTATATAGGTGCAGTATTTCTTCCATCTACTTAATGAGGGAGTAGTGGATATAAAGTGAAGAAGATGAATGCTTTAGAGGTTACATATGTTATATGCGTTACAATAAATAAAGAGGTAGAATAATGGTAGAAGTTACAAGAAACTTATGGCCACATTCTTACCACTAATTCATAAGATTAAAGACACAAAAATAATGAGAGTAAAGGGATATTAAGTGGTAAAATTATGAATGAATAAAGTGAGATGTTACAAGAGTTATCACAAACTAATGGTCACCACTTTCTCCACTTTATAATGTCCATATATTATCGTGCAATTTAATTCTAATATTAAAATGCACCAACACTATCAAACTAACGTTTTCTTTTCCTTGAAGTCCTACACATACCTGGATGCATAAAAAATACGGAAAGTGATCATACACCCGTTGCTGTCAACTAACCCGACCTCAATAACCATATGGACTTCGTCGTATGCATTTTCTAGGATAATGAACACCATATGTAAGTCTTTCATCTCTCTATACTGCTCCATCAATCTCTTTATGAGATGAACGGCTTCTTGAGTTGAACACCTAGAAATGAATCCAAGTTGGTTCTCGTTAATACACATACATCTCCTCACCCATATCTCGATCATATTCTTCCCAAACTTTCATATTGTGACTTAGCAACTTAATACTCCCTTCTGATAGTTGTTGTAATTCTGAATATCTCCTTTGTTCTTGTACAATGGGATCCTTGTACTCTACCACCATTCTTTGGGCATTTTTGACGTCCTAAAAATGACGTTAAATAACCCAATTAGCCACTCTATGCTATACTGGAGCTCTTTTAAAATTCCACTATTATATAAACTTCTCTCTTTAAATTTAAACTTTATCAGATATTTTTCAATAACTAACTTCTTGGCCATTATTTATTTTTTTCTTCCATTACTAATATAATCCACAAGGAAAACTAACTACTTAAGTTTTGTGTCCAGTCAAATATCATAATAATAGGACCCGGGGAGTGTAACTCACTACTGCCTCCCACAACTCCGCCTCCCAATTGCCCTCTCCATCCACTTCCTCTTTTTATCCCAAATTTGCTTAAATTGCATCCCTTAATTTTGTTCTCCAATCTAACTCTTCCGTAAATAAACCTTGGTAGAACCCTTTATAGCCTATTAAACAGTCTCTCATGTACACAACACCCAATCTACCTCTATCATCATTTCTATAGCATTTCTTCTATTTCTCACCTCTTATCCTAAGAAAGAAATTAGTATTTAGAGTCTTCCTTCTACAACAACAACATGCCCAGTGAATTCCCGCAAAGTGAGGTTTGGGGAGGGTAAAGTGTATGCAGTCCATACCACTACCTCAGACAAAGTAGAGAGGTTGTTTTCGATAGACCCCTAACTCAGTATAAATAACAGTATAGAAAACATAAAAACAACAAACAAAATGGGAAACACACCTCCGTACTAGCGCATTCGTGCCCATCCTTGTCACGTGCCTAAATCGAAACCACTCTCACCTTCCCTCGAATAATCTCGTTTTTAACCATATCTCTCCTAGTAAGTCCACACATCCATTGCAGCATCCTCATCTCCGCCGCATCAACCCTTGGATGTTCTTGACTGGCCAATACTTTGCTCCATACAACAGTCAATGGATTACCACTTTATAGAAATTGCCTTTTAAGTTTAGAAGCGAGCCTCCATTTTGACCACACAGCACTAATAAGATGAGTGACATCCTCACCACTCTCTGTTCCCCTAAATCATAGATCCAAGATACTTGAAACTATGTCTCTTCCAAGTGGCCTGGGAATCCAGCTTCACTGCCATGCCAGCCACATGCCTCAAGTCAACTGACACTCCAAGTATTCCGTCTTGGTCCTGCCACAAAACTTAAGTAGAGATACAAGCCAAATGGCCATTATAGCTTTTGATGACATCATTCGAGGCCAACACATGAAGAATCCGATTTTGGTCACATTAAGGGCACAAGAGCATGCATGTGGATGCCATTTTGAGCTTACAATAGGGCAAACCCACGTTTGGAAGATTGCTTGGGACTTGCTTGGATGCCTACCAAAGGACCCCAAGTGATAAAGAACTATTGTGAAGGCCAAAAGAGTTCAAAACCGTTTACAAGAAGCCAAGCTCGGGAATTGCAAGTCCTTCAAGGCTTATTTATGAAGATGGACGTGTGTGAATGTGTTTTGATTTCCTCCAAAGGGTTTCACAATTTGAAGTATGATCTTGCAGCAAAAGGAGAAGCGTTTGAGTCATAAGTCGAGGGTATTTTAGTAATTTCATGCATGGGTCACTTTGGGCCTATTGTGTAGTAGACTATAAATAGCTACTTGTTAGGTTATTTTCTTTTTAGCTTATCTTTGATATTGAATGAACATTGCTCTTGAAAGAGTGTTGGTGAAATTAGGGTTGAATGTTTGCTTAGAAACGGGGGTTTTGAGGGTGTTGAATCCCTCTTGGTCCACGTAAGAAATTGGTGTCCGATTCTATGAGATTTAGGGGTCTTTGAGTTTGATACACTCGTCGGTTCTTACTTTCTTGAGGGTCGTTTGATTTGCGGTACTAAAGTTAATAATCTCGGGATAAAATAATAATCTCGGGATAAAAATTTGAGCCACTCGTTTGGTTGTAAATATTTGGGATAACTAATCCGGAACTAATAATTAGTCTCGAGATAAGTTATCCACGCAATGGGTGGGATAACAATCCCAAGACTTTTTGTTTGGTATAAAATTATACAATGATTAAAATACCCTCAAAGCCTATTATTTCATTTCACACATCTATATATATATATATATATATATATATATACACACAGACACTAGTATTTTAATTATGAATATTAATAAAAGTTAAATACTTAATAATTTTGACATAAATTTTATATTTATATTTAAAACTTATTAGTAATATATAATAATTTATCAAAAATTTAAATCTAAAATTCAAAATTCCTATTCCATCATTATCTCCAATTATCCGCTTTCATTGACCCGCCTCACATAAAAATATCAACACCATTGTTGAATTACATATTTTAAATTAAATAGTTTTTTAATCACTTGAAAATTGATATGGTATATATAAAATGAATTTTAATATATTATATGAGTGATATGTGTTTAAATGAAATGAAATAAACAATAAATCCTCTTTTACTTTAACAAACTTAAGTTGAAAGTTTTTATTTCAAACTAAATAAAACGTAGTAAGATTTTTTTAAAACACATACGGCATAATCATGGAAAGGTACACGCAAAAAAATTAAAGCTAAATAAGATGAAAGTTTTATTTTTAAAATACACATGATATAATCATAAAAATGCGCCCACACAAAAAAATTAAGCTAAATAAGATGAAAGTTTTATTTTTAAAAATAAATATTTAAAGCTTGAAAAGAAATTATATAAAAAAGAGTTAAATAAGATAGAGGTTATTTTTGTAATCACTTAATTTGTTCTTAAAAATTATACCATGCATATTACTTTGAATACAACAAATCAAACACTCAATAAAAAATAATCCCAGCATAACTTATCCCATCATAACTTGTTTTCAAACCAAACGGCCCCTTATAGTTTCTTATGTCAATTTACCTTTCTTTACTTTCTTGCATCGATTATATTTTGCTTCTTTGGGTGGATTTCATCTTTCTATATTTAAGATAAGCTAAAAAGAAAATAACCTAACAAGTAGTTATTTATAGTCTACTACACAATGGGCCCAAAAGTGACCCGTGCATGAAATTACTAAAACACCCTTAAGTGACTTATGACTCAAACACTTCTCCTTTTGCCGCGGGATCATACTTCAAATTGTGAAACCTTTTGGAGGGAATCAAAACACATCCACTCACGTCCATCTTCATAAATAAGCCTTGAAGTATTTGCAATTCCCGAGCTTGGCTTCTTGTAAACGGTTTTGAACTCTTTTGGCCTTCACAATAGTTCTTCATCACTTGGGGTCCTTTGCTAGGCATCAAAGCAAGTCCCAAGCAATCTTCCGAACGTGGGTTTGCCCTATTGTAAGCTCAAAGTGGTTTCCCCATGCATGATCTTGTGCCCTCGATGGTGTTGGCCTCGAATGATGTCATCAAAAGCTATGATGGTCATTTGTCTTGTATCATCCTCCTCTTTTTTAAAAGGATTCAACTTCGAATCCAAATCTTGCAAGGACAAACAAGCACAACATCCTCATGGCATGAGGGTTAAGGTTAGTACAATAAATAACATCATCATACCAAGGTGGTATACACTTGAAATATAACCACAAATCCTTTATTTTAATCTTGAAAAGCTTAGTAATAATGTCACAAAGGGAGTGGCTATGAAAATCACCAAGAGATAACAAAGGTCATAATGGCATCAACAATCTCCAAAGGTAAGAATACCTTCCTCTTAGGAGCCATAAGACAATTGTTTCATCATCTCTTTAGTAGACCACACCAAGAGTGGTAGCACCAATGGTTCATACATCCACAATGGTTTTACGGGTTCAAGGGCATGGGTAATCCTTGTAGCATTATTACTCAACCAAGTGGACCATTCAAGAAACTTCCTACCTCCAAATACGGCAAGTCTAAGATTAGCATAGACATCATCATAAGCAAAGAGGTAGTTTAGAAAGGAACTTAGCATAGAAGTCTCCTCCAAGGTGCTATTATTTAAAAGGATGCCATTTGCCTCAAGAGTTTTAGCACACAATGCACCCAAGGATAGAGTCAAATCATTTAGGCACACCAAGAATTTCATTTCTAAGAAATTCATGCCAACATAAGATGTCAATTCAATATGATTATGAACATCATATGCATAAAGGTATTGGAGAAAGGTATTAATGACATTATTCTCATCAAATGGATGCTCACAAATTGGAACACACAAAGAGAGAAAGAGACGTAGTAAGCACATAAGGCCTCTCTTTTTCAAACAACTTCCCGAGGAAAGGACTTTCATAAATGGAGCCATGCAACTAGGGAGAATAGAGAACCTACTATGTAACAAACCATTCCAAGACAAGTAGTTCTCCCAAGAACTTTGTTTCCCTCTACTAATGTTGTTGAGCATGCTCCCAAGAGTCCCACAAGATACTTCAAATTGTCCATCCCTATGAAGGTGACAAGAAGCCTTCAACACCCTTGGACTCTTCCACAAACAAGAAGTCGACTTGGCATCCACAAGTGGTGGTCCATATAACTTAAGCTCAAGCTGCCAAACATGGATGCAAGTTCATAAGCAATACTCTGATAAGGCAATGACACGTTTGCCTCCGGGTCCTCAACCATGAAACCACCTTTGAGAAAGGGGTCTCTCATCATAACAAAGTCACAAAGAAGGGTATTATATGAATGAAATTCATCTAAAGTGTTTTCAAGAGGGAACTCTCTCCTTGACCTACAAGTGGTGATACTTTGGTCAAGAATGTAAACACTCAAGGGTGAACTCTTTTGGAGCTTTTCATTACTCTCTTTCTTTAGTGAACACATAGCGTTGTTGGAATTACCTCCCATGCACGACTTGGGTCTATCAAGTGGATTGCAAATCCCCAAGAAAGACTTTCCATCATAGGGAAAGATACCAACATTCACAATCAAACCTTGCTTGTCGCTTGACCAAGCATCAAGTTGGATGTGTAGAAATTCCTTATCCCCATAGGTCATCGGGTTCAAATGGCAGAAGTAGCCAAAGACATAGGATACGGCTATTCTTTCTTTCCCCTATGGTGCTATCCCCAAAATTAGAGTCGTCAATATTGGCCAGGCTCGTTGGGCCAGCCCGACCCGGCCTGTGATTTGATGAAGTTGAGCTTCAGTTTTTGCAGTCCATTTTAGAACAAGGCTTTTTAGCTCGGCCCGGATAAGTTCGTGATCCGTGGGGCTTGAGCAATGTGGGTTGGAGTAGCCCGTAAGTCAAATACATGCAACTATTTAGAATGTTTATTAGTATTTTTATTTGGTTCGAAGGATATCATATCAAAAGTTATTTAGTTTCGCTATTAGGAGTATTTTTTGGGTGTTGGAAACTTGATTAACAAGTATTAACACTATGTAATATTGTCTGGTAAATTTTATGTTTATTAACATTCTAAAATTAAATTATAAAATATTATTTTTTAAAAAGTGGGTTGGCCCCTGAGGCCCGCAGCCCACAGAGTAATGGTGTGGGCTTGGTGTTTTTTGGCCCATCATTTTGTGATGGGTCAGCCTGTCCTGACCCGTCAAACTCAAAGCCCGTGTGGGCTAGCCCGAATGGGCTGGGCCGACCCGTATTGACAGCTTTACCCAAAATTAGGCATATCCTCTATACTACTATTGGCAATATTATAAGCAAAAGGAGGGTTGAGAAAGGTGTCGCACAAGTCAACTTCAACTATGGTGTCCTCATGCATGTACTCACTAATAGTTTCAAAATCATTTCCATGAGTATGCTCAACATAGGAAACACATAAGGAAGAAGTAGATGGAATTTCTTAACACCATCTTCTCTTTCAAAGGAGCAATCCTCAAGTAGACACAAACCACCATTAACATCAAAAGGATCACTATTCAAGTTGTCATATGGGTCAAGCAATTCATCCCCACATTTATCAAGCAAGGGTGGGGTGTCATACAAAGGATCAAAATCATTTTTCAAAGAACATTCACTAATTGGGTTTCTTAAACATTCAAGTAAGTCAAAGTCATCATAACCCAATTGATCATTCTTTTCCAAAAGTAAAAGATCACTATCAAGAATGGGATGGTTAGCATAATCTTCACTTAATCCTATTTTTTTAATGGGTTTCAAGAAATAGGATAACATGTATTACGCATTCCACCTTTCCTTTTAAACACATCATCTTGCACTTCACTAGGTGTCATGCAAGGAGTGATCTCACTATCTTCACACAAGACATCTTGCTTTGAGAGAGGTTCACTATTCAAAGGTTAAGAGTTTAAGCATACAAGTTCACTCTCACAAAAACATATTTCATGCTTCACAACATTTCCATCCGTATGATATCTTTGAGCAAAACTATCATTAAGGCCTTCATCGCATAATATGCTCAAAGAATCATCTCCATTCTCATGATCAACTCTATCAACATCATCACTAACTTGAGACTCATCAAGCACACCATACACATGTTCAAGTAGTGGACTACATTCATGAGTAAATTGATCATTATACACAACTTCGCTAGTTGTTGGCAATTCACATGCCAACATAGACTCACCTTGGTTTTCACAAGGGTCAACTAGCGTATGAAAACTCTCATCACTTGGCAATGGGACCTTATTCAAATTACAAGTGCTAGCACTAGGTGGTAACTAATTATTCTTACAAGAATTAATTTTGCCATCTATAGGATCAACTAGTGCTTGCATACTTACGATAAGAATTTGATCTTCATGCAACCTAGCAATACCAAGAGTATCACAAAGGGAAGACTCATGCCATTCTCCTCTAGGCAAACCAACATCCACTTGGCTACTATTAGTCATATTACAACATTCTAAGTCTATGGGAGTGTAGGAGATAGCATTGTTACCTTGTAGCTCACATGAGGTATGGTCTTCACCTTGGTGTGTATCATGGCAGCTCACTTGTTCCTTTGGGAAACTCTCAACACAAAGGAGTTTGTCAAGTCTTCTCCCTTGATTCATCTCTTCATCACTCTTCCTAAAGTTGCAACTCTTAGCCGAGAAATCCGGTAGATCATCAAGCATGTATTGGTAAGGAACTCTCCTTGGATCCTCCTTTGGAAGTATATTTTCGTGTACCTACACAAAAGAAAAGTTGATACTAGGTAAAATGCTAGTATCAATGTGAGTGAGTAACGAGGAGTTAGTGTTGACAAATCCCACAACTAAGTGTTCCTTGTCCACACTTTTCAAGCAACCACTTGGCTCATCAACCTTAGTCATCTCTTCTTGCTCTTGAGCCATGTTGTTCTTCCCTTGTTCAAGGATTGTTTCACTTTCCCTCTTCCCAACTTCCTCCTTTTTCAATACTTCTCGAAATCCTCTCATAATTTCACATTCCTTACTCACTTGCTTGGTTGTCATTGGCTCAAGGAAGTGTTTTTGTCCTCCAAATACAAGTGCATATTTGTTGGACTTCTCTCGGTATTGAACCGACCTTGCATCCTTCGATGGTTTACCAAGCAACATATGACAAGCTCTCAAGGGCATTACATCACATAGCACTTTGTCTCGATACTTGCCCACGCTAAAATCAACAATAGCTTGCTTGGTGACTTCTATGGATTCATCCTTATTGTTCCACTGGAGTTTGTAAGGCTTGGGATGCGTTTGTGTAGGGAGTTCCATGAGATTAACAAGGGTACAAGATATGGCATTAATGTTTTTCTCCCTATCAATGGCCAAGGAACGTATATTCTCCATCATCTCAAACCTAGTATAACAAAGGTTTTTGCCTTGATAAAGCTCCTCTTCAAAGGCTCCCACACTATGTGCCTCAATGAACGAGAGAGACTCTAATCTAACTCCAATTGCTCACCTTCCCTTTCTAGGATCGTCATGTTTGGTCCATGAGTTGGGGAATCTTGTTGTTCTTTCCTACCGTCTTCCTCTACATGGATGGGTGGGTTTTGGTTAAGTGGAGTGTGGAATGGGGAAATTGGATTTGGGGGAGATTGAGGCATTTGGCTAAGTGGAGCTTGGAATGGAGGGATCGGGTTTGGCGTAGGTTGGGACATTTGGTTTCCAACTTCTTTGAATGACACCAACTCTGTGTGTAGCCTTTCACATTTTCGTTTGAGAGCTTCAGTAGAGGCTAAGATAGCCTTAGCAGCGTTTTTGTCCATGGTACCTAAGAAAAGACACCTACAAAACAACAAACACGTTAGTTAAAAAAAAAGTATCCTTACAACTCTACACACTTTGTTTGCCTTACTCTTGGATTCACAAGTGTTGAATGTTGGCTTATATTCCGTGAGAAGTTGAGTGATGATATCTACTCTTGCCTGGAATGAATTTTCGTTTGAGTGACTCAAGGAAATCTTGTACGGACTTGAGCCAAAAAGCTACGACGAATTGAAAAACGAAAAAAAACACACAAAAGAAAGAAGACAACGAAAGAAACGGATTCAAAACTAATTCACAACTAAGTAGATGATTACTAGTTGTTAATTAGCAATAGAATCAAGAAAGAAACCAAAGAATTAAAGAAAAGAAACTTAGAATCTAAATTTGAGCCTGGGTAATTTGGACGGTTGATGATGTGGCTGCATCGTTGAATGTTGGTTGATGTTTTGAAGACTACTTGTTTCCAACTTGAATTTTAATCAATCTTCATCTTGGAGGTGCTATAATCGTCTTTGGAGGGAAAAATACAAAGAATTGAACCTTTCAATTGTTCTTTCAAGCTTAAAAGAGTTTGAATTTTCTTTGGTCCCCTGCTTTGTTCCTTTCCTTGAGCATATTCCCCTTTTGATGCTTTTTGAATTCTCTCTCTCTTTGGAAAACTTGGGATATTCTTTGTACAAACAAGTAATACACCTTCTTTCACCCCCTTTTTGGATCAAACACTTTTTAAATGTTCTTCTTTTTGATGATTTTGATTCCCCAAGCTCACGTTGCACTCCCAAACAAAACCAACACGTTTTAAGTCCAAAACCTCAACAACAACCTTCCAAATTTGAGATTCCACCTTCAAGTTTTTTCAACTAAAGTTCAACAATGGTGGATGACTCAAATCAACTCGGAATAAGCTCAAATTCTAGATCTAGACTCTATTAGTGTTAGGGAACAAAGATCTAACACTAGAAACACACAAAAATTCCAAGATTTAAGTCTCGACCTAGGGGTAAAATGGAATAACCCTTTTTTTTTTTTGAATTTTCAGTTTTGACACCTCTTTTTTGGTGAATTTTCAAGATAACAAATTCAAGATTGACTTCGTAGGAACGAAATCAAGTTCGGCTTTGATACCAAAAAATACGAGAGTGGCTACGAAAGATGAAATCTACCTAAAGAAGCAAAAGATAATCGATGCAAGAAAGTAAAGATAGGTAAATTGACATAAGAAACTATAAGGAAGTAAGAACCAATGAGTGTTTCAAACTCAAAAACCCCTAAATCTCATAGAATCGAACACCAATTTCTTACGTGGACCAAGAGGGATTCAATACCCTCAAAACCTCCGTTTCTAAGCAAACATTCAACCCTAGTTTCACCAACACTCTTTCAAGAGCAATGTTCATGATAAACTAAAAAGAAAATAACCTAACAAGTAGCTATTTATAGGCCACTACACAATGGGCCCAAAAGTGACCCATGCATGAAATTACTAAAATACCCTTAAGTGACTTATGACTTAAACGCTTCTCTTTTTGCCGCAGGATCATACTTCAAATTGTGAAATCCTTTGGAGGGAATCAAAACACATTCACACACGTCCATCTTCATAAATAAGCCTTGAAGGATTTTCAATTCCCGAGCTTGGCTTCTTGTAAATGGTTTTGAACTCTTTTGGCCTTCACAATAATTCTTCATCACTTGAGGTCCTTTGGTAGGCACCAAAGCAATCTTCCAAACGTGGGTTTGCCCTATTATAAGATCAAAATGGTTTCTCCATGCATGCTCTTGTGCCATCAATGTGACCAAAACCGGATTCTTCATGTGTTGGCCTCGAATGATGCCATCAAAAGCTATGATGGCCATTTGACTCGTATCAAGTAGAGTCTCCCTTCTCCAACCATAATTTAATGCCCTCAATTTTTGTCTCCAATTAGTCTCTTAAACTAGCTAACACACTCTTTAAGTCCTTTTTTCTCTCTTCCTCTCTTACCTCCAAATCTTTCTTTCCTCCAACCATCATCGACTCCCCTAGTTCATTCAGAATCTCCTTCATTTCACCTCCTCATTCCATACACTTATCTCCCCTTGCAAAAATTTCAATTTCTTGGTAAGGCACTATTTTGACTTGTCGATAACCGGATGACTATTCCACCATCCCATCATCTATCTCCAAAGCTTGTTTACTTTCAAACACATTCTCGAATCCAAAGGTGATTTCGTGTGTCTTCCTCTGCTTCCATCCAACAAAATCGGAAATGGTGGATCAAAAATGCTTAGACTGTCATCACCGGACCATCTATGCTTCCCTATCCAGCAATATTTTAAATGTTGAAACTTCCAACATTAATATGTCCAATACGATCTGCTATTAATGAGAACCGCAAGTCATAGTGAAACATGGAAACAGCTTGATTAGATCCTTATCCATAATCTAAATCTTGTGAAGTCATTTGATAGTGCACCATAATGAATTTTCACTTTTTTTACATGAAATAGATACTACTTGTGCAACTATAATTTGTTATATCTGTTGAGGATGGTCTATTCGTCATATCGAAATTTTCTTCCAATTCTAACATTTAGTAAAATGTGGTTCTACGCATCTAATGATGTTTATTCAAGTCAAAATGAGAAACTCATAACTTGATATTGTGCTTCAGGTTTCCTGGAGACTGGCTTAAATGCTTTGGTTGAATCTCTTGCTTATGGTTCTGAACTGGAAGGCATAGTTGGTATTTCTGATAGTTCAATTGATGCTATGGTAATACAAGTCATATCTCACAGCGGCGATGGCCTAGTGTCAAACCTAATGTATGCTTTACTTGGCGTTTCTGCAATGTCAAGGGTAAATTGAACCAGCTCATGTCTATTCCTCGACATACTTTAGAAAGAAGTTGTAGCAATCAAGTTTGGTGCAGGTTGCTTTGTATCTAAAGCATTTATTGTGCAAGTATGCCATAGGTTGCTAGAGTCTTATCTTTGAATTACAATTCAACAGTCATATATGCAAGATAGCGTAAAACCAATTATGCCAGAATCGGATCCTTTCTAATTCGGAAATACTATCATGAGGTTCAAGTGGCTCACTGTTATTTGTGGAGCATCCTAATCCATTTGAAACAAAAGCGGGTGTGATGAACAACTTTTCTTCAAACCCTACAGAAAGCGGGAGTGATGATTTCAATCTTTATGGTCTTTTTGATAGTGCTGTCGTTTTTGCTAACACTATTGTCCCTTAACAGGTTCACAAGTCTGCAACACTTTTGCAGCAATTGGCTGCTATGTGCAGTTTAAGTGAAAGAACCACCTGGAAGGCTCATCTTTGTTGGGATTCCTTACATGGATGGCTCCATGCCGCAGTCAGTCCTCTCTCTCCATCTCTATCTCTATCTCTCTCTCTTCTAAGTGCGTTTCTCATTTATTTTATCAAAACAGCTACTCATCCACAGCAAACTTCCTTGAAGGAAGTCCGCACTTATATGAGCTAATGAAATGGTCCGCTCCACTTTTGTTACTTCTCCTTTCCTTCTCCAGATATGATATTATTCCCAGCTACTATAATTAGTTGTGAGAATTGCGCTGAGACATTTTTGTTGTTGGGAGTATCGAAATATTCTTTTTGTGTGACCCGTAATCGTTTTCCAGATACAGAATTTACCTGCTGAGTACCTAAAGCAGGGCGAAGTAGAGTCTTTGGTTCCTCTTTGGATTAAAGCACTTGCGGCTGCTGCTTCAGACTATATTGAGAGCAGGCGAAATGTTGGAGGAACAAGTGATTATGGGCATATGCAAGGTAAAGGGGGGAGAGTTCTGAAGCGTTTAGTGAGAGAATTTGCTGATGGGCACCGCAATTCACCAAATTTTACTTGAAATTTGAGCAATTGCTGATGTAAGCTCAATGATATTGAAACTGCATCACCATCGTTCTATATAAGTTGAGTTTGTCCTGGAATGCAGCCATCCTCCTCCTCAAGTAATCTCAACTCCTTGGGACAACTTGTGCATTTTTTGTACCAATGTACAGTATCCCCAATTTTGTAATATAGAATGAGTCTTGTAATACACACAACATATCAATGAGGCATTGATGACCCATTTACATCAAAAGAGAAATAAAATGGAGTATAATGATTATTCTAACAAATCTTACATTCCAAAGTAGACTATTTGGTTGTTGGAAGACTTGAAGATCCGCCTTTTTAAGGGAGGAAAAGAGTGGCTTGGGGTAAATTATTGTCCCGTTTATTTTTTACAGTCCAGAATAATTGGTATGCATTTAATACCAATCTACAGAAGAGGGCTACTGACTTCTGCTTCTAGAAGTTTTAACTGCGACTTACCAATTTTTCTCAATTTCACTCTAATTAAAAGCCATTGAATCTGCAACTGATCAACTGTGCAAAAATTAACATTGTAGGGAGTTTCGAGACTTTTTTCCCCAAAGTTGGTGCAACTGACACTTGAACGGGACTCTGATTTATTAGAAGTTGATATGGCCAGGTTTTGAGAACTATTTTATGAAAGTGAAATATTTTCATATAAATGTGGGGTGCCTACTAAATGAGAAAATAATCAAAATGGTCCTTAAATGTATATAACAAATCGTGCTCATTTTGGGCCTTTTACACTCAGCCTGACAAATTTTTTGTTATAAAAAGCTGTAAAATTTAACAGTGGGTAACTACCAAACACAAACCAGAACTTGCTATTATTTTTCAGTACACACGCAAATATGATATAAATAATTCTAGTGAAGCTGTTTAGTGGTTGCCTGGTTACTACTTGGCATTTGGCTCGATAAGGGCCATCCAATTAATTGTTCCACCCCACTCCTTGCATAAATACTCTCCTGCCGTGTAATAGAAATTCTTGACTTTGCTAGTATGCCTACAGTTAATATTTCCAAAGAATCAATTAATTCCTTGTTTAAAGGTTATGCAGTTGATTAGGTTGTAGCCACACTCACTTGCACCAGACAGAGGAAACCTAAACATTGAGATCAAACTGTCAACTGCCAGCAGCTAGTTCACAAGTGTCCATATCTTGCCTCACAGTCCAGCCTAGTTCTCTCCTAAACTACCCCAAAACAATTTATAAGACTATTATTAATTGCCTATATTAATCAAATAAAATAAAAAGAGATAAATGAATATTCTATACAGTGTTTTCATCAACGTACTTAGCATATTCCCCTTCCAAATCAGGCTAGCAAGCTCTACCTCTAAAACATATCCTGTTCACCGCCCCGTCCCAGCATATGCTGTCTTCTGACACCCTTGAATTAAGTGTACAATTAGTAAATGGGAAGTAAAGACACCCTTGAATATCTTCCCCACAGGGAGGAAGATATAACGTCCGTCTCCACAAACCAATTGCCATGCTCTCCTAGTCCAAGTTGATAACTTGGGGCAGCATTGCAGTTGTCTCCAGGATTGTCTCACTATCCTTATCAACTGTGAATTTGTTCCAACCTGATCCTCGGGCAGATAATAATTTAGCCCGATCAAGACCACCTCCTCGGAAGCCTGTTATTTTCGATGAAACCATGGGCATTACCAACACTGAAGATGCATGAAGCGAGTCTTCTCCAAAGCCTAGTGATACTGAACATGCAGCCTGCGTGAATGAATATTCTTTAGATATGTATGTATGAAATATCCTTAATGGAATAGTAAATACGGACAACCACCAGAACCTTTGCCTTGACAATCATATTTGCAGCTTTTATCAGCATGACTCGTCCAAATGATTTTATATCCTTAATTTGGGAGTCTTCCGATGGCATCAACAGCCTGACATGTACATATTTACCAATAAAAAGGGCAAGAATCAGGAACAACAGGTCATTCTGCTAAACAATTTTAACAATGAGGAATTAAAGATGAGATAAAAGCAAGAATTTACTACTCAATCTCCAACAACCGTCTGCATAATAAGAGGTTTGAGACCACATACCTCTCCTCATCCTGCGACAAATTTGAAGTTGAAACTAAAGAACCATCCTTCACTTCACCTCCTGCAGAAATTACTTTTAAATATTTCATGCCCTAGGCACAGTTTATCATCAAGAACCTGTAATTTAAAATAATTATACCTTTTGATTCATCTGGCGCAAGCAAAGAAATGCCCACAAACACAGAAATCATTCCAAGAATAAACATTGTCGTTCTTAATGCATCAAAAACCTGTGCAAAATTCAAAACATTAGGTTTTTAGCCTGTGAACTCACTTGAAAATCAAAGTTGAAACAATTGTCGTCCTTGCTATAGCACTCAACTAGAGTAACAAAATGGAGAACATAAATCTTAATGGAGAACATAAATCTTTCTCCCAAAAGAGATTGTCAACATAGCAAGAGCACATTCCTTGTAAATATGGGAAGGTTTGGAATCCTAATAGTTCTGTAATTATAGTTCTGTAATTAGAACTTAGTTCTTGTTACAGGAGGAAATCTATTATCTTGAAAAACAAAAAGCAAGATTAGCAACTAGATCAAGAGCAACGGTGGAAAATCGAATAATGGCTTGGGCCACATGTGAGCTTATATTTATCCTAAAGAAAGTTCTTAACGTGTTGAGAGGTAGAGGAGGTGCACCAATGCAATTGATCTGTGACAATCAAGCAGCAATATACATTGCTTTAACCCAGTATTTCATGAGAGAACAAAGCATATAGAAATAAATTGTCATTAATTCGGCAAAGATTGAGTCAAGGTGCATTGTGACAGGTTTTATCAACCCCAGTGATCAGTTAGCAAGTAGTCATAAAAAGTCGCTCTCTCCAGAGTTGAGTGTGTAATAGTGGCATGTTAAGAGCAAATAATATGTAAATTCCCGCTTGAGGGAGTGTTACAAATTGGAAAATTAGTAGTACGAAAAGAGTTTACTCTTTTGCAAATATGGGAAAGGTTTAGAATCCCTGTATTTGTCTAACTAAAATTAGGAATTATTTCCGTTTCCTCTTTAGGATTACTTGTAAACGCTATTTAAACCCAAACATGTTTGAGGAAATAATCAAACAATATATCTCCAACACCCACTGTTTTCTAATTCTTTACATCCATTTTAGAAAGGGGAAGGTGAGGAAATGAACATTCCCTGTCGTAGACAAGGAGAATGAGCAAACCTGGTATTCTTGAAAGTACACAAATCCTGTACAAATGGAGAAAAATGTCCAAGTGATTTGAAACATAGGGACAATAAGTATTGCATCAAAGAATGAAAGTCCTTCATTTAGCCTTGCCATCTGCGAAGACAATAAATTCAAGAACAGAATCAGTTGAATGACACATGTTTCAACTATTCTAGTTTACAACAGTTGAATGACAAAGCAGTGAACAAGTCCATCGTTCGATTACCCAAAATCCAGCTGTACTAAGAAACAGCAGGAGCATGGAATACGTGAACCAGCTGTGCAATGAATAACCACTTGACATGGACAATCTTAACATGTTTGAACTGCAAAAGTAGAAGTAACCAGCGTCAAATGTATATAATCCAGTTCTACCATAAAAGGCAAAGAACCATATATGCCACTTACAGAGACTTCGCAAACAATACTGAACATGATCCAACAGCACCTGAAACAACTGCATATGAAAATGGAAGCAACATATGCCAATATGGCTTACTTTCATTCATCGGGACAGAAAGCATTAGTTCTCCTCTCCTGCATGATTGACATTAGATATGCAAGAACTACAGAGATAAGTATCCTCTTTCTCCAATATAGATCTACAGAAAATATGACAAAATAATGATTTGTTGTTTTTTAAACTTAATATCGTGCTCTCTACAGCTGCAATGTTTAGAAGGATCAGATATCCAACATTTAACTTTTTCTGAAACTTTATTAACTGTTTTCAGATTGTGGCACCTAATTTTCTACATATCGATGATTGTTAAAATATTAAGGAACTATGTGCTTAGATTCATACATGTCTAGATTTACTTTTTGATCAGGTAAACAAGTTTCATTAATCACAGGGCCAAAATCGCCCATAAACAAGTAGTATACCAAAAAGTAAAGAACCTACAACACGACATAGTGTGGCACCTAAGTTTCTACATACTGATGTTTGTTAGAATATCAAGGGAATATGTGCTTAGATTGTTACATGTCTAGACTTATTGTGCTTGAGTAAGGAAAAAATTGTTGGGCAGTATAAAAACTGTTAGAATAGGAGTAGGAACAAGAATAGCATATAAAATCCTACTTGGAAAGGATTGTAATGTGGTGTCCTTGTTAGAAAAGGATTATAAAGAGTATTGTCTATAAATAGGGTCTCTAGTGTAATAATGTAGATACACAATTCAATAATATTCTTCCCTTATATTTCTCAAATGGTATCATAGCCTCTACAATCTTGGTAGAGAATCAAAAAAGCTTTCGCAATCGGGAGGGCGGTTATAACTCATATAGACGTCCGCCTGGACAATGATTATGTTAGCAAAAGTTGGGGCCACTGTGCTTCTTTCTGGTGGATGTTTCCAACTTACAAAAGTAGAATTAGTCCCACTTAAGTTGATATTTGACTATAATTATAGCCATGGAAAATAGGAAGGGACACAGCAATTCTTAGCGTAGTCACTTTAGTCATGGCAGGTATAAGCATTGCCTGGAGAGACGAGTTGACGTCCACAAGTGGAGAGGAAGGCAGGAAATACATCACAAGGAGCACACGCCATAATTTATATCCAAGAGTTTTGATTTCCACTTGGTTATAGCCATTAATAGCTCGCTTGAACAATAAGTAGAGTTGAAGGTGTTGAATTTTTGAAATTTACTTTGAAGGTATATATTCCAAGTCCAATACTTCTAGTAGACTAAGTTTTTATAAGTCACAGTATTTGACATGTTACTTTTTATTTTTATGAAGTATATTTGACATGTTATTTATATAGAGTACTATGTACGTTGCTGAGACCCTCCAAAAATGTTGCCGCACCCATGTCGGATCATCCAAAAATGCATAGCTTTTGAAGGATCCGACACACATCCAATAGTATTTTTGATAAGTTTGAGCAACGAATACTATTACTTGACACCTAAAAAGGGTACAAAGATTATTGACTCTGCCATTGTGACTTACTTGTATATTGAATGATGTAAAGCAACAACTAAGACCAAAGTGAGACAGTAAAGAAGAAACGTCATGTTGCTGTACTTCTCAGCCAACTGCTCCGGCGTGTAAACTACAAAGAAAGGAGGATAATCAATTATAATATGTTGGAAGCATGTAACAATCTTTTCTTCTTTTCTACTTTGTTTGGTTCAATAAGGTAAACATGAAAGCATTCATACATTACTAGAAAGCAGAGCATATGCTTGTCTGTATGCATAGTTTGAAATATGTTAAAAGTTACTCCTTGTGTCCCATTTTATGTTGGCACACTTTCCTTTCTAGTCTGCATCAAAAAGAATGACATATTTCTCTATTTTGGAAATATATAATCTTAGCATCCCCATTTTTAAGTGAGAAATTGGCTTTCTGAATGGTTTGAATAAGCCTCGCCCCTTGACCTAAGAGTAATACCCCAAAATTCCAATTTCTTAGCAAGAACAAAAAGGAGATAAAGAACAACAATAGAATTATGGGGTAATGGAGTAAAAGTAAGTCAGCAGTATTCAATAAACAACCTATTTGACATTTTATCTATCTTCTTACTCATAGAGTGGTTATAAGAGTAACATGGGAAGCAAAGTGGCGCAGGCCCCAAGAAATATTACACCAAAACCATCTCGTTCTTCCTTAATTATTAGAAAAGATGATTATTGCTTCACCAAGAGCAATCACAATTAGATCATGACATCGAGAAGAGTTCGAAATAATATCCTTATTATGCAATAAGGCTTGTTACTGAGGTCACATGAAATAGGGGTAAATTTTCAACTTAAGCTGGCAGCATGTATAAGGCTTAAGTAACCAGAACTGATTCAAGTATGAAGATCATCAGCCAGGAAAAAGACACATCAGGGTACACGACATAATCAAGAAAAGATCAAATGCTCAAGCAATGATCTACGTAGCATGAAACCTTATAGGCAACTTTTTTTATAAGGTAAATAGATTAACCTTATTAGCAACTTATGAACATAATATGCAGTCTACAAATGTTGAGAATACTATGTACAATCCTTTTCAAGTAAATTTTTTACACCTTTTTTCCCTTCTCAATTCAGCCCCTTTAGGTCTTACAATTCATTGATGCAACAGCAAGAACCCAGTGTAATCCCACAAGTGGGGTTTGGGGGGTCGGGTGTACGTAAACCTTTCCCCTGCCTTTGTGGTGTAGAGAGGTTGTTTCAGATAGGCCCTCGGCTCAACAAACGTTGCTCAAACCAGGCTTGAGCCCTTCCCCGGACCGTGCGCATAGTGGGAGCTTTAGTGCACCGGGCTGCCCTTTTCTAGAAATCCAGGTAGCAAGAT
>NC_061112.1:154141259-154190544 GCF_002878395.1 Capsicum annuum | reverse complement strand
GGGGGGGGGGGGGGGGGGGGGGGGGGGTTATACGAAATATGATACTCTATGAAGACCCCAATATTCTGTAATATAAGCAACTATAACAACAATCTTCACCTTCCATCACATACCAGGTGACTGGTGGTTGCCAAAGGCTACAAGGAAGATATTCCCAAGAACAATAAAGGCAGTGGCTACCAGTACGCTGCAATGCGAAAGATATTTATCAGACTGCAACTTGTAAAATGAGGAAAATAAGTATTATAACTCATCAATCAATTCTCTGAATTTCTGGTAGTCTAGACTTGAAACCTTATTGATTTTAGTAGAAGTAGTTTAAATGTTAGCTTACTTGATTGTCACTGTTTTGTTCAAAACAAAATAGGCAAAAGCTATGTTCGAGACAAATTGTATAGATCCCAAAGCTGCTAGAAGTGACTGCCAAAGAGGAAACACCAAGATGATCAAGAAAGAACAAAAGAAAGGTAAATATTGTTGCTAATGTAATGATAGTGTGTTAAGAACCAACAGATTATGCATCATTTAAGGAGATGAGCAGGAAGAATAACTGTATCACTTTTGACCCTTTTATTATAATCAACCAAACCAACACAATGTGTGATATGTTGGAAGAGTGAGAAAATCAGAAACGCGAGAAAGAAACTAGTCGTGTTATTTGTACACCAAATCCTTGTAGTCAGCCCTATACCCAACAGGTTACATCCTTGTATATGACTAAATGCTTGTATCCAACCATTGGACTTCTCGTAAGCGTGTCGGTTAAATAAAAAATGAAGCCTTTTTCCATTTTAGACTTTTTATTCTTTTCTTTATCCACAAGTAGCAACATTACTACTAAGTTCACTTACTTATGTTGAATAACAAGCTAAGAAGCTATCTTGTATTATGATTGCTACAAGATGGAAATGAAAATTCTTTTGGCTGATGATATCTTTTATACGCATGTAGATTTATATTTTGATCAAGTATTTTTATTTTTTCTATCAAGATGCATAATTCAAATTAAGTTATGAATGATTTACTTCATAAATTAGTCAAATGAAAAAAAAAAATACCAACTTTCACTTAGACACCTCAAGTAGACCTTATTCATTTTAAACACCTCAAGTAGGGCCTCGATGTGTCATTTTAACACTTTTTCGACAATTGGCTAGACTAAAATGACACTCGCGGATGACATGGCATGATGACTAATTAATTAAAAGAGGACATGTGGCATTTTGGTCTGAAATAATGATTTTAAAAAAAAAAACTATAAGGAAAAAGAAAGAACCTATTTTCTATACCTCCCCCCACACACCCACCCACACACACTTTCTTCCCGGCACTGGCCGTATTGACCACCCACCCCGCCCACCCACCCATCTGTTCTACTTCCAATTTTTTCCTTTTTTGATTTTCATTAGATTTTAAAAGAAAAAGTCTTTTTTCCCTGTGGATATGGTTTTGAGGACTATTTTTGCCGATAATGATTTTCCGGCAAGGTTCCGACAAAGATGACTGGATTCTTCTTCTCTTTTTCTTTCAATATTTCGTGTTTTGTTCCTCCACGTTCTAGTATAATTTTCCATATTAGTGTGGTGGTTTTTTTAATTTTGTCCTTTCATCGTTTGTAAGATTTTCCATGGTGGAAGGGGGAGTACGTGGTAGGGAGAAAGAGTGGAGGAGGAGGAACAAAAATTATTTTTTACCCAAAAAAAAAAAAAACTATCTTCATGTGCTAAGAATGAGTGCAAATTACACAGTGTGCCAAGTCAGCAAAAAATGTCAAAATGACACAGTGGGACCCTACTTAAGGCGTTCAAAAACAACAAGGTTTACTTGAGGTGTCTAAGTGAAAGTTGGTGCCAACTTCAAGGGGCTGCCGATAGGCTCCGCCATACTTTTATTAGAAAAAGAATGTGTTTAAAAAAAATGTTATTTGGCTCAATTAAGTAGCAATATGGGCATTTTTTGGGCCAAACTATGAGCAGCAGGGGCATTTTGGACCAAACTATTAAAGGAGGACACTTTTCTTCAATTTTCACATAATTTAAGGTATGGGTAGGGTTCTGTACATACCACCCTCCCCGAACATCACTTGTGAGGTTTTACAGGGTATGTTGTTGTTGTGGTATGGTTGTGTAAGTACCACCCTCCCCAAACCTCACTTGTGAGATTACACTGGGTATGTTATTGTTCTCATAGTTAAAGGGCATTTTTAACACTTTTCCCTTATTTATAAGTAAATCAAAAAATAATCATTTTAATAGATACTACCTATGAGGCTTCTTCCGCAAATATATTATCAATGACAAATCACCTTACAAGCTTGTCTCATCACTTCTTTTTACGGTAAAAAGAAAAGGAAAATGCAAAGAAGTGCAGCAAGAACACTCAATTTGAATTGCCTCTTATTCTACAGATGTTGGGCCTTTTCTAAAAGAGAATCAATGAAGAAAAAGAATTAAGAAGGAATAAGTTGGGTCAATTGGGTTATAGCCTAAATCTTACACAGCACTAACCAAATTATTTTACAACTTGACATAACATTGGGCAAGCTGGATGTAACCTCTCCCTCTCCTCCCTCCATCCCATAGTCAATTTTGTCAAAGGCACACTTAAGCCCTGAAGCAAGGCGCAAAACATGGTAAGTGCTTCACCTCACGCTTCAGTGTCATCGCTAAGGCTTTAAGACATACTTTTTCTTGACAATGAGCCTCTTCGGAAGAGGAGGGCACTAAACAATTGATATCTCACTTATCATAATTTTTTTAAAAATTTCTTTATCCATATATTTTTATTCATATAGATATTTGTATTTTTTCTCAATTTGTGCCTTTGTTCATTAAAGCCCTTTGTGCTTAAAGCCCCAATAGACCTTAGAGCTTTTTTACGCTTTTCACTTTTGATAGCATTGCCCCTAATCTACCTACTTTTCCTTGCCCAAAATCAATACAGCCCACTAAATCTAAAGACAAACTAGACAAGAACCAATAAGTACTTACCTGAGCAGCATATCCAAATGAAATGAAATTGAGACAATTTCCTATAGCAAAGAATAGAATACCTGTGTAAAAGATTACACCATCAGTACACTAAAAAAGGATCAGTACTTGTAAGGGAACAAACTCGAAAGCAATGCTTACCAACTCTCCATTTCTGGAAGTATATAATTGGCTTCATTGTAGACTTTACATTTGTTCCCTCATTACCCAGCACAGAATGCTTCTCCCTCTGAAATACTTATGATTCATTAGAGCTGCTAAAGAAAATACAAGTTGAGCCTCCGGTGACAGAGGATAACAAGTGAAGAAAGAAAAGAACAAAAAAAAATCAAAATACTTCCATAACAATAAATCATAACTCAAACCTCTCATAACATGCGACAGAGAAAAATAAAATGCAAATGTTCTTGCAGGTTTATACTAATTCCAACAATTGAACACATGGAAGGAACACTTCTACACCAAACTATGCCTCCTTGTTAGATAAACCGCTTGTCTCCCTTAAATTGATGTCAGACATACTGTTCGTTGAAGAGCTTCTTAAATAGTTGATCAGAAGGAGATTTTCCATCGACAATGACTTACTATGTTCTGATTTATTTGACACACTTTCCATTTGAGACATTACAACATGATTGACATCATTCTATTTCTATGTAAGTTTCAGGATTTATTCATTTAACCATTGAAAATTTAACTTTAAGGTGATATTTTCTCTTTTCAACCACTTCAATATTTTTTTTTCTGTGATAACTAACATATAATGTTAGTCGTATTAACATCTAAACTCCACATGCAGTCAAACACCATCACATAAAATGTAAAGGAGGTTGTATTCAGCATCCACATAGGTTATATAACACGTAGTTAACGTTTCATTGGCTGATAAACTCCACATATCCATCTGTGCTATTAAACAAAAGAAGCTTACTGGATAAGGGGGATTAGAAAGAAAGACTACCTTGGACAGAATGACGGAAATAGGAAACAGTATATCACTCTGTAATGGTATCAATGTTTGGTGGAAGAAAGAGGAGAAGACGGGATTGTGAGAAATATAAGAGAAGAATATTATTGAATTGTTGTACCTACATGATTACACTGAGACCCTATTTATAGACACTACATTCCAAACCTTTTCCAATTAGGACACTACATTGCATTCCTTTTCCAAGTAGGACTCTATACGCTGTTTATATTCCTATTCATATTCTAACACTCCCCCTCAAGCTGGTGCAGACGAAGCATATGTACCAAGTTTGTTATAAATGTAATTATCAAAGATCAATGAGGGAGTTGGTGAAAATATCTGCACGAAAACTAGTTAGGACTACTTTGGACGTCTAGAAGACTTCAATTGAAAAGGAGCAAACTAAAAAGTGGTAGGAAAAGTAGTAAACGTTGTTGTAAAGTCGATTTGTCGTTGAAAAATTATCGGAAATTGGTATCAAATTTATGGGTCATCTCGAAATCAAGAGATGAGTAGATCTTGAACAAGTCAGTCACCCAAAAACTAGCTGGAACATGCTCACGTGCCGGATTATTAGATTTGACGACTGAAAAGTGATCACAATCTGGGAAAAAATTATATGGGTAGGGTCGGAATGATGACACGACCCTACTGAGAAAGGAAAAATTTTATGGGTAGGGACGGAATGATGGCACGACCCTACTAAAAAACAGAAATTATATAGGTAGGATCGAAATGACGGCACGACCCTACTGAAAAAAAGAAATTATATGAGTCGACTGGAATGACGCATGACCCTATTAAAAAAGAGAAATTATATGGGTAGGGTCGAAATGATGGTACGCTCCTACATAAATTAGATATGAGGAGCCACCGAAAAGACGGACAAATTCGGAAGATGCACGATACTATGCAAATTAAATATGAGAAGTAGTTCGGAGAGATGCACGGTGCTCTACAAATTAGATATGAAAAAAGTAGATACCAGAAAGATGCACGGTGCTACGCAAATTAGATATGAGAAGGTACAGAAAGGAAGCATAGTGTCAACTTTTGCTAACATGATCTTTGGCCAGACAGGCAGCATCTACATTCCAATCCTTTTCCAATTAAGACACTACATTACATTCTTTTTCCAAGTAAGATTTTATATGCTATTTATATTCCTACTCATAATCTAACAAGGATATTCCTTAAATCTTTCACAATTATCTAATGTTTGGTAACCCATAATACGCCTCTTTTTTAAGAAGACAATTCCCATGGGATCAAGCAATCACATGTGATACAGCTGTTAATAATGTATGGCCAGATTTACCGGCCACTCCTGCACCCAAGTGATTTCTTCCCATCTGTCCTAGCCTTGGTGGACAGAATTACCTGGTACATGTGGCTGGTGAGAGGTGGCAAGTATCCCGTAGATTTAGTTGAGGTGCGCACAAGCTGGCCCGGACACCACGTTTATCCAAAAAAAGAAAAAAGATTTACTAGCCACTCCTAGAACATCTCCACCCCCCGAGCCCCCAATCGTTTGTCTCAAGAATTGCAATTATTGAAAGTGACTCCTTGCAACCCACTTTTGGGTGACTATCATGGAGCTCTTCCACTACGCCACTTAGGTACGGGCTTCGCAACGATGAGAATCCCCTCTTCTTACTTCATGTTCCCCTCTATTCTTGGACGCACCGATCACCCGTAAACAATTATATGTGTAATATTACTTATGGAAAGACATTGATCATTTCAAGACGTCCTCCATCCAACCATATTGTAATCTCTTAAAACTAGAAGTATTTGAGTGACTTGTAATGCAGCCATGTTATCACCCCGCATAACCAGAGTGTATCACAATTCGATTCTACGTCAACAGCATTGAGTCACTATTATCTACTTCAGATTGTCGGATAGATTTAGGGAGGGAACAAGAAGATGCAGAGTTTATAGAGAAATCAAAACTAAAGCCTAAGTAGATAATGTCACGTTAAATTCAACATGTCATTGCGTCCAATTAATTTATGGGACAAAAAGAGAAAGGCATAATTAAATAGACAAGTGGTAATGAGAAACAAAAGTAGAGTGAAAGAGAGGAGGGGGGGGAGGTAGTTGTGTAATGTGGTAGATAGATGGATACCTCGTCATGGCCTAATTTAAGTAGGTTGGTTCCAAAGTTAATGGCAATGCTTCCAAACAAGTTGATAACGGCTCCAACGACCCACTCGCCCATGGAAGGAAGGAAGATTGTTGGGAGTGAAGTGAGTAATGGTTAAAGAGAAGCAGCAATCAGATCCGTCCCAACTGTAAATAGGAAAGAGTTGAATTTGAGATGATGATGCTAATTGCTATGCTATTAAAGAAAGAAAAAGATGTTGAGAGAGAGAGTTTACCGGGGAGGGAAGTTGAATTTGATAGCCCCACCCTAAGCGAGGATCAAACAATCTAACTGAATTTATTTACAACCCTAAGAATGAATGATTGTGGTAGATGATGATAGATGATAGATGATAGATGATAGATGATAAATGATAAATGATAAATGATAGATGATAGATGATTTCGGAAGCTGAGAGTTGACAAATTAGGATGGCGTCGAGGTCCAGTCTTGCGTTCCTGGCAAAAGTATACTACTCCTCCCCCTCCTCTTTTTACTGAAATATTACTCCTACGCCCACTGCCATTTCTCAAATAATAGTAGTACGTAATTAAGTAGTCAAAAAACAGAAAACAGGGTGTGGTTGAGGGGTCCATTTCTCAACGTGACAACTTATCAGGCAGGAGTTACCCACCCCTCACCACCCCGTACCCTGCTGCTTCCTAATATCATTGTCGGTCGCTATTCGCTCTTCCATTCCATTCCAAAGGCAGGGTCCATATTGAAGTTTTATTTGGTTTATAGAATTTGTATTTTATTTTTTTATACATAAATCTTATAAAATTATGAAAAACTTCTAACTATTTATGTAATCTTATTAAATTGGTAAAAAAGTTACAATAAAGTATGATACATTGTCGCAAAACTGTTTGGAAAAATAAAAAAAAATATAATACTTCCTCCGTTTCGAAATAAGTGAATTGTTGAGGGCATTTATTGGTGTTTTAAAATAACTGTCATTGAATTTTTTTTCAAATTTACCCTTATGATTTGACAACCAAATAACTTTTGAAAAGGTATTACAAGATCAATTTTTTTCTTTTTTAGGGGTAAAAATGAAAAGTTGTGTTAAATTTATGTATTTAATACTTTTTTCTTAATGTGTGTGCCAAAATCTAATAATTCATTTATTATAAAATGGAGGGAGTATTTATTAGTCAAATTTTAGTACAATAAAAATTTTAAAAATTAAATATGAATTTTTATTTTTTTTTGTTGTTGGTAATAAAGACGGCTTCATAGATAATAAAGGGAGCACAGTAATATAGTTACATAGTTTCAGTTTATCAACCAGGATTGATTTCAAACACTCGATAATTGTGATCTATCCTACCATTAGTACTAGATCTGACACTTCTTTGAATAGTAGTTCCTATCGTGTCTGTCCATAGAGCATTACGGGCACACACTGGAGGAACTTCCAAAAGTCTTGTTTCATTAAAAAAAAGTTGAGTTTGCTCCCATTTTTGCTAACGAATCCGCCACTATATTTGCTTCCCTAAAGCAGTGACGTATAACTGGATTCCCCAACCTTTTTAACCTGCACCTATAATTATCAAGAATACCGTCATAGAGATCATGATTTTCTTTAAGCATTTTTATTATTTCCTGAGAGTCCGTGTTGATTTCAGTAGAATTTAATTGATGAACCTCAATGATTCTTAGACCTTCATACAACGCAAGTAACTCCATGAGATTGTTAGTTCCGTGAATAAAGCTTTTTGAATAACCTAGCATCCAGTCATCTTTGTGATTACGGATCACCCCACCAATACCCCCTTACCAAGATTTCCTAAGCAAGACCCATCAATGTTCAGTTTAAAGGTTCATTTATGAGGAGGGATCCATTTAATGTTGATAGTGATTAAGGTATGAAGGTGGCTGCCATCAGAATGAATGTGGGAGAATTCAACGGCTTGTGTATAAGTATCCTGGAAGGAAGTAATGTACATTCCGCCAGTAAAGTTGTTGGTATTCCTAGTTGTCCAAATTATCCATAAACACTATGGGAGGATTTCAGCCCAGAGAAGAAGTTTATCAAACTTCTTATTTCGAATATTCTTCCAGGTCCTAAAGCAACTCAAAGAAAGAAAGTCAGTGAGTTTTAGCTTGAAAGGTGGTGTAGCTTTGGCAATGAGATCCCTCCAAAGTTGCTTAGCATTGATGCATTCAAAAAAGATATGGTTTAAGTTCTCTTCTTCACGAGGACATCTTTTGCAAGACTTGTTGATATCCTATTTTGAAAAGATGAGAGTTGGAAGGTAGCTTGTTATGGAAGAGTTTCCAGAGGAAGAACTTGATTTTGTTAGGAATATGGATCTTCCAGAAACCAAACCAAGTATTGCCCTATTGAGAAGGTTTTCCCAACTGAGAGACATGATTGTAAGTACTGGCAATAGAGAATTTTCTATTACTGGTAAGTCTCCAAAGGGGAGTGTCTATTTGCCTCTTGGTATTAGGGAAAAACGTATTAGCAATGAGCTGCTTGGTTTCCAAGGGCAGATTTATGGAGAGACTGTCAAAAACCCAGGAGTTGTTGGTCCAGACCTCATCCAGATTGATTTCTTCTTCATATTTATCGAGGGGACCATGGATGGTGTTCCTTAAAGGGGGGTTATTGGGTAGCCATCTGTCAAGCCAGAACCTAATATGCTGGCCATCTTTTACACTCCAGGTGCTTGCTTCAGTGCAAGTCTATCAGGCCTTCGTCAGGCTATTCCAGGTCTTAGATCCTGATTCGGGCTGAATGGTTCCCTTGGAGTTGTATTTGTTGCTTAAGACCCTAATCCATAGAGTAGTTGGGTGATTATTAAACCTCCAAGCCAAACTCATGAGCATAGCGTTGTTCTTAGAGTTAGCTTTTTGGATGCCCAATCCTCCCTCATTTTTTGGTCTGGTAACAGTATTCTATGAGATCAAATATAGTTCCCTTTTATCAGGGGTGGAACCCCAGATAAAATCTCTCAGGATCTTGTCAGTGACCTTAAGGATTTGTTTAGAAAGTTGTATAAATTGCATGATATGGTTGGGGATGCTCTTTAGAGAAGTCTTAGCAAGTATAGTTCTTCATACCATATTGAGAAAGGAAGCTTTCTAGCCACTGAGCTTATGTCTAAGATTGTCAAGGATGAAATTGTAATCCCTAATGAGAGGCTTTTGGTGGAAAATAGGGAAGCCTAGATACTTACCAAAGTCATTTGAAGGCTTGATTTTGAGGTTTTGAGCTAGGAGTTGTCTCTCTTCATGCTTGCAATTATGAGAAAATAGGATCTTGGATTTGGAGATGTTAATTTTTTTACCTGAATACTGATTGAAACTGTTCAGGGTATTTATGATACTATGACAGTTCTTTTCATCAACTCTAGCAAAAAGAGTAAGGTCATCAGCAAAGAAAAGATGAGAGATTCTGGGGCCTTTCCTGCTAATAGAGATGGGAGTCCAGTTAAGAGTATCCACCTCGTAATGAATCTTTCTAAAGAGAAGTTCCATGCATATGATGAATAGGTAGGGAGAGAGGGGATCCCCTACCTAATCCCTCTCGTAGGCTTGAAGAAGTTAGTCCTACCCCCATTGATAAGGATGGAGATGCTAGAAGTGGAGCTGTAAGACATTGTGAGCCTTATCATTTTGCTAGGGATATTGAAAAAAACCAGAGCTTGCCTGATGAAGGACCATTCAATCCTGTCAAAGGCCTTCTCAATATCAATTTTAAGAATTATGTTGGCCTTTTTTCCTCTCATTTTTGCAAAATGAGTGATGTATTCCTGGACAATGATAACATTGTCAGCAGCTCTTCTGTTGGATAGAAAACTAGATTGACTATGGCTGATCAAATTAGGAATATGCTACTTCAAACGATGGGCTATGATCTTTGTAATGATCTTATACTGAGTGTTGCGCAGCCCAATAGGTCTGAAATTCTTGAGGTTTATAGCATTCCTACATTTAGGGATTAGACAAAGGTAGGTGGTGTTCACATTCTCATCTATAGTGTTATTCCGAAAGGTTTGTCTGCAAAAGTTGACAACAGTTGGGCTTATGATATCCCAGTACTTTTGATATAGTAGAGGATGGATACCATCAGGCCTAGGAGCTTTGTCAGGTTTAAAGGAAAAAATAGCTGACTTAATCTCGCTAGGTTCAGGAATGGCCTCTAGTCTCGAATGGTCCTCATTACAAATGGATCCTCTAGAGGAGTTAAGAGCAGCATGATGTTTTGTAGAGTACAGGGTGTTGTAGAATTGGAAGATAGAGTTTTTTATTTCCTCTTCAGAGTAGCTCCAATTCCCTAAATCATCTTTAAGAGAATTGATTCTATTTCTTCTTCTCCTTTTTATTGCAGAGGTGTGAAAGAATTTGGTATTACAACCCCCTTCAGCAAGCCAGCTTATCCTGGATTTCAGTCTCTAAAACTCTTGCTCTTATCGCAGGATTAAGCTATAGTCCCTAACCAAGGTGAGCTCTAGGTCCTGCAAAAAGCGGCTATGTGGGTAAGCTTTAGATCTTTGGATACCCTCAATTATTGCAAGAATATTTCTTTTTTGTGAAAAATGTTTCCAAAAATATCTATATTCTATCTAATGATGTGCTTTTGGAAGTGGGCTAAAGCTTGAGTAAAATTTAAGGTTGAGTCAAAAAATTGCCTAACCATTTCTGGAAAAGAAAGATGAGAGCACCAGATTGTTTCTATTCTGAAAGGCTTGGCACTGATGGGATGGTGCCTTTTGAGACAAAGCAGCAAAGGGGAGTGGTCCGAATGAGTCCTTAGGAGAAGTGTAATAGAAGTTTCAGGGGAAAAATCTATCCAAGCCTCATTAGCAAAACATCTATCTAATCTTTCTAAGATAAGGGAACTTCTATTCCTATACCTTTTATTAGTTCAGGTAAATTTGCTTCCTCTGAACCCTAAGTCAATGAGGCCACTATAGTTGATGCAATCCCAAAAGTGGAAAGCTTTGTTGAGGTTTAAACTATTTTCTCCAAATTTCTCAGAGGAGGAGAGAATTTCATTGAAGTCCCTACCCACCAACCAGGCTTTGTTTAGATCATTCCTAATGGTATCAAAAAAATCTACAAGTTGTTTTCAAAGGACCTTCTTATCTTGAAAATGGTTACTAGCATAGATAGCAATGAAGTACCAAAAAGAAAAGGGGTTGCTCACCTGAATAGTTACATGGATACCTTGGGGGAAGATGTTGATGTCACTAATACTGAGATTATCATCATTCCACGTGATGACCAGACCCCCTGAGCTTTTAACAGCAGGATATTGAATTTCTTTTGAGTACCCCAGGTCTTCAGCCAGGTTATTGTGATCCCTCATCCTGGTTTCTAGGAGTGCCAGGATGATAGACTTGTGCATCTCTATCACGGCTTTGCAATGCCTCTTGAATTCAGCATTGTTCGCCCTCCTAGTATTCCAAATGATACAATTTATCATTGGCATGGTTGGTATGTCCCAATCTTGGATATCCATTAGGATCTTCTTGCCCCTCCCCATTACAAAGTCTTGCTTCTTTCTCTTCCTGGATAGAGGGGACATCTTGGTCTTGTAATAAGTCCCTATCGCAGGACTTGGGGGAACAATCTCTAAGTCTAGCTTGTTGATCTCTTTAGGAATAAGAATAATGGAAATCTCGCTTGTTACCTTTTCAAATGTGAGATGGACTGGCCTTTCTAGAGTTATGACTTCGATTCTTGGAACTTTCAATATTTGCAGTATTCTCTCTAATTCCACGTTCCCTTCTCTTAGTGCTTCCAATGTTTTATCCCTTTTCCAGTTCAAGGGTGGGTTCAGAAGAAGGCCTGTAGATATTAGCTTTGTCTGTCCCTCCCCAGAGACGTTCATAAAAAGAGTCCTCTGTTCCAACAGCTCCTCCCTTTTGAGTGGGAAGAAGGGTAGAGTCTGACTCATCACTATCATTTTTGCATTCATTACGGAGTTGGGGGGATTGGATTTGGTTGATTGGTCAGGTTCATAAGGGTTGTCATCCATATGTTCTGACCATATGATTTGAGCCCCTGATTTATCCCGTCCATGATTATCTAAGCCAGATAATGGGGGTTCTGAATGAGAATTTGGAAGTGAATCCCTTCCCAGGTCAAGTGAAGAGGCACCACTTGCTCTAATAAACCCATTTCCATCCAGGATGTTGGCTGGTGGTCTATTGGTAGTGGTGGTGTGGTGAATGTTATGGAGATCTAGCTTGTACTGTGAGGTGGGCTTGTCGGAGTCCTCATTATCATTATTTTCTAGAGTAGGGAGAAGGGGAATAGAGTTATGGTTATTGTGATGGTAAGTAGTCTCGGTGGGAAAATTATTAGGGTAGATAATATCTTGAGTGTCTCCTTCCCCCGTCATTTCAATAACCTTGATTTGATTGTTAGTAGGGATATTTTTTGTTGGGTTGGGAGCCTTCAAAGAGTTGTTGCAAGAAGAAGGAGGTTCTGTATTTCTAGGTGTGAAGATTTTTTGATTATGAGATAAGACCTATGTGTTGGGATTAACATTGCTCTCCTTTTTTGTTCCTAAGGGATTATTAGTCATAGAAACATTAAGTTGGTTATTTAGACCCCGGGTCCCCTTGGAGTGGGCTTCAGAATTAGGCTTTGGATTTGGGCTAACCAAATCTTTCCCTTTGTTTGTATGTTGAGAATATTTTGTCTAAGCCCATTTAGAACTTTGGCCCGCTTGATAATTGGGCCGACCCTAATTTGGAGCAAACATTTGAGGTGGTGCTTTGCCCTTTTCGCCCCCATTGGTTTCAGATGGGGATGCTGAGGGCCCGATCTGGTCATCCTGATGGTTAGAAGACTTACCTGGAGTCTCTCTGCTTGTGTGATTTCGAATGTAGCTTGTCTTACGATCTTTCCCTCGCTTGAAGACGACCGTCTGTCAATCCTGCACCTGCTCTTCAGTTGCATTTTGATGCTTCGGCGTCTATGCATTTGGTGTTGCTGGTAGTGGTAAATAAATTTTGCATCCCGTGGCAGTGTGGCCAAGACATCCGCAACCTTTGCAGAGGAACCCCTCACCTTCGTATTGGATTTGTTGCAGATGGCTCCCTATTAGTATTAATGCCAGTAATGACGTCTCAAGTGGGATCTGGACACAGATGCGTACATTGCGTCCTCTCAAGGTGGAGGTTGTGCATGTAACAATTTTGACGAGTGTTCCAAACATTTTTCCTATGCATTCAAAAATTCCCAAATAGTAGAATTCTGTAGGCATTTGAGGTAAACGGATCCAAATCACAGTACTCTGAATCTTTGATTCTGTTGGTACGAACTTGGGTTCTCAAATTCTCACTGAGAGGTAAGTTCTTGCAATGAACCAGGGACCTTGTTATATAGCTCTTTTCTGGTATTCTTCACTAGAGAATTTCACTGTGAAGAATTCTTTTCCCAGATCTATAAGAGCAAAGCTTTCCTGAATTTTCTATATGTCAGTCAATTTAGTCTTGAGATATTGGTGGTTGAATTTTCTACCCACCGCTTTAATGATGACTGAAAATCTTCATAGCCCGTAGATCCGTTGCTTGTCTTCCGTGGAGAGTGTTATCAAGCCATTCGTATCCTTTGGTGGTCCTTGTTTTGAACCTGTATTACAAGAGAGGGACTAATCTGTGGAAGTATGGTTGTTTCCTTTAACCATATCCTTGTAGCATGTCTTGTTAGAAGAGTCAATTGCCATTTAGCTTTCATTTTCGTCCGGTGGTTCAGGTGGATTAAGGTGGACTTGGGGAATTTCAGGCATTACTGGAAAGAGATTCTTGACAATATCACAAGCTTATCATCCACTTTGACACTTTAAATATGAATTGAGTGTACTACTCTTTAATATAATACTCTCACATAAATGATTGGCAAAGATTGGTAAAAGTAATAATATTAATTACAATTTTGTTTACATTTTAAATAAATAATTGGTAAATATAAAATGATACATTTCTTTTTATAAAATACAAACTTATGTATCACCTTTTTTATTTAAAAATGCGAAATCATAATATAAAATTGCATGTCCAAACATCGATCATATCTCATGATTTTCAAACGATGAGATTTAATTGCAGGTCCAAACACCTACTTAATGCTCCTACGAGAAATGATAACTCCAACTACATCAAATCCACACATTTTTCACTTGATTTTGGGTCTAGTTTTCAAATTGAAAAGAATAGGTTTTGTTTGGCCATGGAGTATTATTTTTTCTTTTGAATAAATTATTTATTTAAAAATTAGTATTTGGACATAAAAATTAAAATATAATATCAAATTATAGTTAAAATTAAAAAATATCTCAAAAATTATTTAGATATAATTTGAATTACTATTATTTTTTAATTTTTAAAAATACTTTTAAATGAAAAATACTGATTCACTTGCTTAAAAAAATGTATTTTTTCAACTCAGCAATTTAATGTCACATAAGCATAAAAAAAGTTTAAAATTGTGTATTTTGATGAACTGAATGGTTCAAATAACAAAGGACTAAGTAGATGTATCTATTTTATAAACGAGAATAAGTATAAGAGCTGTTAGACCATTTCACCTTAAATTTTTCCATTGTTCTTGCAGATACCACTCATGCAATTCCTTCATTATAGTTTTGGACCTTATTTGAATGAACTTATTTTACGTTAAAATAATTCTTAAATATTTTTGTTGAAGTGTTCTAAAAAAAATAAAAATACTTTTAAGTAGTTATTTTTAAGTGAAAAAAAAATAAAAAATCAAAAGTCCTGTGTAAGAGTTACTCCACTTTTTGGGTGCATTTGGAACGATGGCGATTATCCGTAAATGGCCATCGTTTGATGTGGTATGTATGGTGCAATTAAAGAACAGGCAATTGAAAAGGTAGTGTGATAAAATTGGGAAAAGAGAGGGTCCACTCCACTCCCGTCCCCAAAAAAGATTTTGAATAGTAAATAAAAGTTTAGGCGGGAAGAAGTGAAAGGAGTAGAAAGGTGCACGTGTAATGAGATTTGGGGGTGGAAGGAAGAGAGGAGGGATGTGAAATGGAGACGAAGAGGAGTGATGTTGAGGAGTGGAAGAAGAAGAAGAAGAAGAGAAAGAGAGTGACGATGAAGCAGAAGAATCTATTCGAGTTGTGGGGCCTCAAAGATCCTCATCCCAAACCCCCTGACCCTGATGATGTGCAACAGTCGAGAGCTGCTGCTGCTTCTCCCCTTAATTGCCCCTTCTATAAGAAGATCCCAGGTCGCTCGCTCACTTTCTTTCTACTCATCGTTTTCACTCCTCTCCATCTTCCCATCCTTAACTAGTAAATAATGCAGCAGGAACCCCCTTCACTGTCGACGCCTTCCGCTATGCTCCCGTCAAAGCCTGCTCTGCCTACTTCCTCACCCACTTCCACGCCGATCATTATATTGGCTTGACCAAATCATGGTCACATGCCCCGATCTACTGTACCAACCTCACTGCACGCTTACTTAACATCTCTCTTTATGTTGCTCCATCGTAAGCAAGACACCACCTAGCTTGTCCTTTTCCCTTATTATTATTATTATTATTATTATTATTACCTATCATTATATTCTTTTGCAGTTTCATCTGTCCTCTCGAATTAGGTACTGAATACAACATTAAAGGAATCAAAGTTACCATGCTTGATGCTAATCACTGCCCTGGTGCTGCTCTCATTCACTTCCGCCTCCCAAATGGACAATCTTACTTGCACACCGGAGACTTTAGGGCTTCCAAGCTCATGCAATCCTATCCCCTTCTTGCAACCCAACGTATTAATCTACTTTACCTTGACACAACCTATTGCAATCCAAAGTACAGGTATTCATTCTCTCTTTCTATCTTCTCTCTCGTGGATGCTGTGTTTGTTCACAGTTGTAAAGCCATTTATCCATTCCAGGTTTCCTTCAAAAGAAGATGTTCTGGAATTTGTTGTAGGCGTCACAAGAAGATATTTGAATAATCATCCAAAGACCATCGTGGTTGTTGGTGCATACACCATTGGAAAAGAACAAGTGTATCTTGCCATTTCCCAGGCACTAGGGGTATCTTAGCTTCTGAATATTTTGTGATTTCTTTATGATCTTAATCGATATTATGACTTGATGTATATCTAGCAACCCTATAAAGGACATCAAAGGCTTCTGAGTACTTTACCAATTGAGAGTTGTTAGGAAAAAACACATTGACCATTTAGCAGAAGATGAAACTGCTGCGCTCCTATAACTTAAGTTCTAAAAATCCTTCTCTTTATGGATGAATAACATGTCATATGACACCAACATATTGAAATTTCATTTGTCTTTTTTTGGACAAGGTAACAATTTATTACATTACAAGGTGCTTGTTCATGCTAAATTTTATGCTGTCTATTTGCTTAAGGAAGTGAACTTCTATCCAATATATTAGCTGACTGGGTTTATTATAAACACTTGTTCATAGGTAAAAATATATGCAAATGCCTCCAGGAGGCGCATTCTTCGATCTTTTGGCTGGGCTGGAATTTCTGAAAATCTGTCAACAAATGGGAAGGATACACCTTTGCACATATTGCCTATATCATCCTTGAGATTTGAGGTCTGCATTAGCACCTCAACACCTCCTTTAGATGATTAATGGATTTTCCGATCCTTCTATAACTTCTTCTGTTTATTATATTTTTTTTCCAAGGTGCTGCAGCGTTATTTGGAATCACAATACGGACAGTACACTAGCATGTTGGCATTCCGACCAACAGGTGACTCATACACAAATTGTTATTTATGAGTGGATTTCTGTCCCTTATGCAAACGATCCTTACCATTACCTTTTTTCAGGTTGGACTTACTCAGAGACCATAGGGGAGAATCTAAACTTAATAAAACCCACTTCTAAGGGCAACATCACTATTTATGGTGAGATAAATCGGTGCTTCTCGGGAGGTTTAGATCCTACACATTTTTTATTTATAATTTGTGTTGTTCGCTGTATGTTACAACTGCTTTTTGTGGCTCCTAATTGGCTGAAGTTGAATCAACCTCTCTACTGCATTAATTTCCTGCAGGTGTTCCATACAGTGAGCATTCTAATTTCACAGAGCTGCAGGAATTTGTGCAGGTTGAGATGTTTTTGTACAATTCTTTTGGCTTCTTTTAATATTTAGTTAACTGGTAGAACTCCCAAGTGGATGTTTTGGTCTTTCCCTTTAAAATTTTGCAAAATATTGCTATCGCAATTATGAAAATATTTGGTTTTGCAGTTTCTGAGGCCAGAAAAGATAATTCCTACCGTCAATGTTGGAAATCCTGTTAATCGTGGCAAGATGCAATCATACTTCCAGCAGTGGCTGAAAGCCTGAAAGAGGAGCTGTTCTTCTGGAGTTGTGTAGAATGGTTATTCTATTCTTTCTAATTCTTCTGCAGATTTGGACGTGGATTAGATAGGTGATTGAAATGGGAATGATGGTTAATGATGGTTATACTGTTTGACAAGAGTGTTTTTAATCTCACCTGGCGAGGCAAAAGATCTATCAGCCTCCATTCTTGCTGGACTGCACGCTATGCAAGGTAGTTTTAAATCCTAGGAATTTGTCTTAGTAATCAATTTTCTTTTGCAACTCAGAAACCCAACCGATGTCCTAGTAAAGGCAAAAAGGCCTTTTGAACTACTTTTAATGAACTGATTATTTTCAACTATTGTATAAACATTGGTTATATTCTAATGAGTTTGTCTTAAAGACAGTTAATAGAGTTGCAGTAAGGTAGGATTCATTTCAGTTGTCATTCTGTGGGCTCGACTGCTGGAATCAATGTCAGCAATTGACAAGAAATTTCTTTCTTTTGTATTTGTCGAGTCCGGATTCAAAATATGCCGTTACTTTAAAAAAAGTGATCAATCTATGTCATAGATATAGAAAGTTACCAAAGTATGTTTGTGCACTTATTTAGTGCATAATTCTTTTAGATTTTGACGAGGCTGCTGTAAACGATGTTACAAAGTAAATTTTAAGATTGTACATTTTCTTAATGCACTAAATAAGTACGCAATCTTTAAATTTACTTTTTTCACACCATTTGCAGCAGCTCCGCCAAAATTTAAAAGAATTATGCAAATAAATACACAAAGCATACTTTGGTCACTTTTTTAAAGTGACGGCATATTTTTATTTTGGTTCCGGACTCGTATTTGTCAATAAGTGTAGTATCTTTTTTCTTCTCAAATGAATCATTCCGCTTATTAATGTCTTTATTATCCATTCGCAATTTTAGCTAATAAGAAGAATGCAGCATCAGTTAAGACTTGTAAATCATATTTGGCCCAAATGTCTAGGATAAATATGCAGCATAAATTCCATGAAGCGCCATAATTCAGAAAGAAAAAAATGTCATGAAGAGGTGACATCTAATATAAAGAGAAAGGAGGCAAGGGTCCAGGGAACGTGAAAGACACATTATGATATTCCATGTTCTTTCCCTATTCAAATAGGCTAATGAAGGATCCTAACTGTTTTCTGTTGGCACATAAATATTTCTTTCACAAGAAACAGAAAATCATTTTCACAGTACATCAATATAATCTTGTATCCTGTATTCACACAACTCTGCTAGTCCTGCACAGTGAAAAAGCAAACCAGGTCTCTCACGATTAGGAGACAAAAAGTACAAATAGAAAATGAAAAGAAGAATAAACCAAAGATAAAACTCATTGAACTGAAAAGTTAAAGTACCTCATCTCAGAAGACAATGCACTCCTCGTGGCTTTTACTTCTGATTGTTCGAGAGGCATGGAAAATGCCAGATGCATATCACATAATATGCTTTAATAGACGATCTATCTCGATATTTCATACCGTGCATGTGGAGACAGCCACTGATGAGAGACACGCTTCTAATATTCTTAATTAAACCAACCGCCCGAAACCCTATTATAGCAACGGGCGATGGCCATGGGGCTGCCTACTAGATGTAGTAAGAATCACATTTCATTGAACGGACTAATATTTTATCAAGGTCGGCAATGAGGAATATAATTCTGCTAGGCATTGGAAGATCCAATTCAGCAACTGTTCTTTAGGTAGCTCCAAGAGCAGTTCTGCCTGAATAAGACGCACCATTACACAAAGCCACTTAAATATGGAAAACATACCTTCCACATTAATTTCTCCCCTTTCTTTCAAATGAAGAATATGGAACCTTAGTCGATTATATAGGTATAGAGAAGATGGTAAGATCAACAACATACCCAGTGTACTTCCACAAAGTGGGGTCTGAAGAGAAGATAGTAAGATCAACAAAACAATACCTTTATTTGACCATCTTCAAATATCAGAGAATTCTGATGAATATCTGAAGTTGCTGAATCAGTAATCAACTTGAAAACCTTTTTTGACATGTTTGTTTTCATGCCAACCATCTTTCCTGAAGCATATATGCTGGTAATTCCTAAATCTGCTGCCATTCTTCTGATATAAAGCTTCTTCAATAGGATTTCCATAGAGTAAGGTTCTTTGCCATACTGACGCCTCAGGTTTTCCGTAAATTGCATCAAGCTGAAAATGTCCTTTTCAGCTGCTTTTTCAGCGCCATTAATGATTTGCATGGGGTTTTCCAAATGGTTTATGTACTCGGAAGGAAGATGAGGGTTTATATTGATATCAAGCTGAGACAGTAAGTGTTAGAATTTTAAAAGGTTATACCCATTTATTTGCAATTGTCAATAGAAGTAGTTCAGCAGATAAGCTATAGGCTATATCTTTCACACTGGATGTGCGAAAGCAGAATCAGTTTAACGGGAGACACAAATTCTTACAAGCTATTTGTAGAACCACGTATTCCTATATGAAGCCGTTTCCATGTGTCTAGCAAACCAATGTGGTCATGCTCAACATTTTAGCTAACTAACCCAGCTTAATTCCCTGATCATGCGTTCCAATTCCAAGAATGTCTTTATTTTTCTAACTTGTAGCCTTACTACATGTTCAGAAGAAAGATACGATGATAAGGCAGTAAATTAGAAACTCGACTGAAAAAACTAAATTATTGCATTCTTTCTTGTGCCCTTTTAACAATTCCGCTCTTCGTATTGATCATTTATTATCGTATAGTTTCTTATCTTCGTCGTTGTTCCGTTGCATTCTTTCTTGTGCCCTTTTAACAATTCATTAAACTTCATGCAATAAAGTAGAGGTTTTTACTTTTGACGTTCCATATAAGACATATAATTACCCAATTACTTAAAAACCCTCTACATTATTAACCATCTTTTCCGCTTTTAATTAATTCTCCATTTAACCAAACTACTTGACCTATTTTCTTTTTGGGAGCGACATAAATTTCATACTATTGAAAATCCTCCACTCTTAACAAAACGAAATAATCTGAACTGATGCTATCCTAGATATTTCAAACTTGATGCCACATCTTTCAAACTTACTACTTCACTTTTCCAACTTCATTACCTCGACTAATTTCAAGAGGTACTTGCCACCTCACACCAACACAGTTTATAAGTATGGGTAATTTTGTCCACCAAGGCTTAGTAAGATTGGAAGAAATCACCTAGTTTTTAAACTATTATGTTAAACGCTCTTTTATCAAAACCCAAAGTACTAACTGATTAAATACTTTAACCCACCCCTAATAATCAACATACATCAAGTCAGGTCATGCATTTTGAGATGGAATGAGTACATTTCTTTGATATATTTCATCCCACATTGAAAATTTAATACTATAGTACCTAGTATATAACAACTTTTCATATATTTAATGGCTATTTCAAGAAACCCCCTTTAATTTTGAAATAACAGTGAGAAAACTTGTTTATATTTTCTTTATATAACTGCAACTTATGCACAATTAACAAAAGAACAAAGAGAAGAACGATCGTGCAGATCCATCTCAATTGTCAACTCTTGTTTTATAAGTTCTTTCTTATCCATAGTAGACTAGTATATCTTTCTAGGATAAGAACATGATAAAAGCATAATTGGCTGTGTTTATGAAAAGCTCATAATCCACATTCCACCGTAGTAGTTAGGCTAATTCTGATTGTACATGACGCAACAGTTAGTAGTTCAAGAATAGTGACCCAAAATTATTCATCTTTTAAGATCCAAATTTCTCTGGTTGACATTCCAACCAATCATTTAAGAAATCAATGATTAATGACAGTTCCTCAAAATATTCATCTTTTAAGATCCAAATTTCTCTGGTTGACCTTCCAACCGATCATATAAGAAATCAATGATTAATGACAGTTCCTCAAAATATTCATCTTTTAAGATCCAAAAGATGGTACAAAGGATTTGGTACTCGAAAAATGGACCAACTTATGGAAAAGATAAGAGAGCATTAAATACCTTCATTGCAGGATACGGAACTGATATTACACGATGCTCATCAACCTGGAATAACATAAAGATAACAGATCTCATAATCTTTCATTTTGAAAGGTCCATCACTGATGCATAGACATATCATAATCTCCAAAAGGGGGGGATAGCATGGAGAAAGCAGTGCTGTCTTAGGAACATACCAGTCAATTTCACCTTTGTAACTAGTAATAATGGAGTAAAAGGATGATGCAAACAGACCTTTGACAAGCTTTCAAACAGCATCTCAAAGAATAGATCAATGCCCACATTGCCGACATCCCCTGTCTGTTGCTCCCCAAAAATATTGCCAAATCCTCTAATAGCCATGTCTCTTTCTGCAAGCTGAAAACCCTGGCCAAGTTCACAGCACTCTTCAAGAGCAGCAAGCCTCTCCTAAATTGTCAAATGAATGCCATGTTACGGCCATAACAAATATCAATCTTCAGCAAATAAATTCACATAACGTGCATGTTACAGAATTCGTCCTTGATAAGATAAAATTAGAATCCCTGTTCTGTTGGAGAGTACCGCAACATTACCAGAATAAACGCAAGAAGACAGAATATATGAACCATCTCCTACATATCCTGTCATGAAAAAAAATATAGAGGAAAAAGAGCATACTAGTGCATGGTCAGAAAGAAGTGATTTGTCAGGATAAAATAAGTGTGCATGAGCTTCTTTATCCGCCCGTCCAACCCTTCCACGCAGCTACAATAATCAAAGCGAGAGTAGGAATTACAAAGAGTATAAAAGTTGCAAATAAAATTATAACGGTCAATGACAACAATAGCTAAGAATCTACAAAGTGAAAATATGGAATTGTCAAAAGCATATCATCATGGCCTGATTAGCCCATGGTGATAATATGAGTCTCATAAAGTCTGCTAAAAGACATCTGAACTGCGAAAACTATAGTTTCAACATAAGCTATTAAGAGAGACAAGTTAATCAGTTAGCTAACAGTGGAAGGGCCCAAGTTCTGAAATTAAGGCTGAAAATCTTTGGACCAATCAACTTTAGTAGCCAGTACAATGAAAAAGAAACCAGGAAAGATAAAAAAGATGCTTCTTCATTGGAGTTTGAAATCATTACATTAACTAAGTAGAAGATAATTGATTGGCTTCATCACTGCAGCTGCAATAGCAGGCCACCCAAGGTCAACATCAGAAGAGAACCAAACCCCAGAAATTCCTCATGAAAGAAACAAGAGAAGACTTCACTCAATATCACAGAAAGGCTGATTCAATGACATTTGTTCTCTCTCTGTAACAAATCCTTCTCAAAAAAATCTGAGCTTGACTGAAATGCCACTACAAAGAAAATACCACTATTTATGCCATTGAACTTAGATGTAATCTCAAAACCTCAAGGAGTTTTTGAATGTAACAAATACTTGCTACATTAAAACCCAGCTACTAAGTTATCCGACAAGATAATTTTCTCCTTTAGCACCAACCATCTTGTCTGATTAATCAGGTACATTAAGGAAACAGGCAGATTCTATATTAACTTAGAGCTGGGGAAACAGCACATGCTGTCAAGGAATATCTAATTCATGTAAAACTGAACAAAAGGTTGTGTCCAAATAAACTATGTTTCTATCACTTATGCCGAAGAAAATCAATCGATAAAAACAAATGATTTGATTCCTAGTTTCAATGTCTCTTATGTAGTGCAGGAAATAACTACCAATAGGAGCGGAAAACAGCATGACACCAAAATCTTGCTGCTTGTTTAGGCAAGAGATTGTGCATTTCAAAAAAAAAAACCTGATACAACTGTGCAAGTCCAAATTGCTGAACATCTTGAATGATGATTGTGTTTGCATTTTGAATATCAAGGCCACTTTCTACTATGTTTGTACATATAAGAATTCTAATATCTCCCCGTGCAAATCTTTCCATAGTTTCCTCAAGCTGTTTTGAGTATTGCTGCCAAAAAAGATGAAATGGTATGTTATACCACCAGAACTGAACAATGCCAGGTTGATGTTATCTAAATATGAGTTCATATCTTAGATTAATGTCTAAAGACTTGATGAACGTAAGTATATTGTCAAAGGTAATACTTATGAAAAAAGCACAAACTTTTTAGCACAATAGCAAGAACAAATGAATCAAAAACCTAAACTCTACTTTAGTACAAGTGAAACAGAATTAGTAATATCAGCCACCATTACTATTGCGAGAAGGTGACGTGACCCTTTAAAGAATTTGCTTGCACTATTGTCCCGCCATAATAATCAATCTATCAATTGACCCCGCTTCAACCCAAATCAATTGGAGGGGGATACTGTTAGAATATGAGTAGGAATAGAAATAGCATATAAAATCCTACATGGAAAAGGATTGTAATGTAGTGTCGCACTTGGAAAAGGATTGGAATGCAATGACTATAAATAGGATCTCAGAGTAATAATGTAGTAACAACCATTCAATAATATTTTTCTCTTATATTTCTCATATCGTATCAGAACCTCTACGAACTTGATAGAGAATCAAAGAGTTTTTGCCGCCGGCGGGCGTCTAGCCAATGATTATGTTAGCAAAGCTGGGTCACCGTGTATCTTTTCGGTGATTATTTTCTTATATCTGATTTGCATGTGCATCTTTCCGGTGACTACTTTCACATATCTGATTTTCGTAGCACCGTGCATCTTTCCATACTACTTAGATTTAATTTACGCAGTACTACCGTGCATCTTTCCAGATTACTTTCTCATAGCTGAGTTGCAAAGTATCGTGCGTCTTTCCGATGACTCCTTAGATGTGATTTGCGGAGGGTCGTGCCATCATTCCGACCCTACCCATATAATTTCTCTTTTTCAGTAGGGTCGTGTCGTCATCCTGACCCTACCCACATAATTTATCTTTTCCTGTAGGGTCGTTCCATCATTCTAACCCTGCCCATATAATTTCTATTTCTCAGTAGGGTCGTGCCATCATGCCGACCCTGCCCATATAATTTTTTCTCAGATTGACCACTTTCAACCATCAAATATAATAATCCGGCGCATGAGCATGTTCTGCCTAGTTTTGGGGGGACTTTCTTGTTCAAAATCTACTCATCTCTTGATTTTGAGATGACCCACATTATATACCCGTTTTCAGCAGTTTTTCCAACGATAGATCAACTTTCCAGCGATGTTTACTACTTTCCGACCACTTTTTCAGTTTATTCTTTTTCAACTGAGGTCTCCAGACGTGCTTACCAGTTTTCTTGCAAATATCTTTACCAAGTCCCTACTGATCCTCGTACTAAATACATCCATAACAAGCTTGGTACATATGTCTTGTATGCACCAACTTAAGGGGAAGTGTTAGAATACGAGTAAGAAGAAGAATAGGAATAGCATATAGAATCCTACATGGAAAATGATTGTAATGAAGTGTCCTACTTGAAAAAGAATTGGAATATAATGTCTATAAATCGGGTCTCAGTGTAATAATGTAGTAACAACAATTCAATAACATTCTTCTCTTATATTTCTCACAGATACATGAATCATTTATCATGCTCTATTCAGGCACATTTCGTTGCAATACTAGATAATTTGCAGTAACTAGTTTAATATCAATAAATTGTACGGAAAAGGCCAAAAATGCCCCTGGACTAATCTCAAAAAGTCTAAATACACCCTTCATCCACCTATATTGCTAAAGTAAGATCCATGAACAAAAAGCTTTTGGCTCTCATTCCCGAAAATGTTACTCCCATATGATAAATCAGTTCTCAATTCCTCTCTTACAGTGTTCTACCTCATAAAGTTCCCTAGATTCATATATGCTTAGTCAAAAGGCATCAGATAGTCCAGAAGAGAACATTAATGAAGAACAGGGTTTAGTAAACGCAGAAGCTATGGAAGAAAGCTTAAAGAGTCCCATAACAGCTTAAGTCATAGGACATGACACATTGATTGATCACGTGATTGATTGATTGATCTTCCCATGTATTAACCTTCAATTGCTGAACTTAAAACAAACTCGTTAATTCCCATAATTACCTTTCCATGAGCAATAGCTATTTCAACATGTGGAAATGCTTGTTCTAAGAATTCCATAACATCCTCAAGACCTGCAAGTAATAGACAAACCCATGTAGCTATAATGAGTACAATGGATGAACTTCAGCAAACTCCTCTACAGCCTGCCCACCAAATTATATAATGCTACTCAAAATTAATGTGAATACAGCACAGAATGCCTTACCCTTAATGCGGGGCAAGACATAAAAAACTCGGCCACCACGGTCCAATTCATGCTTGATAGCTGATATTACTTTGTCCGTGCTGTAAGCTGAAAGATGTGTTCTTATCGGAACTCTCTCAGGAGGTGGTGTTGAGATCAAACTGTTTGAATGGAAAAGAAGATGAAGCAGCCAAAAAGCAAAACAGTCAAAAACTTGAGCAGGCAAAATGTTGAGTTGAATGTAACTTCATAATTAGTCAAATCTAGCCAACAATGACACTGCTAAATGAATGATACCCAATTTCAGCTGCTGGAGTGCCAAACAGTATAATGGATACTTCATCAACAGCCATCAGGGCTTTGATAAATTGAAACAAACCCGGTGGTATTACCTAGCGTCACGAAATCCAGTTAATGCTAAATATAGAGTTCTCGGAATAGGCGTTGCTGAAAGTGTAAGTACATCCACTGAAGTTTTAAATGAAGCAATTCTCTCCTTCTGTTTCACACCAAACCTCTGAAAAGACAGAACAATTTGGGAGATCAAATTTGATGAACCGTTTATAAGTATGAAGGATGTCCAAAACACACACCCAAACACATACACACTCTAACATCGGAAGGTTCAGGGTTAGCTATCTTCTTCAATCAATTCAGTTTACAATAGATTTCATTGATAACGAGAAAAACTTACTGCCATGAATAAATGAACACCGACTAGGTCACAGCTCCCCACTTCATCATGGGATCCTATCAAAAGAAAGAAATAACACCCTAGGCTTGCCCCATCTAATAAACTAACACACCTTTGCCTTGAACCTTCACGTTTATTCGGGCTTTGGCTATATAGCAACCTTTTTTCCTCTTGGGGTTTTGGATAATGTTTCTTTCAAGCTTTTTATCATCACGGGATAATAAGAAAATATAGTCATATTTGACCTTTTTATAGATCAAACGAAGAAATGCATCATAATGAAATTGATTTATACAAGGGAAACCAAAAATTAGAAAGAGGGAGTTTATGCATACTTTTTCCTCATTATAAGTCCTTACTTACAAAAGTAACCAACCTATTTCATCAATGACTAAATTCGAAATATTACTTCCTTTCGATGCAAATGACAAACAAATAATCAAAAATTTAATGGCACCCTAAGGTGTGGCCTAGTGGTCAATGTAGTAGGTTGAGAACCATTAGGTCTCAGGTTTAAATCCCAATAGAGACCAAAAAAACTAGGTGATTTCTTCCCATTTATCCCTAGCCTAGGTGGATAGAATTACCTAGTGGAAGGTGGAAGGTATCTCGTAGAATTAGTGAAGGTGCACACGAATTGGCTGTGATACCATGATTATCAAGAAAAATAAAAAATACAATGGCATTTAGATATGTGGAAATACCTGTTCCTCATCAACCACAAGTAGACCCAGATTATTATATTCAACCCGATTGCCAAGTAGTGAATGAGTCCCAACAATAATGTCCACACGCCCGTCTTTAATCATACTCAAGTACTCCTCTTTCTCTGACTTGGTCTTGATTGAGCAAAAGCAGGTCACAAAGAAAGCTAAAATTAGGATTCAGAATACAGGTTATGGTGCTTACTTGGACAAGCTAAACGACAGTGCCAACACCAAAGAACTAAAACAAAAATAACATATGTAAGGAGTTCGCATTGAGAACCATTACCACTCAGATTTTGGAAGGAAAATTCTAAAATGAAAGAGATAAAATGAATCATTTCTAGTTTACACTTCCTTGCATATTCGAACGGTCATTCTTTTGATTTTTCTTCTTAATAATCAAAGAGGCAGACAATAATTAAGAGGAGTATACAAATATAAAATAATATTAAACCATTTGAACAAGGTGATATATATATATATGTGTGTGTGTGTGTATAGTCAAAATAAATAACAATCAACAAAGCACTTGTTTGATGGTGTTAAGTCTTTTTGGATATGAAATGCAGGTTACCCTTTTCAATTAAAAAGAAAAAGAAAAATCAATAAAGCATGATTGTGAAACAGCCTCAAACTGCATAAAATCCTCAATGGCATAAGATTTAATGCGTCTAAATCAGTTTGACTTTCATGGAGGTTTATCAATGGAATTCCTTACTATAAGGCACTCTAATGAACTTAAGATACTTTTTCTTTCAATCAACCTATTGATCAAGAAAGTAAATCTTAAGAAATCATGAGATGAGAGAAGATAGGTTTACAATATGAGCGAATTTTTGGCATTGAAGATCGGGAGCAATCACATTCTTTTACCAAACAACCTACTATTCAGATGATGAAGAGTAGATGTTCAAGCAGAAAGCGCTTCTAAGGCATTAACCATGTATTTCTAAACATCGAGTTTATGTACCTGAAACCTGCTAAGGAGTCCAACTCTAATGTTAGGATATCTTGAAAATCTCTCTGAGATAACATCAAAATGTTGTTTAGCTAAAACTATAGTTGGCGCTAGAACCATAGCTTGCTTCCCTGCAGAGACTACACAGAAGATGGCACGCAGTGCAACTTCAGTTTTACCAAAACCAACATCTCCGCAAATTAATCTGTCCATTGGATTTTCCCTCTCTGTCAAGTCCCTTTCTACATCTGAGAAAGCCTGTCATTGGAATCCAAAACTGTAAGAAACAGAAAAGACATCATAGGTGAACCAGTAAAAACGATTGAACTTTGCAGACAGTGAGCAGCAATAAGTTATTCTGAATAGAATGTGGCTAAACAACAACACTGTTATCTTTTGGTGTTAAAATATTAATATATGTCCTGCTGAACCAAATGGATGAAAAACAATAATATACTTGATCAAAAAAAAATAATAGTAATAATTGCATCTAAACTATACATATGGAAAGAACCGAAAACAGCTGATAAAATGCAGAAGAGACAATTAAACCTGCTTCTGATCCGGTGTGGGCTGAAAAGGGAACTGAGATGCAAATTCAGCCATAGCTGGACTCTTTGGGTATGGAGGCCTTTTTTGTTTAAGCCTATGTAGGTATAGCTCCATTAGATCTACAACCATTTTCTGAACTGCTACTTTTCCCTTCATCCTTCTCCTCTCCCATGAACTAGTATCGCTTAACTTGCTCAAAGTCCTTGGCCTTTTGGTTTCATTGGGGCTGAATTATTTTAAAATGCACAATCAAATAGCAATTGAGACAAACTATCCGAAAAAGAAATTGATAATAAACGACATTTTCAGGTTTCCCTTCGTTCCACAGTTATTCATAACTCAAGAGAGTCTTTCCCAGGGTGGTGATAAAGGATTATAAAGGGCAAAGTTTGTATCTACATCTTAATAATCATATTTCTTCCAACACGAGAATCAGACCCCCATCTCACCTCTGGAAATGTGATATGCAGGCTAAGATAATCATAGAAAGAACTGATCCATTTCCTCTTTTGTTCAGCCTTTGCTAATTGAAAGAGAGGCCTTCAAATCAAAAGGACCAGAGCAATGTAAGGAGTGTCTAGAACAGACCAAAATATAAAACTCCTATGGCATCTTGGTATAAGATATATGCTCTTGACTGAAACCAGCAAACAGGCCTTTACTATTTGGCTAGCTTCACATGGGAAAATAGCTGGTATAGAGGGGTTGATTTTGCTAAAAGCTCATCTTCCCCTTTATGTAATAAAAAAGAGGTTCTTGAATACTCTCCATCATTCATGCACAAGGAACATGTTCCAGCAGGTCTTGTAGATATTTAACTCTGCTACATGCCCACTTGCTTGGCGCTAAGAAGCATGCTGGACTAAGAGAAAGAGGCTAACTTGAATTGAAAAGGCATCTTAAGTGATCAAGCGAGGAAGTATCATCCTAACTGGTGAAAATGTTATTCAAGAAATTGCTTAGATGGAGAGGCACAAAGCAAAATTTCTACTTGAAAAATCAAAATTCCTTTAATATTAAGGAAATTTGGCTATTATTCACCTTACCTTGTCAAATAAAAAAAGGAAATTTGACTATTGTCTATAGCTGGGAATTCATGACAAGATAATTGGATAGGACATAAATCTTTGTCAGATTGATGCCCTCTATTAGGACTGGAAAGGAGAGAAGGCCCCTTCAAGTTGTATTGGAGATTGAAGCAGTATTGGTATTGGTGAGGATGCAAAAATCTTCTCCACGTGAATGAAAGAAGTTACTGCACAGTTTTAAATACCAAAGGGGGGAATTGAACGAGTTGTAGCTCACTAGAAATTACTAGTAGTTTACTTACTAGTACGTGCAAATGTATAAGTAGGTGGTAGATAAAGAAGGGAGAGTGCTGTATAAGTACGTACAGATTGTAACGGTAGAGGAGACGAGCTGCCTGTTTAACGGGTAATTTACCCATACCGTCAGCGTACTCAATAAAGACGTATTCAATAGGCTGGTTGGAATCCTTGGGAAGGTCAAATTTGATGCCGACGAATCGTCCAATTCCAACCTTCCTGTGGACGACGTAATCGCCGGAACGGAGAGTGTAAGGGTCGACCTTGTAAGTAAAAGTAGGTTGAGGTGCATCAGGTGGAGCACCTTCTTGTCTGGCTCTGTCGGTTTTGAGCTTCTGGAGTCCCCTTTGCTGTTGCTGTTTGACGAGCTGAATGTACTTATCAGCCTCCTGAGAATCCATGGCGGGCCTATGAGGAGACTGATCTCTCTTAGCATGCTCCCGGCGAATTCGTTCATGGAGGAGAGAAATGGCGTCTCGTTCCTGCTCGTGCCGCAGTCGGGTAGGCAACTGGGTAGATACAGCAGCAGCATCGGCATTGAGGACCTTGGTGGTTAAGGTAATAGAAGAGGAAGAAGAAGAAGAAGAAGGAGGAGGAGGGGAGAAGGAGGGCTTTTGAGTAGTGGGGAAGAGTTTGCAGAGACGAGCTGTTGTGAGAAAGCCGAGGGAGGACCCCTTTGCAGCCATGGATGGATAAAACTAGTCACTTTTTTGCGACCGAGGAAGGCGGGTTTTCTTTCCACATTATCTCCTAACATTTTGTGACAAAAATAGAGAAAATTGTTACCGACCTTTAATTAAAATCCTAACTGCCCACTTATTTTAAAATAAAATTATTATCTTCTGAAAATCCCAAAATTAACAATCAGTCATTACAAATAAAAACATGATGTGATGTACGTGCCGTCACATCATATCACGTTATTGCTATATCATTTTTTATTTTTTATTCTAATAAAATAATAATTTAATATTATTATTTCCCAATTATTATTTTTCTTTCTTCTTCAATTCTTCTTCTTTATTTCTTCTTCTTCAATTCTTTTTCTTTTCCAATTCTTCTTCTTATTCAATGGCACCCAAAAACTCATCAATGACAATTATTATTTTTCTTTTTTCTTTTTTCTTTTTCAATTCTTCTTCTTCTCTTTCAATGGCATCCAGGAACCCATCAATGACATTTCTTCTTCAATAACATTCAAAAACGCATCAATGGCATTCAAAATTAATTTATCATCTTCATCATCTCCTCATTCAAGAATTCAAGTTCTTAAATTTTTTCAAGTTAATTCAGGTTCAATAACATTTCTTCTTCAATAGCATCCAAAAACTATCAATGGCATTCAAGATTAATTTATCATCTTCCTCGTCTCCTCATTCAAGAATTCAAGTTCTTAATTTTTTTCAAATTTTTTGAATCAAAGTTCTTAGTTCAAGTGAGAACTCATTAATAGCACTTCTTCTTCTTCTTCTTCAATGGCATCCAAGAAGTCGAATTACGTGAGAATGTTGAATAAAAAAGGTCAAAAGCCATTAATTACATGAAGCTGAATCGAATGTTGAATCAACGTGTTGAATCAAAATATTGAATCGAATTACGTGAAATTCATTAAAAAAAAAAGTCGACGGAATTTTGAATTTTCCGCCGCCATCACTATTCATCGACATTTCACCATAGAAGCTGCACCATTGAAGGCATTGAAGAAGAAGAAAAAGAAGAAGTAGGAGAAAAAGAAGCCATTAAAGAAGAATAATAGAAGAAGAAGTCAATATTTATTAAGAAAAACTAATAATTATTAAAAATAATGATGTGGTAATTAAAAAATAATGATTTTAAAGTGAAAAAGTCAACTGACGCGCGTCACGTCCAGTGACATGTCAGCAACTGGGGGTAATAAATCTGGTAAAAGTAAGTTCAGAAGGTAATAGGTCACATTAAAAGGTTGAATGTGTAGTTGAGATTTCGACTAAAGGTTGGGGGTAACAGACCATTTTCTCACAAAAATATCACAAAATGTAACTAGAATTTTTTCAATCAACATGCCCCTCCTTTAATTTTTAAAGGAAGAAACCAAAAAAAAAAAAAAAAAGAAATATTACCCTTCAACACGCTAATTTTATCACACAAAGATTAAATGCAGGTTTAATTGAACTATATCTGTGTCATTTCAATTGTTGATTTTTTTACTGTCTAATCTAATCTAATAATAAGAGGGAAAGGCTCTTACCTGCTTTATAATGTTTTTTTTCGTAATTTTATTATGTAATTTTTAATTAATTATTATAAATTATTTATATATTAAAAAAATTAATAATATTTAATACAAAAATAAAATGGAGAACTCTTTTTCCCCTTCGCGGTATGGCACATCCGGAAAAATCAAAACCATAACGTTTTTCACCACTCGACTAATCGCATCTCCATCCCTCCTCTAATCTCCAGTGTCCTTGAGTTCACTTACTGTGACAAAGATCCCTCCATAACCCATGCTAATTTTATTTTATTATTTTTAATTAATTATTATAAATTATTTATATATTAAAAAATTAATAATATTTAATAAAAAAAATAAATGAATATTTGTAACATGTTTGTATAGTAATTTTGTTATGTCATGCATGTAACTTTGCTGTTTTCATCGTAATTTTACTGTGGTCTGTCTGGAATAATTATTATGACCATTTAATATTTTTGCAAATCCGTATCTCCTTTCTATACCAAACCATTAGTCAGCCAACCATTTCTTGATTTCTTTTTCTTTTCTGACAGGAAAATACCAAGTTACATTAAGAAGAAACAGCAAAGTCTACATGATGGATACTACAGTCCCAATATTATATATACCAAGCACTAAAATGCTGGCGATCAACCCCTAAATGGTCCAGTGCAGCAAAAGTAGCATCAGCCTCCTTCTGAAGACGATCAGCAGCCTGCAAAAACCTCATAATGCTGCTTCGTCCACCTTCCTGGAAACTTTTCCCGTCAGACTTCTTTTTGACAGAATCTAGGAGCTGCACATCTTCATCAACAGTATCCATTGTACAGATGCTAATTTCAGTTGGTAAAAGATTTCTTGGCTGAGGAAGAAGCATCATCTTCTTTACCCGCATCTTGAAGGATAAAGATGATGAGCTCAGGAGGAAAAACATCTGCAAAGTGATCAAAAATGAAGTAAAAGCACAAGCCATCTACCACATTATTTTGTGTCTTTAATCTTATAAGTTAGTGGTAAGAATGTTGCCTTAAGTTTCTGGTAACTTCTACTACTATTCTACCTCTTTATGTATTGTAACTCATATAACATATGAAATCCTTAAAACATTCATCTTCATCACTAAATATCCACTACTTCCTCATTTACTATATAGAAGAATACTAGACCTAAATAAATAGTGTTTTCTTTCTTGTATTGATGAATTCGTGAAAAGAGATGAGTTGTAGTATATTGTGAGTGATAAGAAAGATGATAAGTGAAAAAGAGAGTTGAGACTAAGAAAATATTCAATCTTCAACTATATCTACTATACAAAAAAAAGTAGTCATATTAGTGAAAGAGAGAGTTGAGATAAAAAAAATATTCTAAGTCTACAACTATATTCACTATAAAAGAAGAGTTTAATATGTTGAAAGAATGTGTTCTTGAGGTAGAGCTGTGAGCTCTTTAACTAATTTGAAGTTGCTTGAGTTCTATATCGTTGATGGATTGTTGCATCCTGGAGGAGATAAGTCACCAGATATACTGTTGAATTGATGTAGATTATGCGTGGGCTTGAATCTCCTTAAAGAGAGCGAGACATCTGCGCCTCAATCAAATAGAAAATTATTTTATTTTATTCATTTTTTATATTTTTAACTATAATTTAATTATTTTGGTATATTACACCACCACACGATATCTGTAACACTAAAACTACCCTTTGTTTCATTTTATGGAGAGTATAGATGGCCATAAAATATCATGCAGTTGAGAAAATGAAACTTAAAGACAGTAAAATGCTCTATTGAGGGTACCATCAAGCACCGAGAAGGACGGAACACAAGCCTGCCCCACTAACCCCGGCGTGCAAGATTCAAAATTTGATGAATAGAATTTAACATCCAAGAAGCAAATGAGAAAATTTGACTGTTAAGCCTCTTCAAATCTCCAATTAGCAAAATAGCTACCCTCTTCAAGTTTTCAATTATCAAAATGACCTACTTTTATTTTTGTTACAATCTGATTTCTCAAGTCGTGATGGTGACTACTTTAACCCACCAGTAGCTAAGCCAAGACATAGTCCGGAATGATAGGTAATAGGCTAACAGGCAGAGACCAAATAAAAGATCACGTATAATGATAACAGCAACAATAATAAGTGAAATCTAAGAAAGGAGCATGTGTATTATATCAAAATGAGAGGAGGAAAAAGGACCGCCTATACAAACGAACCCCTCCCAAGACCTGATAAGGTCAATACTAGAGCCACTACTAACAGGTACCCAGAGTACTAGACAAAAATCTAAAATGTACACAATATACACAAGCAGTCTCGAGTACATAAGACTAACTAGAGTAGATAGAGAAGGACCAGTCTCGGACAACAGCAAGCTCACCCTTTTCTGAATCAGTACTGGAAGGTAGAAATCACGTCAACATCGACTGGTAGTACCCGGATTACATCAGAAAAAAGATGTAGAAGTGTAGTATGAGTACTAAAGCAACGAGTACTCAGTAGGCATCATCAGCCGATTGAGCTTAATATAAAAAAATTATAACTACAATGCGAAGGCGTAATCTGAGTCATCAGTAAATAGAGACGGAAAGGTAAACAGCTACCAAGCTATACAACAGCTGTAAAGGAATAAACGTAAGCAATACGGAAAAATAAATAATGCAGTTATAACAGACAAATCAAACATAACCTAATTGGGCCCCCATAAGCCAGCTAGGCACACTGAAGAAGACAATTAACCTAACCCTACCCCCATAAGCCAGTGGGACACACAAGTAATGAAAATAAACATAAATAATCTATAACTGCGCTGATTCCAATAAATCATGATAGTCATCCAGGTGTGCACCGAACTCGAACCGGTACCAATTGGTAGTAACGAGAGGCCAGACACCGGACTCGAACCATTAGTGATGGATAATAACAAAAGAACACGTGCCGAATTTGAATCGGACATAGTAGGTAATAACGATAGGCAACATATATAAAACTCATAATCAGATGCCGGACTCGAACCGAAACTCATAATAACATTAATAATCAAATGTCGGACTCGAACCAGAGCTCATTGTAACAATAATAAACAAATGCCGGACTGGAATCAAAACTCATAATGGCATGAATAATCAAATGCCGGACTCGAACCGGAGCTTATTGTAACAATGTCAATATGGTATAAAAGTTCACAATCAATGACAGAAATAAAATATATACTAAACCTGAACAACAACTAAAATATGTCTAATTGTCTTATACATGTCTTAATTTTCAAGGGGAAATTTCAAGGTTTTGTAATTTAATCCCATGCCCTAAAGTAATAGATGTTACATTATATTAAAAGATATATTCCAATAGTTACTAGAACGAGGTCCTAATCCGGATAAATAAGATAGTTTATCTAAATCAATAATACGCATCTACAAGCACTTATCCAAAGTAACATAATAGTTTACAATTTCAGTAAATAAGTTCAATCTAAAGGTAGGGTAAGCCTAGCCTACCTGGATGCCAACACTAAAAGCCTTTTCATGAAGCCTCAAAATAACGCTAGTAAAACCTGAGCTTGAATAATTAATTCGAATAATTAACTTTAATTTGATGCTCAAATGATGCTAAAATATTTTTGCCCAAAAACTGATACTACAAAGTATACATTGTTATAAAATTTAAGCAAGCAAATTAAAGGGAGCAAGATTGAAAATTAGAGAGTATGAAAATTGGTTTTTATTTTTTACTTCTTGTACGTTTTCTTTCAAGATGAAGGCTATTTATAGCCACACTCAATCAATGGGAGCATAACAAGTGGAAAGGTGAGAAATCATTTTGCATCATTACAATATTGGTTTATATGCCACAATAATTGATAGATGGACTCCACACTCCACCATTCTATAACACTCTCCCTTGGAGTCCATGTAAAGAAAAATTTATTGAATACACATTTGAGTGTTGCCTCATTAAAAACTTTACCAGGAAAAATTCAGTGGGATAAAAATCTTGATTAAGAAAAAAAGAGTACAACGCATATTCTTACTCCCCTTGATGAAGATCTCGATTCAACTTATTCAGTCTTTGCATTCCTATCTTATGTACCATTTTCTCAAAGGTTGAAGTTGGTAAAGATTTGGTGAATAAATCTGTTGAATTGTCACAGGAACGTATCTGCTGCACATCAATATTACCATTTTTCTGAAGATCGTGAGTGAAGAATAACTTTGGCGAAATGTGCTTCGTTCTATCTCCCTTTATAAAGCCTTTTTTTTAATTAAGCTATGCATGCTACATTATCTTCAAATATGACTGTAGGTACCTTGATATCAAGCTTCAGGCCACATATCTCTTTGATGGAATGTACTACTGATCTCAGTCATATGTATTCTCTCCTTGCTTCATGGATTGCTATTATCTCAGCATGATTAGAAGAAGTAGCAACGATGGACTGCTTTGTCGATCGCCATGATATTGCAGTACCTCCATATGTAAACACATAGCCTGTTTGGAACCGTGCTTTATGTGGGTCAAATAAATAACCTGCATCTGCATAACCAACAAGATCTGGACTAGCTTTGTTAGTATAAAACAGACCCATATCAATAGTCCCCTTTAGGTACCTCAATATATGTTTAACTCCGTTCCAGTGTCTTCGCGTAAGGGAAGAACTATACTTTGCTAGAAAATTAACAGAAAATGTTATATCCGGCCTTATAGCATTAGCAAGGTACAAAAGTGCACCAATAGCACTGAGATATGGTACTTCGGGACCAAAAATCTTTTCACCCTCTTCCAAAGGTCGGAATGGATCTTTACTTACATCAAGTGATCGAACAATCATTGGAGTACTTAATGGATATGCTTTGTCCATATAAAATCATTTCAAAACCTTCTAAGTATAGGCAGTTTGGTGAATGAAGATATCGTCTGCTAAATGTTCAATTTGCAGACCAAGACAAAGTTTTATCTTTTCAAGATCTTTCATTTCAAATTCTTTCTTTAGATATTCGGTTGCCTTTTGGACCTCTTCTAGAGTTCCGATGAGATTTATATCATCCGCATAAACGGCGAGTATGACAAACCCCAACGCCGTTTTCTTAATGAAAATACAAGGACAAATAACATCATTTATGTATCCTTCATTTTTCAAGTACTCACTTAGGCGATTATACCACATGCGCCCTGATTATTTTAGACCGTACAACGATCTTTGTAATCTGATTGAATATAATTTCTGAGACTTTGAACTATATGTTTCAGGCATTTTTAATCCTTCTAAAATTTTCATGTAAATATCGTTATCAAGTGAACCATAAAGATAAGTTGTTACCATATCCATTAGATGGATTTTAAGATTTTCATGTACAGCTAGACCGATGAGGTATCGAAATGTTATTGCATCCATTATAGGTGAATATGTTTCTTCATAGTCAATACCGGATCTTTGAGAGAAACCTTGTGCAACAAATCGTGTCTTGTATCTTACAATTTTATTTTTCTCATTTCTTTTACGTACGAAGACCCATTTATGGCCAACTGATTTTACACAATTTGGGGTTTGGACTACAGGTCAAAAAACCTCCTGTTTAGCAAGTGAGTTCAATTCAAATTGAATTGCCTTTTGCCATTTTGGCCAATCTTTTCTTCATCGACATTTGTCGACAGATAGAGGTTCAAGGTCCTCAGTGTCTTGCATGATATTTAGTGCAACATTATATGCAAAAATACTATCCATCGTAATTTTTGATCGATCTAAATTTACCTCATCATTAGTAGAACTTATTGAAAGTTCTTCATTTACTTGAGTCTCGGGTTCACTGATTTCTTCAAGAATATCAGGATTAATCAGATTTTGAGTCTCTTCAAGAGAATCTTTTGTAATACCATCTTTATTAATTTTCGTGCTTCTTTTACTAGGATTTTTATCCTTTGAACCCAAAAGCCTACCACGCTTCAGGCGTGTTTGGGATTCAGAATCTATATATTAGAAGATGGTTCTTTTGGAACTTCAATTCGGATAGGCACATTCGCTGCAGGGATATGTGACTCGGTTATTCTTTTCAAATCAGTAAATGCATGACATTTGATTGGCTAATTTCTGTAAGTGAATGATCTTCTGGATCTCACTTTCACATATGGGGGTACGTGGATCAAAATGAGATAATGATGAAACTTTTCACGCAATTTCTCTTTTAAGTTCACACTTTTCTCCCCCTAATTGTGGAAAATTTGTTTCATCAAATCGACAATCTGCAAATCGAGCAGTAAATAAATCTCCCGTCAATGGTTCAAGGTAGCGAATTATAAAGGGTGACTCAAACCCCACATATATTTCTAACCTTCTCTGGGGACCCATCTTAGTACGCTAAGGTGGTGCAATTAGCACATATACAACACATTCAAAAATTCATAAATGGAAATATTTGGCTCATGGCCCAGAACCAATTGAAACGGGGAGTATTTATTATAATGAGTTAGTCTGAGATGAACAAGTGATGCTGCAGGTAAGATAGCATGACCCCAAACAGTAGTAGGCAATTTTGTTTACATAAGCAGTGGTATTGCTATCAATTGTAGGAGCTTAATAAATGACTCAATAAGGCCATTTTGAGTATGAACATGAGCAACGGGATGTCCAACTCTTATCCCAACTGAAATACAATAATCATCAAAAGCTTGGGATGTAAATTCTCCAGCATTATCTGGGCGAATAGCCTTAATAGGATAATCTGGGAATTGCGCCCTTAATCGTATTATTTGTGCCAATAATTTCACAAACCCCAGGTTGCGAGATGACAAGAGGCACACATGCGACTATCTTGAAGATGCACCTATTAGGACCATAAAATATCTAAATGTCCCACTAGGTGGGTGAATAGGTCCACATATATCCCCATGTATATGTTCTAGAAACTGAGGGGATTCGACGCTAACTTTCAGTGGCGATGGCCTAGTTATCAGTTTTCCTTGATAACAAGAAACACATGAAAATTCATCTTGTGTAAGAATCTTCAGGTTCTTTAACGGATGCCCTTTTGAATTTTCAATGATTCGTCTCATCATTATTGAGCCAGAATGGCCTATTCGATCATGCCAGAGCATAAATATATTTTTATCAGTAAACTTCTGATTTATGATAGAGTGTGCTTCAATTGTACTAATTTCGGCATAGTATAAGCCGGAAGACAAAGCTGGTAATTTCTCCAACATTTGTTTTTGATTTGAGACATTCTTGGTAATGCCAAGAAATTCTGCATTCATTTCATTTATTGTCTCAACATGATATCCATTTCTGCGGATATCTTTAAAACTCAATAAGTTTCTTAGGGATTTAGAAGAGAACAATCCATCTTCTATAACTAATTTTGTCCCCTTAGGCAGAAATATAGTAGCTCTTTCGGAGCCTTCAATACCAGCAATTGTTGTAACATTTGCAATTCTTCTAAGTAAGTGAGAAAAATATTTTTCATCTTTAAATATTGTGTGCGTTGTCCCACTATCAATTACACAAATATCATCATAATCGATTATTGATCCAAATAAGACTTGAGGAGTATTCATGTTTTCATCAAAATAAAAATATAAATAAAATAAATATTATATATAACTAGCACATAACATCTTATAATATAACTAGCACATAATATCATGCATTTACACTTTATTTTATTTTATATTCATATGTTAATTGCAGTTGGGTTCTGAGCAATTAACATCACTATTATATAATAGTTTTGCTATTACTAACCATGTGCATCAAAAGTACACATATTTAAAATTGTATGTAATAACATGATCTAGTGGCTTCTCATGTTAATTTCATAATATGTCTATGAATATTCATTACCGCAATAAATAATTCTAGCCATAACATTAGCATACAAAATTATGTATCTAAATTTAAAACTCCATTAATTTTATAAATTATTACTATATAATCGTGCAGATACCCAATATTCACTTTAAAAAAAATGTTTTGCTACACATACACTTTTATTTATATACCAGATTAGTAAAATATTAATAATAGAAATATAAACTAATTTAACTTTAACAGAAAAATTAACATAATCAGATTGTATTATTATTATCACCTACAGGGTGATTTACTTGTTCTTCAGCAACTGCAAAGAAATCTGGCATTTCCAAGTCCATTGGCTCAACGTTATCTTCTAGGAGGAAGTTTGTTTCAACATCATTTTCTGGCTTTTTAAGGAACGCCTGATATAATTTTACCAGATGCTTAGGAGTACGACAGGTACGCGCCCAATGTCCCTTTCATTCACATCGATAACATCTATTTTCAGGGTTAGTCCTTGGTGCTACTTCAGGAGCTTTACCCTTCTTTTTGCACCGCTGGTGCTAAGGGTTATTGTTTATTACAAGACGATTACCCTAATTGAAATACCTTTTACGACCACGACCTAGGCCTCAACCACGACTGGGGTCAGGACTTCTTTCACGCCAAGTTGGGTGAAAATTTGCAGCATTCACTTCTGGGAATGGAGCAGTACCAGGAGGCTGACTTTCATTACTTTTTATTAAAAGCTCATTATGTTGTTCAGCAACAAGAAGATGAGCAATTAATTCAGAATATTTCTTAAATCCCATTTCTCGATACTACTGCTGCAGGAGCATACTCGATGAGGGAAAAGTAGAGTATGTTTTTTCTAATATGGACTGATATGTGGTAATTTTCCCGCATAAATCAAACTGCGATTTAATTCTAAACATCGCAGGATTATATTTAGTTACACTTTTAAAGTCCTGAAACCTCAAATAGGTCCATTCATTTCGAGCTTGTGGAAGAATGACCATCTTTAGGTGGCCGTATCTTTCTTTTAAATTATTCCACATTGTAAGCGGGTCTTTAATCGCGAGGTATTCCATTTTCAAACCTTCGTCAAGATGATGACAAAGAAATATCATGGCCTTGGCCTTATCTTGTTCTGATGCCTTATTATTATTTTTAATGGTGTCTGCTAGACCCATTGCATTTAAATGTATTTCTGCGTCTAGTGCCTAAGACATATAGGTTTTGCCAGATATATCTAGGGCACTAAAATCGCGTCTGAAATATTAGACATTATTTAAGAAAATTAAATACTAACCTTTAATTACCTTCGAAAGGATTTTGCAGAGACTCGTACTGATAACGTGTTATAAAATTTAAGCATGCAAATTAAAGGGAGCAAGATGAAAAATTAGAGAGTATGAAAATTGTTTTTTATTTTCCGTTTCTTCTACGCTTCCTTTCAAGATAAAGGCTATTTATAGCCACACTCAACCAATGGGAGTATAACAAGTGGAAAGGTGAGAAATCATTATGCATCATTACAATATTTATTTATATGCCACAATAATTGATGCATGAGCTCCACACTCCACCATTCTATAACATATATATATACTTGCGGTATATGTAAAACATAAGAAACTTGCACTTTGATGCCTTTTGTTAAAAAGTTTTGTATTGAATAATGCCACTACCAAGTATATGCTTTGTCAATATGTATATAAAGAAGATCAAAAGTTCAAGGCAAGGGACATGTGTGGTGGTATTGCCACAACTAATAATTTTTCTACATCACGTATATATTCGGGTATTGTATAAATTCGTGATAAAATAATTATAATATTTTGAATATACCATAATTAGTACAGAATTATTTCTAACAAAATATTTATTATATAATAATAATATTTTAACATTTCTAAAATTACTATCTCCGTTTAAAATATTAATAAATCATAAAAGTCTATTATAAAGTGAAATAAATATATCATCACTTAAAGAATTTAACCAATATCGAAAATATTCTAGAAGGGTACTAAATTATATTTTTACCAGATGTCAAACTAAATTAAATAGTCCACAATGCATTTAGATAGTACTAAAATTATATGAAAATACAGAAAAATGACCTTAAGGGTCATTACAGTTTTTTTATTTGTCTGACAGATAACAACTTTGTCTATACATCTGTCAGGTAGATAATAAATATGTCGGATTGATAATCGATCTGTCTATATATCTCTCGGACAGATAATAAATTTATCGGATTGATAATCAATCTGTCTAGATATTGTTGGTGAACAATGGTAAAATAATAATAACAATATTATTTAACTATTAATACAATAATAATATAACAATAATAATATTAGCAGTATAATAATATAACAACATATAATAATACTACTACTAAAATAATAATATTATAACAGTAATATAATTTCTTATTGATAAATTAAAGGTACTGAATATTAAATAAATATTACTGTAGTATTATTTTAAGTGATATATTAATTATACTTGAGTCGTGCTAGGCATTGTCCTAAGAAACTATTTCAGCAGTGTGAAATATTTTTCAATGATTAAACAAGCACTTCCCTAATTAATTAGAGGATATTCTGAGTTAAATAAGTTTTTCCTAATTAACCAGAGGATACGGGAATCAACAAAATTATTAATACAAATACCAACAAGTAATTAGTTAGAAAAGAAGCCAAACAAGGAAAAGGATAAAACAAGAAGAGATGGAGAACTTGAGATGGTTGAAAAAGAAAAAGAAAAGACTTACCGGCATTTGTAAGATTTAATAGGCTATTTATAAAAGAAATGAACAAGTAATATTTAGACAAGTGTCATAACACTTGTCTTAAAAATTTCATGTAAGACTATCTTCTTGACAAGTGTAAAACTTGTCTAATACACTACTTGTTTTTCAAGTAAATTTAATTATTTTAAAATAAAATAATATTTCCTACAATCCCCACATTATTTTACAATAATTTTTTTTTTTTAAATTAACTTGTTGGATTTGCATGGATAAAATACAGTAGGTTTAGTGTCTTTTGGACTATAAACCAAACTTAGATCAATAAAATTTAATTTACAAAATTATCAGTGAAATATAGTATTTCTATGAACCGAATAATTCTTATTGTAAGTCAGAGATTTTATCAATCTCATTTTGACCGTAATTTTGTTGTTCAATGCAGTTTTGCGCCAATAGGCCATACGCTATTAGAACAATAATGATAATTGTACAAGAAATTCAAAATAAACTTGCTTGGCTTAGAGGCATGAAAATTCGCTTCTTGAATATAGTTGGAGTCTCTCCCACGAGCAAACGGAAGAACTAGTAACAACTCTATCTTCGAAATTCAACTAAGCCACAAAACAAGAAGCATTCAAGAATGTTGCTCTTCTATTCTTGAATTGGTGATTTCACCTTTTGATCAATTTTTCTCAAATGTTTTTTAAGGGGATAAATGTTTTTTGAGTGCTTATCTTTCCAAACAAAAGAAATGCTATTTATAGGGTAAAATTTTCATGCAAGAGAAAAGTATTAATTAATTAATAGTAAATAGATTCATGAATACTTTAAAACAAAAAGTAACTTTCTTTCAAGAACCTAAAACGTATAATTTAAAGAAGAATGAATTTATCAAATTCATGTTCTTTGTAACTCCACAATTTTAACTAATGCATTTGTTTCAAAAATTAATTGAAACATAACTCAAAATCTTTAACCGGTGTATTTGTTTTAAAATTTATTGAAACACAACCTTTAACAATAACAATCCCCCACTTATTTCAAGAAATTTTATCTTTAAAAATAAAATTCATTTGAGACATCAATCTAGCAACATGCATCAATAATGGTGTCTTTTGGACTTGAACCATTAGCTGGTGAAGACTTTCTAAATCATTGACTACTTAGTGAACAAATCTGGAACTAAGTGGTTTATTGAATGAAGTAGAAAAATACTCCACGCATGTTACTATGTTCCGGTGAAAATTAAAATCCTTTGACACCTTACGGTCATGTGTCCTGAATCCTTTTAGCTAAGTGCTTTGAGATTTCTCTATTAAAATATTATTAAAGCGGCCTCCACTTTGCACTTAATGCGGTGAATTCATCAAGAGTAAATTTGCATACTCTGACCAAATAGTCTATGAATTTCATTAAGAGAAATTAATCTCATCCTCCTTTATAGCAAAGTATCAGTAAATCTATCAAGAGTGTTCCTACACACTCCACCTGAAATTGGTGTATAGACTTATTAAGAGAATATAATCTCATTCTTCTCTTTTGTAGGAATACTGTCAAGTCTATCAAGAGTATTATTATTTAGTCCAACTGAGATCGGTCTTATAGATTTATCAAGAGAAAAAATCTCAACTTATGCACATGTACTCACTCTCTAGGAAAAAAGAAATTTTATAGATGTGATTCACAATTGTAACTTTACTTTTTTTCCCTTTGAACCCAAGATTACATCATTAGGTAGGGTTTCCATAAAGTACATTCAATCTACAACAGGCTTTATTCTCATTCCATTACAAGTTTGTACCACCAATTCCTTGTCTAACCCTTTAGACAAGGGATCTGCTAAATTAAGTTTGGACTTCACATATTGAAGCGATATTATGTCATCCTCCAATAATCTTCTCACATGATTGTGTTTGAGACGAACTTCTCTTAATTTGCCATTGTAACAATCACTTGAAGCTCGAAATATAGCAGCTTTATTATCACAATATATAGTCAAAGGTGGTATTGGCTTATCCCATAATGGAATATCTATTAGCATATTCTGTAGCCATTCAGTTTCTTCTCCAGCAGAAGATATAGCAATAAATTTTGACTCCATGGTTGAGTGAGTAATACATGTCTGCTTCTTTGATCTCCAAGATATTGTTGCTCCGTTCAAAGTGAAAATCCAAGCAGTAATAGATTTAGAGTCATTCAGATCAGAATTCCAGGTAGTATCACTGTAGCCTTCAAGAACTGCTGGAAAGGTAGAATAATGCAGGCCAACATTAATTGTACCCTTCAGATACCTTAAAACACGAATTAAGGCATTCCAATGCTCAACTCCAGGGCTACTAGTAAACTTGCTCAAAGTTCCTACTGCATAACCAATATCTGGCCTGATATAATGCATGACATACATAAGACTCCCAACAATTTGAGAATATGTCAATTGATCAAGAATATTACCAGAGTTTCGCACTAGTTTGATGCTGGGATTAAATGGTATAGGAGAAGGCTTGTCATCAAAATGACCAAACCTCTTCAGAACCTTCTCAATACAACTTAATTGAGTAAAAGTCAAACCATTTGCTGATCTTACAATTTTGATGCCTAAAATTACATCAGTTTCTCCATGATCATTTATTTCAAACTGAGAAGCAATAAAATATTGTCTCTTTGACTCTTTCGATATCAGTTCCAAAGATCAACATGTCATCTACATAAAGACGTATCATAACACCAGAATTTTCTTGAAATTTACTAAATATGCAACTATCTCCACCATTGATTAAGTAGCCACTAGAAATCATAACTTTTCTAAATTTATCGTGCCATTGTTTTGAAGTTTGTTTTAATCCATAAAGAGATTTAAGAAGCTTACAAACCTTACGTTCTTGACCAAGATTGACAAATCCTTCTGGTTGCTTCATGCAAACTTCTTCGTCTAGATCTCTGTGCAGGAATGCAGTCTTTACATTCATCTGATGAATCCCAAAATCATGAATTGCTGCTAAAGCAATCACGAGACGAATAGAGGTCATCTGAGCTACACGTGCAAAAGTATCAAAATAATCAATATCTTTCAATTAATTAAAACCTTTAGCTACCAAACGGGTTTTGTACTTATCTAAAGTACCATTGAATTTTATTTTCTTCCTAAAAATCCATCGGCAACCAATTGGTTTACATCTAGGAGGAAGATCTGATAATATCCATGTATTATTGGACAGCATAAAATGCATTTCATTATCAATGGTTTCACGCCAAAAAGGAGCATCATATGAAGACATAGCTTCAGTATAACTTTCAGGATCTTTTTCAAACAAATAAGCTTGAAAATCAGGTCCAAAGTCTTTTTGATTTGGCTGATCTTAAACTACGTCTTTGTTGACTTTCTTCCAACGACTCTACTATTTCTCTTTTAAGATGAGAAATAAAAGAACTTGAATCTTGTTCAAAAGAATCTTTTTCTTGGGAAATATATGCTCAAAAAAGTTAGCATATAAAGATTCAATAATTGTGTGAGGACTTGGGGTCTCAGGATTTAAAAATTTATAAGCCTTACTGGTTTGTGAATAACCAATAAACACACAATCTACTCCTCTATAGCTAATCTTGGTTAAATGTTGATCTGGTAATCGAATATGAGCGAAGCAACCCCATACTTTAAAATAATTTATATTTGATTTTCGATTATTCCAAAGTTCATATAGAGATGCATCATGATTCCTGGAAGTAATTCTATTCAAAATATGACATGCTGAAAGTAAGGCTTTAGTCCACAAATTTCAGACATACCAGATCCATAAAGCATAGAATTAACTATTTCTATGAAAGTCCTATTTTTTCTTTCTGCTATACCATTTTATTCTGGTGTATAAGACATGGTAAATTATTTTTCAATGTCTTTATTTACACAAAAATAAATAAAATATGACTTTAAGTACTCTCTACCTCTATCAGACCTAATTGATTTAATTTTCAAACTCAATTTATTTTCCACTTCTGCTTTATATGTTTTGAAAGTCTCAAATGTTTCATCTTTTGTTTTCAATGGAAAGATATAAGTATATCTTGAGTAGTCATCAATAAAAGTGATAAAATACCTCTTTTCATGACGTGACAAACAATTCATCTCACAAATATTAGTGTGGATTAATTGTAAAAGTATGGAAGTCCTTTCAACTGTCTTAAAGGACTTCTTTGTAATCTTGCATTTACTACAAGTAAGACACTTAGCAGTATGATTCTTTCTACAATCTTTGATTATTCCATTATTCACCGTAAGTTGAATAGATCTAAAATTCATATGTCCAAGACGTTCATGCCATAAGTCCAGAGACTCCACTGGATAAGCAAAAATATTTTCATTTTCAATATTGAGTTTAAACATTCCATTTGCAACATAACCTTTTCCAACAAACATGCCATTTTTAGATAAAATAAACTTATCTGCCTTAAAAATCATTTTAAAACCATGCTTCAAAAGAAGCGTAACTGACACCAAATTCTTTCGAATATCAGGAACATGCAATACATCCATCAATGTAACTATCTTTCCGAAAGAAAAATTCAGTTCAACAGTTCCTTTTCCCACAACTTTAGTAGAGGAGAAGTTTTTCATATATACAATTTTACCATCTCCCACTAATTCATAAGTCTTGAAAGAATTTTGGTTACCTGATATGTGACGAGTTACGTCGGTATCTATTCACCATTTTACTATTTGGTAGTAATGTAGAAGCCATTGAGACAACTATCTTCAAATTGTTAGAATAATAGTGATAATTGTACAAGAAATTCAAAATAAACTTGCTTGGTTTAGAGGCACGAAAATTAGCTTCGTGAAGATAGTTAGAGTCTCTCCCACGAGCAAACGGAAGAACTAGTAACAACTCTATCTTTGGGATTCAACTAAGCCACAAACAAGAAGTATTCAAGAATGTTGCTCTTCTATTCTTGAATTGGTGATTTCACCTTTTGATCAATGTCTCTCAAATATTTTTCAAGGATATAAGTGTTTTTTGAGTGCTTATCTTTCTAAACAAAAGAAATACTATTTATAGGGTAAAATTTTCATGCAAGAGAAAAGTATTAATTAATTAAGAGATAATGCATCAAACCCCCCCCGAACTTGTCCTGCCAACTCACTTTAGTACTTAAACTTAACTTCCGTTTATTTACCCCCTTAACATCTTTAAAGTGAATTATTTTCACCCTCGAAACTGAATACCACTCTCACAATGGAGAGTGCACTACACACGCGCCACGTCATTTCCAAATTAGCGCCACATCAGTGCTCTGTCATTGCCACGTAAGAAATTATTATTTTTTAAAAAATAATAATCCCACACACTTATTTTATATTTTTTTTTTAAAAAGAAAAAATATATACAGTACTATTTATATCTATATATATATATACATATATATATATATATTTTATATACATAAAATAGAACCCATCCCCCTTCCTTCTTCTTCTTCTTCACAACCCACACCCCCTGTTGACACCTAATTTTTGCCCTCCACAGCTACGTTTAATCTCGAGTTTCTTTGATTTTTAAATAAAATCGCAACAATTATTTTTTTCAAATAAATGCATTTTAAAATATGAATTTGGGCTAAAATTGTTATTTAAGTGATAATTATATATTTTCGTATATGATGTCATTTAAATGAACATTTTCATCAATATCGAATTTTAATTAAGAATAATCTTTGAAAATAAATGTAATGATCAAAATCTTGATTTAAATATAACTTATTCAAAAAAATATTTATTTGGATAAATATATGTTTGATTTTATCGAATCAAGAAGATTAAGATTGAATGAGATATTAATTTGTATCAAAAATTCGGTTTAATTTGGTCAATTCATTAAATTTGGTTATAATTAAAATCAAAATGGCCTCAATTGCAACGCAATTGGCTAATTGATTTTCAATTTGGCTAAAATTTAAATGGATTCAGCTAATTCTTAATTCAATTAGGGTTATCTATTAAATAACCCCAATTTCATCCCATTTCTTATCCTTAATCACAATAACCCAACAATAATCAACCCAGCAGTCCATTTAATTTCAGCTTTTCTTTAAAGCCTAAACAGGCCCAACACTAAAACCACCAACCCAGTCCAATAAAGGATCCAACCCGGCCCAACCCCCCTTTCTTCTTTATCAGATTCAACAACAAAATAGCAGTGCCCTATATCACAAAAAAAAATCGACCCGCTTCAACCAACAATCTATACGAGTGTGCATCGGTCGGTTCGGTTCGATTTTATATACTATCGGTTTGGTTTATCGATTTTCGAATTTTAAATATGCTAAACCAATAACCAAACCAATAAGATATTTCTTATCGATTTTTGGTTTATCGATTTTTAGTCCTTAACGATTCGATTTTCGGTTTAACCAATAAGAAAATACACATAAAATAGAAATAGTAGTAACTAACATAAAAAAAAAAAAGAATCTTAGTTGCAACCAAAAATTTTATGTGATATGTTTTAATTTACAAGAATCTTCAAGTTTGAACTAATTATTGTTAGAAGAAATAAATAGTTTGTATAATTGAAATAATAGGTTTGTTAATTTATAGAAATCAAAGAGAAATATATAGTAAGTCATATATATATATATATATATATATA
>NC_061112.1:154025389-154141159 GCF_002878395.1 Capsicum annuum | reverse complement strand
ACAATCTCAACAACAAGCGATTCGAATTGCAACAACAACCAAGCTCCGACCCGTTCTAACCCTCACCCGAAAACCCGACCTTATACCGAACTCCACCACCAACTCCGCGCTGATATCAGTGAAACCCAACCCAAATTCGGCGAAAACAAATTTCCCGAGTACCGACCTAACTCCGTTCGAATCGACCCGACCTTGACCCATGCAGATTCACAAAGAAATTGGTCGAATCTTCCAGAATATGATGTGTTGGCCTCTCCAACGGTTGAATCCCGCGATTCTCGGATGAGAAGGTACAAATTCGTACAAAGGTGGGCGAATTTTATTGGTTTTGGGGGGAGGTTTCCACTTTTCCTTTTCCTATTGGTTGAAACCAATTCAAAATTCCCCCAAGAATCCAAAATTTGTATTGGTTTGAGTAACGAATCTGGTTGTCAACCTTATCCTCAATTCGAATTTTGAAATCTTTTTTTTGGTAAATACCAAGTTTGTCCTCATGGGAAGCCCTAAACGAACCCTATTTTTTCTCTATAAAAAGGGAGTCTTAGGAGCAGAGAGGGGGGATTTTTTTTTTCGGCTTCTTTCCTTTTGGGTTTGAAAAATTCGGGAGATTTTGGGGTTCGAAAGATCCGAGGTGGGGGTTTTCGTGAATGAAGGTTGGTAAAGAGAGGGATTCTAGGTTTTGAAAAAAGAAACTGAAGAAGAAAATTTTTTGAGGCTGGTTCGAAAATCTGGGTTCGAAAATTAGAGTCTCAAAATTGGGGAGTGGAAATTTTGGGGTGGGAAAGGAAAAAAATATTTTCTGAGTTAGCTGGTTTCGAGTAAAGAAGCCTTTTCTTTGAGAACTTTCCAGTAGTGGTGGTTAAGCTTTCATTGTAGGCTCGAGTCTCATTTGCTGCATCGAGACAGGTAATAGCTCATCCCGTTTAATTTTCGATTGCATCTACTTCATCTCAACCTTCTATATTTCTGAATCTAAATGATCTTTCGTGCGGGGTTGTCTGTTGTAGAGGTCTTTAAGACCATAGAGTATGTTTTGCTGAAATTGTTACTTGTCGTGTGATTATGTGTGATATCAAATTGCTGGCTTAGTTGTTAAAGCTTATTGTTTGAGTCTCATATGCCTGTCTTGATTTCGTAATCTGTTATTTGATTTTAACATTGTTAATTAGCTTTCGATTTGCTGCTGTGCATTAGTATTGATCGTGGGTTTAATCCACAGATTCACTTTACTGGCTAGCTGACGGTGTCTTGTTATAATTGATTTTACGTCAAAGGTTCATGTTTTAGTAAGTGTCGGGCTGATGATGTCTTAAATAAACTGGTTTTTCACACTAAAGTCGCATGCTTTTATTTTGTTTCGTGCTGCCAGCATTATGCTAAGGCTGGTTTCATCATTAAAGTTTCATACTCTGATTTTTTATTTGTAGTCTTGGGTTGTTGGTATCTTGTTACACCTTATGTCATGATTAAAGTTTTGTGTTTTGATTTTTATTAACAGTTTCGGGAGGATGGGGACCCGTTGTGCTGATGTTTTGTTAAAGTTTTGTGTTCGGTTAGTTTCGGACTAATGGTATCTAGTTATGGCCGATTTCATGGCTCTAAGTCTCATGTTTCTAATGTCGGATTGATGGTGTCTTGTTCATTGTTCGTATTTGACGTCATCTTGTTCGTCATCATTAGTCGGATGTTTGCAGTATATTGTCTTCCATATCACTAAAGTTGTTTTCTCTCTATTAGGAGTAGAATAGGAATATGGTTTAGACTAGATCAGTTAAATTTTCTTTTCCTGTTTGTAAGAAAGGCATGTAATGTCTAGATTAAATGTTGCTTTCTTGTTCCATAAGCTCGGTGCAATTAAACCTACATTAGTTTAATGAGATTTCTTTCGTCAAATTTTGGTACACTTTGTCTTAATTTGCTCTTAGTTGCTGGTTTCACAGCATTGTTATTATAAAGATGAATACCAAATGCGTTTTCATGTTCAGTCAAGCACTGCATCTAGACGTTTCGTTAAGTAGAAGTTCTCTGTCTGTTGAATAAAAATAGTATTACGTTGATATCGATTGAATTATTGGTTGTTATGACTGCAGTGTTCATGTATCAATTGAAATTCACTCTTAATTATTCACAACTGAATTAATTCAAAATGTCCAGGTTATATGATGTTTCCTTGCTTTATAAACTCGGTGCAGTTAGACATATGTTAGATGATTTCTTCTGCCAAATGTGGTTCATTTTGTCTTAATGTCTTCCTTTCTTTTGGTTATATGACATTATTGTTAAGACTGATGAATGCCAAATATGTTTTAATGTTTTGCCAAGCACTGCATCTACATGGTTTCCTGCACGTTGAATGAAGTTACTACTATGTCGATATTGATTGAACTATTGGTTGCCATGTTCCAGTGTTCATGTATCGATTAAAATTTCTTTCTAAATTATTTTTAGTTGAATTATTTCCTAATCCTTATCTTCCTTCACCTTTTCTTTGCACGAACCCGCCTTTGAGTCCAAAAGGACTCTATTCCCATTGTTGCATTATCAATGTGGGCCATTGAGGTCCATGCCTCATGAATCGATTTCGAAGGTCATAAGGAGACGATCTCATAGTGCGTGGATAAGAAAGCCGGAAGAAGAAAAATGGATTAAAGTCCTATCGTTAGAGCAGGCGACGAGACTCGAGAATCTCATTCTTTTATTTATCTGTTGTACTATTTATTTATTTATTTATTTATTTATTGTTGCTTTAGTTATTTATTTCTTTGGTTATCTATTTTAGGCCTCGAAGCTAAAGTTGTAAATTAATACAGGTGGAGCAAGATTCGAGCCAAACGCTCGAAAACTAGATTAGGACAGGTGAAATGGGTCGAAGGCCCAATTAGACTAGGACAGGTTTTGTTGGTTTGGATCAATGGCCTAAATCCCTTGCTTCCTCCCCTTCCCCCTGTTTCTTATGTTTGTTTTCCTTATGTGCTTTGCGAACCTAGTTAAATCCTTAGTTAAGTCGCTAAAAAACTAGTTTTGCATGAATACCAAAATATGTTCAAAATCGCTTTCTTTCCAAAAAATCAATCACTTTTCGACAAAATTAATCTTTTCGAAGTTAATCAAAAGACGATTTTTAAACAGTCCGGATAAGGGAGTAAATAAATAGAAGTTAAGTTTTAGTGCTAAAGTGAGTTTGGAGGATAAGTTCGGGGTGGGGGGGTGTGAATATGCCTTTTCTCATTAATTAATAGTAAATAGATTCATGAATAATTTAAAACAAAAAGTAACTTTCTTTCAAGAACTTAAAACATACAATTTAAAGAAGAATGAATTTGTCAAATTCATGTTCTTTGTAACTCTATACTTTTAACTAATGCATTTGTTTCAAAAATTAATTGAAACATAACTCAAAATTTTTAATCGATGTACAACCTTTAATAATAACATACGTGTGTCTGGTATTCATGAGAGCTCTAAAGACTAAGATCAAAGGTCTCATAGGAACGATCTCATTTCACTTTTCATATAAGTGAATTCATCAAGTGTACACTGCTTTAAAGACACTATCCTTAATGATTATGAATTCATTAAAGTTAGTAATTCATCACTCCATTTTAGTAGCAGTTCAAACACTCTCAATTAGTACGCAGAGTCAATATCTATTTATTATTACCCATATGAACCTACTTCATGGGATTTTCAATCACATAGGTTGGGTTATCATCTCTATTGACAATCATATTGGCCTTAACCGTATCTCTTTTGAGGTTTGGAGAATTAATTTTCTTCCTACAGGTTTAGTCAGTGAATCAGTCGAATTCAATTCTGACTTCACATAATTAATGGAAATTATTCCATCTTTCAGCAGTTGCTTAACAACATCATGTCTCAATTTCATATGTCTACTCTTACAACTGTAAAATTTATTCTTCACAATAGCAATTACGGCTTGACAATCACAGTGTATATACACAGGAGACCCCAGATCATCCTCTTTGAAAGGGATATTAGACAACAAATCATTCTTTTTTAAAAGGAATATTTGCTAAGAAATTTCTTAGTCATTCAACCTCAGTACCAACTAACTCCAAAGTCACAAGCTCTGATTCCATAGTTGATCTAGCAATGATCTTTATCCCTCATGGATGTGCTACATGTTCCGACAATGCGAGCAAACCTAATTTTTGTGGCTTTGCTGGATAAAGCTAGTATGAAAGTGTCTGTTAAATCTAATAATGTTATTTTGACAAAAAAATATTGTATTTGTGAGAAAAGACTATTGTAACCATGAGACTTATTACTATACCTTCTGTTGTTGCTGTACTGTCCTTGTACAAAATTTGTTTTGAGCGCAGTTTGCTTAGCTTTGAACGACTCCTTTCTGTTGGTGTCTTCAATTAGAATATGAATTATAATTTCCTCAATAGTAAAATTTGTCTGCTTATGTTTCATGTTATTTTTATAGTCATTCCATGATTCGGGTAATTTTTCAATCAACACTTCAGCAACAAATTCTTCTGGTAAAGCGATGTCCTCAACCTTGAAATCTTCTAACAATTTTTGATATTCATTTATTTGAATTTTCATTTCTTTTACATCACTCATTTGTCAATTGTAAAATTTTTCAACCACAAACTTTTATTTGGTAACGTCTTCAGCCGTAAATTTCTTAATTAAAACTTCCCAGATAACTTTTACTTCTTTGCAACTGCAATACACATCAAATAGTTCATTAGAAATTATTTGTAAAATAGTATGGCGACACACCTTATTGGCGTATTGCCATGATTCCAAAATTTTGCTGTTAAACCTAAAAGATCTACTTAACAAAGAGTCCCGAAGCAAATGAATCTGCTGAAGCTGCAAACCAAAGCAAAGGAATAGGATTAAAAACAACAAAATAAAGAATCATAAAATGCTTCTTCACGGAAAACTTCACCGAAAAAATAACTTCCTAAAAATATTTGAGAATCTACGATCAAATATTAGGGGTGTTTGATTTGACTTATTTTAAGTGATTTTAGTTTTAAAGTTTTACTTTTAGTTTTAATAGTGTTTTGACAAAGTTCAAAAGTGCTTTTAAGCACTCATTTTTACGAAAAAAAATTACAAAAATAAGTCAAAAGTAGGGTCTCCTAGGAACAGCCTCTGACAGAAATGCAAGGTAAAGACTTCGTACAATACACTCTTATGATGGGGCCCTTCTCCGAAACTTGCACATAACGAGAGCTTCAGTACACCAGAGTGCCCTTTTTTTAAGCTTATAAGCCCCTTTTTAAAAAGCTCATCCAAATAGCTAATTTCTTTCATTAAATTAAAAAATAATGTTTCTATTCTCACATCTCCAAGCCAGCGGATTACTGAAGTCATTGAACAAACTGTTCAAAACTGAATCGTAATAGATAAGTCAATCACAAAACTATCTTATTGATTTATTGAATAAATGGTTGATGAACAGATTAAAATTTTACTATTATAGTTTGCATCTTACATCAAATTTGCTTTTGTAGATCAATAGAAATGCAATATCATAACGATGACTTCAAATGCCTTTAATCGACACGTCGTTCGATAATCGTTCAATAATTACTTATCCGTTTCTAAGCCAACCGATATCTTATTGATTGACTAATTTTTCTTTGCTTCGACTACTTCCTTCGGTACTTTATAGTTGTTGCATCTTTTTAAGACTCAAATTATATACTCTTCCATTAAATTAAAAGAATAACGTTTTTATTCCCACACCTTACCCAAGTCATTGAACAAAGGTAAATTTAATTAGAAATCCCTCCATTTTTCTTTGCTTAAGCTACTCGCTCCGTTGCTCTATAGTTGTTGTCCTTTTAAAGAGAACTTAAATACCCTTTAGTTAATATTTAAAATGTAATTTTAGCTATATTGTTATAAGGAAATTTAATTTTTCCAAAAGTTATTGAATATTTAAATTTTAATTTTAGAAAACCATTAATCTAATCTAATTGCATTAACTAAGTAAAAAGGAAATTTATTTTTAATATAAGAATAAAGTAAAATAAAACAAATGGAGTAATCCATATTTTTTTTCTCATTTATCATTATACCAGTTGTATTTGACCCGCACTAAGCTTGGGTCTAAGCTATATAGAATATATGTTATTTATTTAAATATCCTCGATCTCGATTTCTGTGGAGGTAATATCCAATAATTTGATATGGTATTGAATATATTACTGACTTCTACGTGGTAATGTGACTTGTTTTTGAATATGAATTTTTTTTTTCAAAACATTATTAAATTTAAAGTTTAACATTAAGTTATGTGGCAAACTTAGAAAGGTCGAAATGTTTGGTTATTTAATAAGTATGAAGAGTTATCCTTTCTGATTAGATCTTCTATTTCTGTAAGGAAGTTATTTCCAAATTAAAATAAAATGAAAAAAAAAGAAGAAAGAAAAAGAAAAGAGTTAGGAGAGGAGGCTATAATAGTAGTAGAGAAAGAGAGAAAAATAGCGTACAAGGTTTGGGGATCCAACTTTACAACCCACAGACAGAAACACTGTTGGCCTCAACTCAACTCAACTCAGTAGTTTTGTGTGAATAAAACACTTTACTAGTACGGAGTGACATTTGGGATTACTTGTTAGTATATTTTAAAAAAGAGAGTAGAGGTGCAGAGAGGACTGATATATCTGTCGGCGCCAGGTCACTTTCTGTCGGCATATATATACTACACACATACACATACACATACACATACACATACACATACACATACATGGCCTGTCTGTCTGTCTGTATCCAACAATGGTGAGGTGATGATTATAATGCCAACTCTCCCCTATTAAACTATCAACCTAAACTCCCATTCATTCATTGATTTTCCCTTGTTTTAATGTGCCACGGAATGCGCTTTAATTCTCATCCCGAATGAACTCAGGTCATTCTCTCTCTCTCTCTCTCTCTCTCTCTTCTCTTCTCTTATCTGCTGCTGCTGCTGCTACTACTACTATACTCTGCTGTGCCCTAACTATTTACTTATTTAATTGATTGATTAGAATCCATGTTTCTGTGATTGTCATGTCAACACACACACACACACACACACACAAATGATGCTATGTATTCATTTATGTTCTTGAGCATTGGGGTTTATCACTCTCCTCCAACCGTATGGAATGCTTTTCCATCTTTGTTGCTTTAGGTTTCATCAGCAAAACACAAGGACATTAACTAACTGTTACCTACAAACAAGTAGTACAATGTTAATATTAGGAATCGCTTGATTCATCACCTAACATCATTCATATTTCAGCGTCAATGTCTTAAAATATATTTTCCCAAAAGTAGTCGCTCAAGTGGTCGCCAAATGTCAAGGACTCTTGCAGCAATTCTAGGAGGTGCTGCAGGAGCCGTGGCATTGGTCGGGATTCTCATCCTCGTTCTATGGTTCTGTATTTTTCGTATAAGGAGCACTTCAAGAACTTCTGAGACGGCATCTTCTGATCCCTCTGTTCAAGGTGATATCTCATCTCTATATTAAGTCGAGTCGAATATTTCCTATTTATTCTCCTCAAGTATCTGGATGTCTTGCAGTTGGAAAAAATGCTGGGGTTGAATTGAGCTTACGAGATGCCAGGCGCTTCCACATAGAAGAATTGTCCTCCGCCACAAAAGGTTTTAGTGATAAGAGCTTGATTGGCCAAGGAAAATTTGGGGAGGTGTACAAGGGATTGCTTCATGATGGTATGCTTGTAGCAATAAAAAGGCGATCTGCTGTCCCTAGTCAGGAATTTATTGATGAGGTAATAGAAACTAGGTACATCTTATAGAAAGTACTGCACATATTGTTTGAGTGTATTTTTTTTTTTTTTTTTGAAAAAAACCACATTGGTTCCTTTGAGCCTATCCATATTTTTCGTTCTTTGTCCTAAGAAGTGACTGTAGTAATCCTTTAACTAGAGCCTGTGTGACCAAAATGGTTTTAATGTTATCTGTTATAATCGACAGACAATAGGCGCTAAATGCATCAGTTTACCTCCTGAAGAGATTGGTGCTTTCATGCCTTTATCTCTTGTCTGATTTTTTCCTTTTTTATTGAATGACAACGTTTTCGGAGGCTTACTTACCTCACTCAGAACATAGCCTCTTTTTGCAGAAATTCTGGAACTGAAAAAATAAGATTGAGACGGCCATGAATTTAATTCAGTTCCCTTAATTTGATCGAACAGCCCCACAAGGGCGTGCAATTTCACTGGGCAACAGCTCAAATATTCCTCTTAGCAAAGTGAGATTGATGTTGAGACGAAATTTTACTTCAACTAGGCTTCATTTTTTTTTTCTGGATAAGGTAATAGTTCTATTAGAAAGTTTGGCCATGAAAAACCCGAATCTAAGAAGTAAATCCAAAAAATAAATAAAAAACCTACAATAAGACATGGTTTCTAAGTTAGCAGTTTCACAAAAAAAAAAAAGAAGAAGAAAGATATGGTTTTCTAGAAACGACACCCGATCTTCTATATACACTTCAACTGGACTTCATAAATATGGAGAGAGAGTAGGTGGATGGGTGGGGGGTGCAAGCTAGCGTCTTTGAATATTGGAAAGCCCCAAAATGTTCTCTTGATATTCCTTAGGCCCCTTAAATCTCAAAGTGGGGAAGCTAACTTGAGTTTGCTTATTTTGTAAACATAGAGAATTGACTTTGAAATCTCGCTGGAATGATTCACAATCACTAAAAAGAAAGTGATGTTGGAATCATTTCCTCCAGAATGTTGTTGGTAACAATATCGCGAGAAAAAGTGCTTCTTGCAGTACATACAAAAAGGAATCTGTTCTTAATCATTGGAAAGAGAGAAGGTGTTATAATCTCGAGGACATTATTAGCACAACTTGAATTGGCAAGAAATTCAAGGTATAGAGGAGGGCGTTAGCTGCGTGGTAAGTATCAACACCGGTCGCCGAAGAGATGAATTTGCATTAACGATTTTAGAGAAAGGAGCAATGCCTGAAGAATGCCATAGAGAGGAATGCATGAATGGTTGCAAAGAGATGAGTTGCGGCGCCAGTTGCTGGAGAGAGGAGCGTTGTCGGATACCATGAGCAAGAAAAGTAGAAAATATGGGCAAGACGGGCGACAGCGACTCACATTGGCCTGCACTGCTCATCAGTTATGAAAGCTAATTTGAGTTCTATCGAGATCTTTGAGGTTTTGATACCTTTTGAAAAAGAAAATCTTATTTACTTGATTAAGAAACATGTACAAAAGATGCTCCTTATTAGGAGTCACATGTTATTCCCAATATTGCAGTTATTCAATTTCAATGATAATCAAGTAATTAGATATTTCATAATTAAATATAAAATATCCTAATGAATCCTGCAGAATACTTTGTATGATTTCCTTAAGTACAATGGATATGAAAAATATATGGATCTTTGCACATTCTCTAGAATCTAGACATTCTAAAAGGCAGTGACCAACTATCCACATCTACTTCTCCCTCTAAGCTCTCACAATATTCTAAGTTCAAACTGTGTCAAGTATCACATTCTGGTAACAAGTTCCATCTCAGATTCTAATTGGATCTGTAAGAGACTTTAATTGCTTTATCTCCTAAACTATCACCAACCATTGAGACTTTGCTGATTACCTTGTCTCAATATCAACAACAACAACAACATACCCAACGTAGTCCTACACAATGAGGTGGGGACGGTATAGTGTATGCAAATCTTACCTCTACCTCAGTGGTAGAGAGGTCCTTGTTTAAATATCATCAAGTAAAAATTATTTATTACTTTTCTCCCCATCATGCTATTATTTCATTGTTTTATCTCCTAAACAATCACCACCAATAAACTCTTATAAGTTGTCAATGAGACCTTCTACGGATTATATTGCCCCCAATTTTTATGAAATACAAGGTGCTCATTGTTATTTCCACTTAGACAATTTCAGTTATTCAAGGATTGCACATTCTTTTTTTCTTATAAGGTAAGTGTATTTTTTTCATTCATAAACATGGCCGAGTTGGCCTTACGCAAAGAAAAAACCAAAAGGTTAAGAATCTACAAAATCTGATTCTCTACAAAGTCCATCCATTCTTCTATACAACTAGGGAATTTTATGGGTGCATCAAAAGAAAATAAGAGACCGGAGGCTACTCCTCACTTGAGAAAAACTCAACTCTACCACATCAAAAGCTCTCCGATTCTCTCATAACCTATAGCAACGCAAAAGGGACCAAATTTCATGCCTTACACCTTCTTCTCCTATTCCCTCTTCTCCAACAAAAATTAAATCTTTCACAGATTTTGGCATAATCCAAGAAACTCCGAACAACCGAAGCATCTCCCACCATAATCTCATGATAAAGACACAATGTATGAGAAGATGATCCACTTCTTTCCACGTCTCCTTATGCAGCCTTATGCTTTCTAAGATTTTTCGCTGTCAAAATCACCCCTCTGGAAGCAAGGCAAGAGGAAAAAAACACCTTCCTTGCCCCAACACTATCCAAATTGCATCACATAGAAACACAACCTCCTCCCTAATTAGGAGTTTCTTATAGGAAGATTTAACAGAGAAAATCTCATTGTTCCTCAAAACCCACCGCGAAGCATCATGTTCATCCATCGAATTGACATGCCTGTGAAGGATGACCATCAACCTTTGGAGCTCGGTCACCTCCCAATCATGGAAATGCCTCCTAAATCTCAAATCTCTAAAAGTCTCTTTCTGGATTAAACAGGTCTAGTCGGACGAGAATAAATATAGGGTCTCATTCTATCGTGTCAATACCGACAGTAATGAAATTTATAGTAGGAGGAAAATCTGTTGACTTTAAAAATCGTGAGGGTTCAAGTCTCTCTATCCCCCAAAAAACTATTTCAGTCCCCATCTATTATTCCAACCCCTTTCCTTAGTGATTCCAAATACGTTATCTTTCTCTTTCACTTGAGAATTACCTTTTGCAGCACTTGACCCAAATCCTTGACTGAACAGTCTTCTTAAAAGTTCAAATCCAAACGCAGTAGAAGCAAGCAACTTTTCTGTTATATTTGAAACATCTTTTAGCTGCTTCCCTTGGACCACTCTGCTGAAATGTGATCAACATGATGTGAATAAGGCTTGGCAAATCCGAACTGCGACTGAGATGGGTTGACCGGTTTGAGTCTTTGTTCCGCTGTGATTTATACAGAAGTTAACTTTCACCGGTTTAGGTCTTTGTTCCACAGTGATTTATACAGAACTTTCAAAACATTTTAGTCCCTTTGGCTTTAACTGGTCCATCTCGGTGAACCTGGATAATAGGAGGTTGAAACGAAACTTGAAAGGCATGTTGAGAGGACAATTTTGGTAACGCCCTTACTTATCTCCTTTTTGTGATTGTGTCTGCTATGGGAGAAAGGACCTAGGGGTTATCTGGGTCACAAATTGATAAAATTGCATCGCACAACTGGCAGTTGTAAAAGGAAAAGATGTGTGGAATAAAGCCTACTGACCTACTCTATGGTGTTTGATTCCATTCTTGCTAACCATGGGGAGTCCTAAGTATCTTGCTGGACAAAATTAAGTTATCATGACAATGCATTCTTCTTCAGCCATTCCCTGTGAAATGGGGGAGACTCGATTACCATAAAGAAATTTTTTCGACCTCAGGTACAAACAACCCAGTCACGTGCTCAAATGAATGTGCAAACCATTAGCAGAAATTTTGAATTTTTTGTTTTATATTCAATTAAATTGAAACTTATTTCAAGTTTTCAACTGAGACAAATGGAAAAATAGAGTTCTTTAAACTTTTTGAGAATCTATGAGATCCAAATTATGGTAGACGATCGAGTTCTCTTTATAGAGAATCATCTTTTTGTTTACAATCTTTACTTTTGTTTTCTTCTTTTGTACAGGCCTGTTTCTACCCACATCAATTAAATTTTACTTTATCAAAAAGTTAAAGAGGTACCCCTAGAAACAGATTCCCATTACTCGGATATCTTTCCACTTGGTCATGAATAGGGGTCTGCGAATGCAAGCAAGCTGAAACCATGGGCCAATACACTTGGCATGTAATTTATCTCCTGCTATCACATCGGCCATTCAAGGGATGAGTGGTCTCTTTAATATGGCTTTGACAATCCTCACTTCATGAGCTAGCTTTTGGGGTTGAGTTAGCCTCAAGGGTTTTTCCTTAACATGTTTGTCATCCATCTTTTGGGCTGTTACTGAGGCCCTAATACTTTTCCTACTAATATCATATATCCAATATGTTTGGAGGATCTACAGATGGTAAGTATTAGGCTTGTATTCTGATAAATTAGTTACTATATACATGAATAGCAAATATAAATGCCTATCATCAGTTGTAGGTGTATCAGAAATGACTTATGATTGTTCGTAAATATGCCTATCATCAGTTGTAGGTGTATCAGAAATGACTTATGATTGTTCGTAAATATGTGTTCATCTTTTTTTTTGGTTTGATGTATTTAGACTCTATCTCCTATCAGGTTCGCTATCTCGCATCTATTCAGCACCGGAACTTAGTCACCCTTTTAGGATATTGCCAGGAAAATGATCAGCAGATTCTTGTCTATGAGTACATACCTAATGGAAGTGTATCAATTCATTTGTATGGTAATCATCTTTTCACTAAAACTTCTGTTTCATCCCTTCCCATTTTATAGTTTTTCTTTGCCAATATTTAATCGCGGACAAATTTAGACTACTCAGAGAGTTGCCTCATCTTCTCTTTCAGTACATTTTTGTGAAGACCTAAATATTCCATCTCCCCCGCCAGCACTCCGCGCCCCACACAAAGATAATAAAATTGGTCCCTTTTTCTTTTCCCCAAACTGTCTTGCTTTTTACTTGGTTTCAACTTCAAACCAATTAGGAAATGTTGTGAGCCTTTCGTAAGGTGCAATTCTGTTTGATCTTCATTCATGAGTTTTTTCCTTGTAGGCGGCGGTCAGGTTACACAAGAGAAGCTAGAGTTCAAGCATAGGCTTTCTATAGCTCTAGGGGCAGCTAAAGGTGATCCTTTGCAAAATCAGTGAGCATTTTGGCTCTCCTGGTATTGGTTTATCTTTTGTTTAGAAAAAGAGTTATGCTTGTCTTAGTAGTGGTCTGGCAAAGATAAGTTTTCACAATACTTAAGGGCCCTGCATCAGCTTCTTTGAGTTGAAATACTTTTACAGTATTGGTTCTTATGCTTCATTTTTGTTCAATGCTATATATGCAGGTCTTGCTCATCTTCACTCGCTAAGTCCCCGCTTGACTCATAAAGACTTTAAGACAGCAAATGTTCTTGTGGACGAAAATTTCATAGCTAAAGTTGCAGATGCGGGATTACGCAATTTTCTTGGAAGATTTGAGGTTGCAGGTCCATCTTCTCTAGTGGCTGGTGATGACATATTTCTTGCTCCAGAGTACTCTTCTTGCTTCTTTGGTGTTTACTTTTTGAAACATCTTTCCTTTCATTCTGTTCTCCCCAGTGGTGCAGCAGCGAATTGATTGATGTGACGATCATATGACTTTTTCTCATTGTTCTGTAGGGTCAGAGAGTTCCGACGATTTTCTGAGAAAAGTGATGCCTACAGTTTTGGTATCTTTCTCCTGGAGCTAGTTAGTGGCCGTGAAGCAATGGATTTGCTATCTTCCGATTTGAATGTTAACATAGTTGAATGGGTATACGTTTCTCAGACCATTCTGATGCATTTTAAAACTGCTTTTCCTCAAATGTATTGACGAGGATACTGGGGCCCCGACAGACAATCAAGGAATTCAGCTAGTTATGCAAGTTGCTGATACAGCATTTTTCTCATTTCAGGTGGAGAATTATCAAGATTCTGGAAACATATCTGCCATCATTGATAAAAGGTTGGGTAATAGCTTCACCACAGAAGGCATGGAAGAGTTCATGCAATTGACTGTCCGGTGCGTTGACCTTTCGAGTGAAAGGCGGCCCACCATGAGTTATGTGGTAACGGAACTTGATCGGATCCTGGAGAAAGAAATGAGCTTGACAACAATCATGGGAGAAGGAACACCAGTTGTGACTCTTGGAAGTCAACTTTTTCGGGCTTCAAAATAAGATGAAGTTGGAATTAAGCTTCTTGGTTGTATTAATTCTTTTGTTTGTGTGATTTGTCATATCATATTTACAGAAACACCAGATTGGAATGAGAGATGCATCCAGCTGCTTGCTAATTGTAAAAAGAAAAATTGACAGCTGTGTTTTTTTTTTTCCTTTTTATTCTCATAAATGTACTCGAAACCTTGTGATAAACAATTATTTGTTGATAATAGATGAAGATTTTCTGCCATGGAATTTTTGAATTGTTTTGGTTTAATCCTATTCCAATTCCATCTGTCTTACCCTTTAAGAGCACGGCCTGCCTGCCCTGTAAGCTAGATTACCTTTCAAAAGGATTAAGATGATAACTTGAATGCAAGTTGGCAGCAAGGAGTATATCAAAGTTGAATAGTTTACATAGTACTGTTATAAATTAAAAAAAAAAAAAAAAAAAAAAGGCCAAAGAGTTTAGGAAGAGGTTTTCTCATCAGAAGGGAAGTGTTGTTCACTTGGCTTCTCTTTTCATTGTATGCATTGAATGTCTAGCTGATATCTCCAAGTGGAGTTTAATACAGGGAGTGGAAAAGTTACGGTCAGGAATACATGTCATCTAACACAATTCAATATCAGTGGAAGAGAAACATAAATTAGTTTTTTCGCACCTTACACCGGTCTTCCATCTTCTCTTCGTTGAAGGAAGTGAAGCACATTGTTGTAGGAGATATGTTTTTTTAAAAAAGAAAAAAAAAAAATCATAACGACGATGGAAACAGAATTTGTTCCTATTAAAGTTGGAGCCAAACATCAGTGTTCTGGAAACCTACAGCGTCCACAAAAATACTTTCCCTAATCCAACATTTTTTTTTTTCATTTACGAAAGCACAACAAGGACTTCTTCTAGGCTTAGAGTTGAGGCATCCATGAGCTTCCGCATTCACTTCACTCTCTCAACAATGAATATATCACATTGAAAGCCCAAGAAACTGTAGCACATCCAAGATTTGTTATGAATAAAATGCACATGCAAACACGCCCAATGTGTGGTATTCAGATTTTTTCTTACAAGCCAAAAAGAGGAGAAAAAAGGCATTAAGAAGAGCTAATCATCTGGCATATACATATCATCATGAAGAAATGGAGCCCTGTTTTGCTTTGAGGACAAGTTCTTCCGTAGTAGTCCCAATTATCTCATTTGCACGCTTGAGACCAACACAATAATACCGTCCAATTGTATCCTGGATGGGAACAAAATATATTACAGGCAAGAGAAACATATATATATATATATATTCACATCAGGATGACTTAAGGTAGCAATAGGCTTCAATAGCCAACAAGAAACAGGCTTATCATACTACTTACTAAGGTAAGCACATTTGATGCATGCTTCCCTGAATCCCAGTTGATAGCACAATAATATGTTCATTCTCCAAGTTGAGAAAAATGAATATTTCCTTATATATCCATAAAAGATTAGATTCGCACTCTCTATAATCTTATCAATATTTGTTATACTTAAGTCGCTTGCTTATATGCTATTTAATGGAAAAATGAGTTAAGTAGTATCATACTAGATAGTGTTTTCACTAAATTTTTAGCATTAAAATTAAAAATAATGTCTAACTTTTGGTAAGCACCATGATGTTAGATTGGATGTTGAGAGAGTTGTGAAGGAAAATACTTCTATCCATAAGTGAGGGAAGTCGTTTACCCCCAGTTTTTTGAAAACTGCTTTCCCCTGAAAATCATTTACTGGTAACCAATATCAGAAACGCCTCTCTACATTAAGGTCATACTGCTCTCCCATACGCCCACTCGTGGGATTAGGGTGATGTTATAATATCAGAAAAGGACTTATTTTCCCAAAATATATTTAATGTTCCTGCATCCAATAACCCCATAATGTTAGAAGCTCACTCAACATTATGAAGCCGAAGTAGGGCCGCTTAGCCTCACTTAGATAGTGCTTCACTTCAAGCACCACCATGGGCTGTCTTCAAGACGACAACATTAGACACTAGGCGAGCATAATCAAACAGATGATGGGGGAGCCCCTCGGTCCATCTTGCAAAGAGGTACATTAATTGTTAACAAAACATTATGACCATTTTTGGTGATTGGAATGCAAAATTAGAAATTTATTACAAGAAAATTAGTCACGAAAAACATAAATAACACCTTTATATATAAGAAATTTATGAGGGTTTTTAAACTTTAGTATAAGTTTAACTTAAAGTATTGTGCCTGATGGTAGCACCTTTCTTCGCTAACGCAACGTTTATTTGCTTTACACCTTAATACTCTAGTTCCATCAGTGTAGAATTTGTATAATATCCATTTTCATATTGGAAAAGACTTTTCAGGTTTTTCCAGATATATCGATAGAGAATGCTCACATGTTATTGAACTAACTGAATCATTTCAACCCAGTCATTGGAAAAGGAAGGCTATTAGAGACTCTTCTTCTATCTACCTGTGGAAAATGACATCTTGGTTTAATGCTTCTAATGACCAAGAGGAGTTTCTCTTCACAAATTTTCAGACTTCTAGTACTTTAGTGGTTTAAAATTGGAGAGTAACTCGATTCCTGCAGATATCCTTTGTCTTTTCCTTAAAGAGAGTATGCCAACTAGCTCAATCTAGCCCTTTTTCTAAAGGATGATGTTTAAAACATTGAAGCAACTTTCTCTCAGAAGATACACATGGTTTGTGGTAAGGATCATCTAGTCAGGCAAAATGAGAAAGCAATAGGAGACAAATGGTGCCCGAGTTTGGTATCGTCCAAATACAGAGATCCATAAACTATTTTCAAGTGGTTTACTCCTGCTTGTTACTTGTGTGCATATATATACAATGAGGGGGGTATTTCTATATGTGAAACCCACAGAAGTGTCTGTATCTAAATATCTGGCGGCAAGACAAGCTTGCAAGAAAAGAAATTTACCAGGTCAAGGAAAAGAAAAGAAAGCTAAATACAGAAGACCAATCTTACCCGAGCAACAATGCCTAATTTATCTAGTTTCTGAACAGCATCATCTACATCAAAATTACAGCTTACACCGAACTCTTCTTTTAGTAACTCCTCGCATCGCAGATCAAGATCCTATACCATCACTCAGAATATTGGAAGATTATGTTAGTAGCACAATAATGGATGGACCCCATGGAAGCATGCATCAAGGAAAAGTACAAGATAATATTCATATGCATGCCAAACATTCGGAGAGATACAAGTGTTGTATACCTCCAAAGTAGCTTTACCCTGTTCCATCAAAATGAAAAATGATATAATAACTTCCTTTACCTGCATATTTGACATGACACCTGTAAGCACCAGCTGTAACTTGCTCAACTAATCTAGAACATCGTATCAGAATCAGTAGCTACATTCAATACCAAATGCAGTTTCAAGTTACCAACAAATAATATTTATTCAAAGTGGGAACCTTGAGAATATATTTAAGCATTTCTGAGTTTCCTATAACAGCACATCAATATAGCGAATATCTTCCTTTCATTTCTTTGAGTTCAATTGTATCTTTGGTCTATCGTATATAATCAAGATGGCCATCATATGCTTTTTTCTTTACTTTGTTCTAGTATAAATTAGTATTGAAGTATATAAATACTGTTAATAATGTATGACTACGCCCACAGATATCACTAAGAAATGAAAAAGAAAAGCTTATTTTCAGTTCTATTATCATTTGTTCCCCTGGGGAAGGAGGTAGGTAATAACATTACTGGAAATTCATATGATTGAATTGAAAAGCATTTGAACCGGAAAAAAAAGACAGAATCTACGTACTTCTTGCTGAATCACATCATCACACAAATGTAGAAGAGTACCCCTTCCACTATCTAGCTGCTTATCATACATTGACTGTGTAATCAAATTCTGATATGTAGCCATGTTTTGTTGAAACCTGCAGGCAAGTTAAGGAAATCAGTTCCACGGAAATACCAGCTTGAATATGTTCTTAGCAATTAGATACGTTCTTCACAATCATCTGATGCATTCAACATATAAACCCAGTGACTCAGCATGACAAGATGCGAAACTTAGGGCACTCCATTCAAAAAGAGAATGAACATTACAAAGGTGGGCTGACAACACAATTAAGTTCATGATGTTGAACGGCTGAAGTCCCTTAAATGAACAAAAGACGAGTGAAGAAAGATGTGAAGTGCAGAATATGGTCAGCAGCTAAGAATAAACAAGCACTGGTACAGATAACACTCTGCTTATTTATAAATATTGATACAGAGTACTGAAATCAACAAAACACTTAACGTGAAGTATGTCTTTGCACAATAGCCTATCACTGTGGATAGGATAGCAAACATGACCCATACATCAGCTTTAGGCAATTCAAGCGAACTCACAACAGCAACCTGAAAGAATTAAAGAATGCCTGAGTTCAAAACAAAATTCTACAGGGACAACAAAAGTCGAGCAGTCAAATCCTAAGGATAAAATAACTAACCAGACCAACTATAGCAGACACAAGGAACTTGACCCAATCCATTGGAGTTAAACTGGGGTTCTTTTTCTCTGGCTAAAAAAGAGAGAAATATTATCAATATGTAACAGTTTATAAGAAGCTCAGCTCCCCAGAGAAAAAGTACACATTCCACTACCAAGGTAAGAGGCCAAAATAAAACAATTAGGAAAAAAAAATCATACAAGGACAATTTCCAGGTCAGCCATTGGAATGTGTCTGAAATGCTTCACATAAATTCCTCGGTCCAATTTTGCTGACATACCAGCTCTTCTGCATAATTACAACTTACATCCATTATTCAAACAACACAGCAGTGTACGACAAATGAAAAATAAAGGAACAAGGGATAAAAAAACTTATTTCAACAGCTTAGCTATCTGATAAACACGATTTTTATGCAGAAAATGTGCTTCAACCAAATTGCTGAACTTTATATTTAAAAATATTTCCCCAAAGAGAGAGAAACTGTACCTGTAGACAACAATTATCCTGTCAAAAGTAGGCTCTTGAATTGTAATCTTGCTCAGCAGACTACGCAAACTGGATTAAGACAATGAAAAATGTAAAAGTTGGTAATAAACAACAGGAACACAAAGGAGGACGCAAACATTGTTAGTGCTAGTGGCACTAATTCATAATTATTAATCTCATTCGAGCGACTTAACAGTGGTGAATCCAACAACTGGTAATCCGCTTCAAGCAGTTCAGTCAAGTCATTTTGGGAATATTAGACAACAAACTTTCTTGCTCTAAGAAGTAAACACATTACAAGCCATGCACAGAATTGATTAATCTGATTTTTCACATTACACTCAGACTTTATAAACGCTGAAATTAAAGGTAAATGAACAGAAAAAGCAGAAGGAATATACATGAAAGCATCCAATGCATACTTTGTCAAGGATTTGCTCAAAATTGTTGCTATAACGACTAGGCATGCATCAACAAACTGGAGGGAGCGTTTGGATTAGAGAAGTTATTTGCTGGTAATGAGATTACAAATATGGAAATTCAATCAAGATTCCTGGCATCTATAATGAAGATGATAAATCTCTATATTTCGTAAGCAATAAAGAACAGAGGGGAACACTTTGTCAGTATTAGTGGTGCATAAAATAGACAAAATATGCAGATACTTCTTGTGGCAGGGTAAAAGAGAGAATAAGACCTTTAACTTGGTTAAATAGGAGTAGATTGTCTACAAACAAGAAAGCAGGAAGTTTGGGCATACAGAAAAAGGTTCAAAGTACAAGTTGCAGCTTAAGTGTCTTTGGAGGTTCAACAAGGAGGTGGGAGCATTGTACAGAGACATTATTGTGTTTGTGACAAAATAAGAATTTCTCAATCCATGTATTACCAAACAACCACATCTCTCCAACACATGTGGAAGCATCTGAGAATTCACTGGGACACTTTCCAGACATGTACTTGAATAGAAATTGGGAATGGCACGAAAGTAAGATTCTGGACACTGGACAGATACTTGGTTGGTCTCTGCGCCTTTAAAGGATCTCCTCTCCTATCTACAGTGGTACAGAATCCTGAAGCATAAATTCCAGAATACTGGTCCAACTCTGGCTGGGATATTACAATCAGACATAATATAAATGATTAAGAAGAAGACAGCCTCTATTCTTTGTTGTCTCCGCTACACAGTTTACCTCCCCTTTTGTCTAGAGATGACTCTTTACATGGAAATGTGATGCTAAGGGATGTTTTACTGTTATATCATGCTACAAGCAGTTAATTCCTTTCCCAGCTGAAAATTGGCTTATGAAGTGCATCTGGAAAAACAAAGCTCCTATGAACGTGGAACTTTCTGCTGGCGAAAGGAACTTGTCTCAAACATAAAAATCTTCAGAAAAGTGGGAAGTTAATTTATGCGACAGAAGTTTGTTTTTTGTAGCAATGAAACTGAAGATATCAATCATTTAATTCTTCATTGTACGTTACATCTCAAATATGGAGTCCACCTCTTAACTTAATGGGAATTAAATTGGTAATACCAAGAACATCAAAGGACCTACTAAAATTCTGGCACTTGAGAGGTCTTGGCAAGATGAAGAGGAAAAATTGGAATACGTCCCTGCAGTGATATGGTGGACTATCTGGAAAAAAAGGAGTGCAAGAGTTATTCAGAACAAATCTGAATCTGAAATTAGTATTAAAAAAAATGCATATCTTCTCTTCTTCTTTTCTTTTTGGGTGCAAAAAGGCTATTGCGGAGGACAGACATCCCATGATTGCCTTCTTGAGCCCATTACATTGTTCGTAATGTAGCTCCCCTTATACTAATTTACAGCAGTCCTTTGTTGCTGGAAGTTAATGAACTTGCCTTTAACAATTACAAAAACAGAGGGAACAAATTATTTCATATCATATCAGGGCCAATCTAAACCATTTGCCCTTTCTGCAATCATGTAGGTCGTTTGGAAAGAGAGAAATAGGAGGGCATTTGAAGGGGTGGAGCAAGATTTTGTAAAATTGCAGAGTAGCGTTTTATCTCTAGTTTCTTTTTGGTGTATTTATGAGGTCCCTATTTGCATAGAGGATTGAATCTCTTCTGCTGAGAACCATATTTTGATGTAGGTTCTCTTATTTTGGTATACGGGGTATTGAACTGCGTACACTTTACCCTCCCCAGACCCCACTTTGCGGGAGTACACTGGGTATGTTGTTGTTGTTAATAAAATATTTCCCTTATCAAAAAGAATACGTCTCATGCTGTAAATATACCAGTCTGTAGTTTAATGAAACTTATTGATTAAAAGATTCACAAGATACAAAATTGCCTTATGAACTTTCTAAAGCAGCATATTAGTTTAAGCAAAGAATAGAAATACAGAACCACAAAGAGCACTTATTAGACCTGAGTTCCATATTTTCAATCCGGATACGTTCAACATATAAGTCCTGATCTTCTGCTTCACTGTTGATCCCATCATCCTTTTTTGGATCCTTCATGCGCCGTGAACTTGATCTCCTCGAAAACAGTCTATCAGAAAGGTAGGAACTTCATTTTGAGTATAATACAAACAGTGAACATGTTTACCATACTTTTTTTGTATATAAAAGCCACACACCTTGTTTTTCTCAAAATCCATCCCCAAATGCGTGAAATAATCATATCCACTTTTTCCAAGAAAAAGTAATCAGTAGTCTTATCAATTCCAATGCCGCGACGAAAGATTACGTACTGGAAAAGAAAAAGCAACTCAGTGGCATGATCAAACTGTTCACTTTCATCCCTCTTCCTTGAGAAGGAATAATACAGATGATGATACTGCATATAAAATGGACAATCACATGGTGGCACTAAATGCAATTCAAATCAGATCAGGAAACAGCAATGAAATTGTCTAAAGAAAAATAAATATTCATACTACACACTGATATACCTAATAAGTTTCAGGACAAGGTAAAACATTGATATATATCATATAAGATGAACAGCCAAAAATATTCATGTCCATCCATGGTACAGTTTGCAGGTTCAAGGAAATAGTCAAGTCACTATTTTACCGTTGTTAATTGCTTGCGTGGACTATTACAGATTTGAGAAGCAGCCTTAATTGATGATTAATCTTATTTTAAAAAAAAGCAAGAAAATGAGAAGGTAAAAGATCCCAGTTTATCCTCAGTCGTAACTCGCAAGTCATAACTCACTATTTATAACCCTTGATTGCAAAAATTTTCTTCTCTTTCAATAAAAAATTATCTTCCACCAAAAACAACAACCCCCCAATGTAATCCCACAAGTGGGGTGACCCAGACCATAACCCTACCTTTGGGGGTTAGAGAGGTTGTTCCGACGAAAAAGAAGAAAAGGCCAGGAAGCACAATAGAACACTAAATTCATCGAATTGAATGGTCGCAAACTTTTGTTCATGTTTTGATTGGAGTGCAAATTCCTTCTGCTGATCTCATGATGGAAATAGTAGTTTCATAGAATCACATGTTTCAAAGGTGATACACACTTCAAAAGCCGATCGTAATTGTTGCAAAGCAAGGCAAAAGTAGGGAAACAAATGGAAACCATATGTGGCTATCAAGAAATCAAGTCACATTTTTGAATCCCACACCAACAAGAAACAAATTGAGAAATATTCACTTCAGTGAAGATGTCATAATTATAACCAGAAACTACACTTGTAAACCTAGCATGTGGGAAGCCATTAACTCCATATCAAACGTCCCAGTAAAAGTAAACGTAACTTGAAGCTTCAATAAGAGTAATACCTTGTCAGCGAACTCTGGAAGGCTCTCATGAGGATGCTCTGCAAAATACTTCTTTAAAAGTTTTTTGTCAAGCTGCACCCAGGGTAAGGTAGAATGAATCGCAAAGTCAACATGCCAATAAAAGGAACTATATCAAGAGAGCCAATAATTGTTGGAACCAAATTAATGCGGAAGCAACTGGGTAAAAACCTTAGATTCATCAACAGTGATTGGAAGATTTAGAAGATACTGCCCAGAATGTGCAACATCAATCTCTTCATCACTCGCTATTTTAAAGTTACTTTTGTCCATAATCTGCATCAGCATAAGAGAATAAGGATAGAAACTGGAGGAACAAATGAAGACTATTTTTTTTATCAGGACAAATGAAGACTCTATATATATACACAGACACACATATGAGATCGGAGTTTTTATAAATTTTAACTGGAACACTAATGTCATGACTAAAGATACGCAGATACAGTAAATTATAGTAGCTGATGGTGGTCACTGATAGGTCCCCAACATGGGTGCTCAAAATCCCACTTAGGCAAATACCTATGTTGCAGGTTCGTTAAGAGAGAACTTGCAATATCTTGAGTTGAAGTACTCAAAAACTAGAATGATTTTCTGCTTACTTTTCATGTAATAAACATAAGAGTTCAAATACAGTACTGATAAGATAACTACCCATAGAAACTAGGACATGACTTCCTAACATTACTGGAATGAGAAACTGCAAACTAATACAAAGAAGTAACTGCTACTGGATACTATGGGAGACTAAGGAGTGATAACACACCGCCTGCCACGTTTCCTACTTTCTCTTACTTGAACTTTCTAGATGAGGGAAAGAATCAATCAACTTCCAAATCCTTCATAGAAGAACAGGACCTCCGTTCAAAGTGTTTAACAATGACATCTCAACCTTGTTCTTGTGGAGAACAAATTTCTAGGAAGAGAATGTCAATGCTAAAACTAAACCATTCTCCAGAATTAAACTGAGTGGATTTTGAATTATCTCTTCTATCATTTATTAATTACCTTTAATCCTTAGTCTCGAGAACTCCTCTTTTATCTAAAGGAAATGTTTTCATTTGAAGTTGCTCAAAAGAAATCCTGACTGCCATGTGTTATGAGTGACACCTGGGCCAGCTGGATCTCTGAGGGCCAACAGATGAAAACTCAAGTCTCCAGCTCTCACTGGCTAGGCAATTTGTGCTTGCATGTTATCTTATGAATCTAAACAGCTCATATAGCTGCCTCAGATATCAGAGAGAAAAAACTTAAGAAGAAGCTGCATCAATTTTACCTGAAACAAATATGTCAAAAAGTTCTGTTCAAGAATGTCAATCTCATCTGAAGATAACTTCTGCTGCTCCAATTTTTGAGCCCCGTTCACAGGATCAAACAAGGAGTATAATTGCTGCAATCACACAATTCTATTGATCAACACAATATCAATATCATCAAATTAAATTGATTTGCAGTAAATGATGGAGAAAGCGATATTTGATCAAATGAAAAGCACCATAAAATTGTATTACCATGAGATCCTCAAATTGTAGAAGATACCAAGCATGAATTGTGTACTCAACTCTCTTGCAAAGCTTCAGAAATTCAGCTCGGTCAGAATTATGTTCTGGGCAAGGAGGAAGGCAGGATCATTAGAACCTCAAAACAAAACTTATACTTGAGTAATCAATCATAAAAAACATTAAAGAGAACTAGAACCACGGAGATTCATACACCATTATACAATTTTCACAAAGGTAGTAATGAAAATAATTTTAAAGAAAGAAGGAAGAGAATAAGCTGTGATGACGCAGACATGATTTATCTATATCCAGAAGGAAAAACTTAAAATCTGTGTTAAAAGTTGCAATATGTAAGATGTCAAAACTTATACAGTGCAGAAGGAATTTGAAACCTTTTTGGGATTTCAATCAATCAAGTGTCTGTAAAAGTCACATGGAGGGTGGGGGTGGAGTTGGTACTTTCCCAACAACTTACTTGGGCATGCCTTTAGGAGCAAAATCTAAGTCTACTGAAATTTGGAATAATGTGATAGAAAAGTGTGAGAAGAAATTGGCCAGATGGAAAACACAATATCTATCTCTGGGAGGTAGACTAACACTCATCAACTCAGTTCTTGATGCTATGCCAACATACATGATGTCATTATTTCCCATTCCGGCAGGGGTCATTAAAAGGTTGGATAGCATAAGGAGGAAATTCTTGTGGCAAGGAAACAAAGAGAAGAAAGGCTCTCACCTGGTAAAATGGAAATCAGTAGCAACCGGGAAGAAGAATGGGGAACTGGGAAGTAAGAATGTGAAGTATCAAAGCAAAGCACTCAGAATGAAATGGTTGTGGAAATACTCAAACAACGACCAGTCACTCTGGAAAAGAGTGATAGGTGCTAAATATGAGGCAGAAGACAACTGGATGACCAAGGAAGTGACTACACCATACGAGGTCAGCCTATGGAGATCCATAAGAACTCCATGGGAGGAAGTCAAACTCAACTCCAAGGTAAAAGTGGGAAATGGGAATAAGACCAAATTTTGGAAGGAAGAGTGACATGAGAAAGGGAACCTGGAAATCCTTTTCCATGACATATACAACTTAGTTTTCTTTCAACAAAGAACTATTGAGGAACTTTGGACAACACAGGGATGGAATTTCAACTTCAAGAGACAACCTAATGACTGAGAAGTAATAAGGGTGGCAGAATTTCTCAACACGGTTGGAAATTTAAGGGTCTTCGGGCAGAGAGGAAGTGTTGTGGTGGAAAGGTGGCAGCAAAGGCATATTTAAAGTAGGCGCAGCCTACAGGTTGATGGATCAACCAAGTCTGCAGAATCCTACCTGGCCATGGAAACAAATAAGGAAATGCAGATCCCCAATAAAGTTTCATGTTTTATGTGGCTGCTAGCTAAGGAAGCAACTCTGACTCGGGATAATGTAATGAAAAGGGGGATATAACCTTATGTTCTAGGTGTTTCCTATGTGGGGAAACCTCAGAAACCGTAAACCATCTATTTCTACACTGCAAATATACTCAGCAACTATGGAGAATATTTTTGATCCTTAAAGGCATATATTGGACTATGTCGGGGAGAGTCACTGAAGCTCTAAAAAGCTGGGAGGAGGCAGGCGTCCATGCTAAAGACAGAGCTAGATGGAGAATCATCCCTGCTACAATATGGTGGGCAATTCGGAAAGAAAGGAACTCTAGGTGTTTTGAGAGCATAGAGAATAGTGTGCAGAAAGTTAAACTAAACTGCATTTTGTTGTTATGTTTTTGGTGTAATCAGTTATACTCAAATGGCACTATCACTATAATTGATGTTTTCGACTCAATATAGATATAGAGCAGTGGAGTTTGGAGTACAACTGTATATAAGGTTTCAGTACAACCCATGTACTGTTGTGATATAATACAAAGTTACCAATTTGAAAAAAAAAAAAAAATCACATGGAGGGTGTACAGGATCCTTCTTCCTTTTGATCAGGGCCTTCCACCCATTTGATTTGTCCAGCACTAACTTATCGTATTGTTTTAACTTGTGAATATTATTTCTAGTTACCAATACAACAAATCACGTAGAAGGAAGTTGTTCCAAAAGCTATACAATTTCTTAGAATCCACGAGGACTTGATGGAAGCCTTTCTAGGTGGTTTAGAGCATATTATGCTCGTGTAAGACTTAGAGAATTCCTGGTTATAGAGGACCCCATATTTGTACTAGAAGACGATTTATGGAGCAGTGGAATAAAACAAGACCAAATGGAGGAGAAAAGTTGATGATGAGGATTCAGATAAGTGGTTACGAATTGAGATGGAGTTGCACAACAAATAAAATCTCCAGGAAAGTGGTGGCAATTGAGACACGTGTCACCTTGGAACAACAATTAATCTGGAGAAATAATCACATCAATTTTGTTGCAAAACTTGAACGACTCAAACATAGTAGAGTAGTGACATAGATGGGTTTAAATTCTTGGCAAACATTAGAGTTGCGGCTATTAGCTTTTAAAATTCTGCGCAGAGCTTGAGCATTAAAATTAGTGTGGAGTAAGAGGTGTAGAAGAAATTAGTTACCAATAAGGTCAGCGAGGGCCATGATGAGCCTGGGTTTGAGGACTGGAATAACTGACTCCCGCTCCAATCGGATCACCTCTTTCTTCCTCGAATCCTCCATCCCCACCAACACAACACACAAATTTGCTCCTCTCTCTCTCTCTCTCTCTCTCAAATATATTTCATTTAAGGCGACGCCAACGAAGAAGGAAATAAAATGTGGATTGTAACGGTAGGAAGGAATCACTCAACCGACGAAATGAATGAGTATTAAGCAAGCATACCGTTCATACATTATTCCCTTCTTATTAATTAAGAGAGCCTACAGTGCCTCCTTTGCCTTTTTCTTTACTTTACGGATTATTCACAAAAACAATGACCATCCCTTCCAATTTTCGCTTAATGTCCCGTCCCTCCCTTACCGACGAGGACAATAATATATGTATATATATATATGCCAATTCAACAACTTAAAGCCTAGTAAAATGTCTTTAAAACATAATGAACGAAGGATTACTGGATCGGGCTACTTCCCTGCTAGTGTTTGCCCAATCATATAAATTTTTTTAGCTCAAAATAAAACAGAAATCCCACATTAATTACGCAACATTTTATTTTACCGCCGACAGAGAACAAAAATAAGAGTAAAAACTATATTAGCTACTAAATGTATCTAATTAGAGAACCACTCGAGCACCATAACTACACCAACCTCCCCTATATCTATAAATATATCTAGTATATACACCAACATTAGATTTATCTAACGTGTATATATGTATACATATATGTACAAAAAATGCCCCGAGGCTTGGTCGTCATCAAGCAAAGCCTTGCAGCAGTCTCAACCCAAAAACAATTGCAATAAAATCTGGCTGCATGTACATAGCCGCTTACATCTTCTGGTGTAAAATTAAAATTTACATCAATTTTGTCCCCCGCCTCTTGGAGCTTCATATCCTTGTGCAAGGCGATGTCCCTATGGATTCCAGGGCCTCAAGAATGGTTTGCCCATTGAATCGTGTAAGCCTGGATTCTGAGTAGACATGCTCGTCCATCCAAGGCTATTGGGTTTAAGGCCCCCAGGACTTTCCTGGCTACTCATGTAACTAAGGGAAGCAGCTTGTTGCTGCGAGGCATTGCTCGTTGTGGGAACTTCCACCCCTATCCCACCATAGTTCCTTGGAGGGATCAAATGTTCTCTTGAGCCTGATAGATTATAAGAGCCACCCTGATGCAGTGCGTTACACTCGGATAAAACACTGTACAAGCTCTGATCTGAGTTGTTTGCACTTCCAATGCTCTGAGATGGACCACCAACACCTCCTAAAGTAGACCAGCCCCCACGGGCAAGGTTCTCTCCAGAGAACCAATTCTGATTTAACAAGTCTCCACTGCTTAGATGAGTTTGAGATGGTGCTGACACATGAACAGAATTGACAGCCCAATCTTGCATGCCAACATTCAACTGTTCATGCCTAGGGAAAGAGTATCTACCTCCATCTGGGAATAGATTGCCCTGAAAGTTCTGATGCATGAGGAGATCATTCAACCCTTTGTGTCGTAGCTCCAATGGTAGCTGTGCATGAAGCTGCTCCCTAAAATGACCAGAATATTGACCTGGATGATGCATCAGATTGGTTGATGGTTGGAAGTCCAGCGGAGGCTGTCTCTGCTCGTGATTATAAGATGAACTATCTGGATCCTTGAAAAACGGGTGGAATATTTCATTCCTGTTCTGAGGGTATGGACCAAAAAGAGAAACAGCACTGGGTTCTCTGGGCAACATATCCCTCCCAGCATCCTTTTCTGTTGGGACAGCTTCCAGATTAATAAGACTAGAGGCTGGTTCATTGGTAACTCGAGGATGCCCAAGTGACAACTCCTCAGCAGAAGAATATTCATGACTTATGGGAGTGGCACACCCAAAAGAAGAGGCAGCTATGCTAACTGCTGGCCAACCATCACCACTAGAAGCAAGAGGATCCCCTAGATCAACAGGAACATCCACTCTACTCAACCCTTCTGGATACTCTGATACAGTTGGAGAAACTTCGTCTTCCTGCTGGCTTATATTGTTCTCACCGGAATCCAGCTTAAAGTGACCTAACTGACTGCTCTCAACAAGTGAAACACGATCAAGATCCTGATTGAGCGAGACGGGGAGAGACTCATCATCATAATCAGTGTTAGCTGTGCTATCAGGGGTCTGTTCATCAAATAAGCTTGCAGACTTTCCTCCCTCTTGACCCTGATTCATCATACAACCAAAGAGTTTATTTGAATCTTATCAAGCACATTGGAGAACTTTAAAAAAAATCTTCTCAGGCAAATTATAATATAGCTAAAAACTCTTTAACAGAAATTTCTACCAACCATTTATTTGTTTAGTGAGACAGGGCCCGTGTATTTAAGTAGGCCATCTTCCGACATACACGTATTGGTAAGAATTTAGGTTAAGTCTTTTAGACTCTAAACAATTTTTGTTCTATTAGTATAACTGACCTCTGACTGTATAGGAAGCTCATTATTTAGTATTTCTCTTTCCAATTGCTTCTCGATCAACCGATCAGATTTTTCCTTGCCCTCATGCTAAACAACATGGAGCAAACTTTGATTACCATCTTCGCTTCGAAATACAGGAATTGGTAAAAATTCGCCTCTATACAATTGTTTTTCAATTAGTATAACTGACCTCTGACTTTATAGGAAGCTCATTATTTAGTGTTTCTCTTTCCGTTTGCTTCTCGATCAACCCATCAGATATTTCCTTGCCCTCAAGCTGATCAACCTAGAGCAAACTTGGACATTTTAACAATTAAACAGCTAGAAAACCATCTTCCCTTCAACATACACAAGTTGGTGAGAATTCGCGTCCATACAATTGTTTATCTATTATTATAACTGACCTCTGACTGTAGAGGAAGCTCGCTGTTTGGTATTTCTCCTTCCATTTGCTTCTCGATCAACCCATCAGATTTTTCCTCGCCCTCATGCTGATCAACCTAGACAAAACTTGGACATGTTATAACAATTAGACAACTATGGGAACCATCTTCCCATCGACATACACGAGTTGGTAAGAATTCTCTTCTATAAAATTATTTTTCTATTAGTATTACTAACCTCTGACTGCAGAGGAAGCTCATTATTTAGTATTGCTCCTTCCATTTGCCTCTCGATCAACCCATCAGATTCTTCCTTGCTCTCATGCTGATCAACCTAGAGCAAACTTGGATATTTTAACAATTAGACAACTAAAGAAACCATCTTCCATTCGACATACAAGAGTTGGTAAGAATGATAGGTGAAGCCTTTTCGCGACTATACAATTGTTTTTCTATTGGCTATTAGAATAACTGACCTCTGACTGTAGAAACTCATTATTTACTATTTCTCCTTCTATTTGGCTCTCAATCAACCCATCAGATACTTTGTTGTCCTCCAGCTGATCAACCTAGAGCAAATTTAGACAATTTAGCAATTAGACAACAAAGATAAGACTATCTGGAACTTCCAAGAGCATAGAAACATCTTTAAAACTGACTCCTTTAAGTGATGAGATAACCCACATTGACCCTCAAACACAAAGGGGGGAAAAGCTAAAAGTATAAACCTCCACTTCCATTAAATGTGCAACGTCTGCTTCTTTATTATCAATTTGCTCTGCAAAGATCCCATCAGAGTACGTTCTCTCTTCTGCTTCTTTATTATCAGTTAGTTCTGCAAATATCCCATCAGAGCTCCTTTTCTCTTTACCCTGCTAGACCAAGTAAACACAAATCATCGAGTAATTCAAGCAGCTACACTGAACTTAGATGTATAAGATGTCTCCTAGGACAGACCTTAATTTGGACATTCAGTTTCTGTTCCATTTCTTGACCTAATGATGTTCTCAGTTGCAATTCCTGTGAACGTTTCTTTATCCATTTTGCAAAACCAGCAGGGACATCCTTATTTGCCAGCTGCAGCCTGTACAAACACACACTCAGAGCTGATGTGGAAAACATTGATAATACCAGAAGAAATGATTTGCTCCACAAACTAACCAGTGGTTATGTAATTTCTGACGTTCTTCTTCCTCATAAAATTCAAAAGGCTGTACATGGAGATTTTCCACATCACCTAAGACATTGCTCAGAGACCTGGGTTGAATGCTATTACTATTATGCTTCATGCTGTTCTTAACACGTTGATAGTGTTCTCGACTGACCTAAAATATGATGGAGAAAGGAAGGGGCAGTGGGATGGAGAAAGACTGTCAGCCACTGGAGATGAGAACATAACATAAATTCAATGAATGCCAGTAGTTTGTACAGAATTTGCACACATGAAAGACTGAAATGAAAATCATTCCAATGTAAGAACTCGAGTGAAAAAATGGATGGGCCAACATCTTGCTGGATAATGGGTTCCAACATGTCTGAGCTCCAAGTATTCGGTGAGAAAATAAACAAAACAAGACCATTGGAGTATTCCATAAGACTCATAAGATGTTCCAACGAAGGCATAGCCACCTTAATATAAGACATGTATTTGGCACCATCGTTGTGTTGGATATTGCGCTTGTTTAGTTTTTCTCCTTTCCTAGATCTTGCAGCCATCTTAGCTCCATCAGGCGAACTGCCATATGTGCCTTCGGTGAAGCCCTTTCTGATACCCAAAGAAAGGCATGTGACTGTTATGACCCTCATAATGAGAAAAAAATCAATTATTATATTAAGAATTACTAACATACAACCACAATTTAAGAAGTCATAGGGTGTGTTAGGTGTGGAGGAAAATGTCTTCCATGGAAAATATTTTCCAAGAGAACACTTTTAAGGAAAACAAGTGGTTTCTTACTTATTTTCTTGTGTTCGGTATGCAAGTAAAAAATCTTATCCTAAAGTTATTTGTATATATCTAACACAAAAAATGAGAATGGGTAGAGATAGGGTGATGGAGTTTGGGGTGGGTAGAGACGGGGCGGGGCAGGGTGGGTAATCGTGAGAGCGGGAGGAGACAATCCCACTTGTTTTCCCTACTTTTATTAAGGAAGTCATTTCCTTATTTTTCAAGGAGCTTGTTTTTCTAAAAATATATATTTTCCAAAAATATTAACCAATCGAACATGAGAAAATAGGAAAATGTTTTCCTTCATACAGAATACACCCATACTGCAAGCTCATTTTTACCATTTCACTTTTGTTTCTTCCTTCAATCAATTCTTTTCCAGCTACTTTTATCAAACAGATTTCTTGATAACCAAGAAGGTTCAGTTCGCTCCCAGAACAACAATATCGACAAGGAGGATCGTTGCAACAACCTCCTATTATGGCATAACTTAGCGCGGTTGTCAAAAGATCTCAATATATCATCTGAGCTATCCTTTATTGGCAGAATATCTCAGTATATTCAGTGCACATCTAAACTATTGTTGGTCTTGATTACCCCCCTGAACTTGGCTATTTGATAGACTCAACCCTCCTAGACTGACATGGCAAAGAGCGAGAATACACTCTCTTTAGGCTCTTGGGATTGAAAAGATCAAAAAAATAACTTTCAAAATGGGGCATTTTTCAACTGTTAATCGCCACATAATCATATAAAATGCTTTATTTGTTCCAATTTTGTATTTCTTCTTAACACACAATGCATATTTGTTGCAACTTCATATGTCTTTTCTTTTCACCTTTAGATGCAATGGTTGTTTGTTTAGTTATGTTTTTCTTCTTTATTTCGGGCCAAAAAAATGGCTGGAATCTATTCTTTTTTGTCAAATAAAAGAAAGTTTTAACCAAAATAATGAAGTTCTAACTGTGTATTTCTTTTGATTCTTCTACAGACGCAGTGACAACTTTTCCCAACTACAAGGAAACAAGGAAAACCTCTCGTATATGACAGATGTCCTTGTTATTATCGATGAAATATTTCACCTCTTCAAAAAAGGAAACAATGAGAAAAAAGGCTATAACCTGATAAAGTGGGACTCACTGACTCACAGTAAGAAGGCAAGGAGATTTGGTCATAATATATATCAGTTTCCAAAACAGATGTCTGCTTCAAAAATGGATATGGAGATTCAGCAGCAAAGATTTAGCTCCGTGGGGAAGATTCATCACCCAAAGGTATGCTTAATGAATCAGTGGATCACTAAAGATGTACTTAGCACCAATGTTTGTAGTGTGCGGAAGACTATCAGAAAGCTATGGCAGAGTATGGCCTAACTATGGCATCAACAGATCCATTAGAGTTGGGGATGAAATGAAGACAGATTCTTCTTTTTTCAAAATTGAAAACAACTAGGTAGAAGAATGAAAGATATTTGGAACGACCTTTGGATAGGACAAACTAATCCAAAAGATCAATTCCTTGATCTTTACATCTTAAGCGTTCAAAAAAGAAAACACACTCTCTATGATATGGAGTGCCCAAGGTTGGAATCTAATGTTTGGGAGGGGCCTAAATGATTGGGAATTGACAGTCTCTCAAGCATGTTACAAGTTCTGAACCCCTTCACAGGTACCTGAACTAACATAGATGAAGTTTAGAAGCTGTACAACAAACGGAAGTTTTCAGCCAACTAAGTCTACTGGAATCTAAACAATGAAACCTCCTTGTCAGCTTTGTGGCCTTGGAAACTCATACAGAAGGTCAAATTTATGAGGGGTCCCGACGTATTCTGAGTCATTTATTTTCATGTGCTTCTTTCTTTCTTTTAAATTTCTTTAAATAAACCTAGAACATTTTTTCAAAACAGGTAACGCAACCACAGTAACCTGGAACATAAGACAATGAAAGAAAACCAACCTCAATATTCTCTCCACCATTTCCTCCTCCGAGTCTTTACAGCTCTCCAAACTTTCCTTCCATAACTGCAGCTTCCCAATCATACTGCCGTGAAAAGTAAAATATAATGCAAACAGAAAAATGCTCAGAAATAAAGAAAGATACAGATAAGAAATCTGAATACTTGTCGTGGTAATTTTGTAATTCCATGTAGTATGCCTTCTTGTTAGCCTTGAAAACCTGCTCCTGACGCATAACATTGTCAGGGTGAAAGCTACCAGAACAGATCATCTGACCCCTGCAAAGATGCCAGAGATTTTGATAATATGAGACTCTCAGAACATCCATGTAAAGGGTTAAATCACACATGTCCCAGATAAATGCAGTTAGGCCTGCATAGTAAACTATAAATAGAAACAGAGAAGTACTTTAAAAGGTAGATTATCCTTAATGCTTCAACCATAGCCCAAAAATCTCTCCAATTGAAAGTATAAAGCACTTGAAAACCAAAAAGTTAAAGATTATATACATTCTATGCAGAAAAGTTATGCTTAAAATATTTAAAGCAAAGTTAAAGGAATGGTGTAAAGAGAATAGGGGGAACTGGAAGCAAAGGAAAGAGGATATCCTTAATAGATTGCACACTGGGAGAATATCCAGAAACAAAGATCCCTCACAGATGATGAAATGTTACAGAAGGTTAACCTGTCCATGGAGTTTGAAGAGGTACCAAAGAGGGAGGAGAGTGTCTGGAAACAGAGATCTAGAGTTCAGTGGTTGAAACATGGGGACCAGAACACAAAGTTTTTCAACAGAACTGCAACCTCACACAAGAGGTTCAATTCCATGGAGCAATTGGTAGTGGACGGAAACAATATTCAGGATCCAGTAAACATCAAGGAAGCAGTGCAAAATTTCTACAAAGATTTATACAAGGAGACTGAGATTTGGAAGCCTGACTTAAGACTACATGAGGTCTCAAGGATCACTGAGGAGGAACAAATACGGCTACAGAGAGTTTTTGAAGAAGAGGAGATACTGAAATGTGTAAATTTGTGTGCTAGTGAGAAAGCACCCGGTCCAGATCGTTTCCCGCTGGTTTTTTCCAGACTTTTTGGAGTCTGGTAAAGCAAGATATCATCAGTACAATTGAATTCAGTACTTCCATTCAAATCAGGCATTCGAGAAAAGTTTCAATGCAATCTTCATTGCTCTAGTCCCAAAGAAACCTGGAGCTTCAGAGTTAAAATATTTAAGATCAATTAGTTTGGTTGGTGGAGTTTACAAGATTATTGCTAGATTACTTGCAGAAAGGCTCAAGAAAGTGATAAACAAATTGGTCAACAAGAACCAGATGGCCTTCATTAAAGGGAGGCAAATAATAGATGCAGCACTCATTGCTAGTGAATGTGTTGACTCAAGGTTGAAGAGTGAGGTTCCAGGCATAATGTGTAAGTTAGATATACAGAAAGCTTATGATCATGTGAATTGGGCTTTCCTACTTAACGTATTGAGACGAATGGGGTTTGGAAATACATGGGTTAAGTGGATAGAATGTTGTATCTAAATTGTTAGGTTCTCCAATTATCGTGAATGGTGAACCTGTGGGTTTTATTGCATCAGGAAGAGGGTTAAGGCAGCGTGATCCCATTTCTCCCTTTTTCTTCATCCTGGTAATGGAAGGTTTTGGTGGTATGATGAGAATAGCAACCCAACAAAGATGGGTCAGTGGCTTCAAAATTGGGGATAGAGTGGGAAGGGAGATGGAAATTAGTCATATGCTATATGCAGATGACACTGTCATCTTTTGTGAGCCAGTTGTTGAACAGATAAGCTACATCAGAGTGATTCTGGTATTATTTGAAGCTGTAGCAGGGCTGAAAGTTAATTGCGTTTGGCAAGCATTCTGGGTTGCAGAATACACCAACTGCCTACAACATACTTGGGCATGCCTCTAGGTAGCAACCAAGCATAAGTCTTTAGAAATCTGGGATGGGATGGTATCTTGGAAAGAACAGAGAGGAGACTTACTAAATGGAAGGCACAGTACCCATCTTTGGATGGTAGATTGATCCTTATCAATTCTGTCCTAGATGCTTTACCTACTTACGTGATGTCTTTGTTTCCAATGCCAGCCAAAGTTGTGAAGAAGCTGGACAAGCTAAGAAGAGACTTCTTATGGCAAGGAAATAAAGAAGGAAAGGGTTACTGTTTAGTGAACTGGAAGAATGTTTTGTTGAACAAAGGGAGAGGGGGGTTGGGAGTCAAAAATTTGACGCTGCAAAATGAAAGCTTACTCATGAAGCGGCTATGGAGATACACTAAAGAGGAAGGCGCCTTATGGAAAGAAGTTATTGTGGCAAAGTTTGGCGAAATCAATCCCTGGCGTTCAAAGATAGTCTCTGATCCTTATGGTGTGGGGGTGTGGAGAACTATCAGGAATATTTGGCCACTGATGGAAGCCAACTAAGTATTAAGGTACGCAATGGAATCAAGACAAGCTTCTGGCATGATGGATGGGTTGATCAACTTCCTCTCAAGGATCAATTTCCAGACCTCTTCCGGATATGTGCAAATCCAAAAGCTAAAGGGAGTGATTGCTGGTCATTACAGGGCTGGAACATCTCTTTCAGAAGGTTGCTAAATGATTGGGAAGTGGATAGGGTCGTTATCTTGCTTGGAAAGTTAGGAGGAACCAGCATTATCAGTCCTGTGGCAGATAGGTTGCTGTGGAATCATAGCAAGGATAGGGCCTTCCCAGTAAGTAGTGCATATAAAAAGAGGCCTAGAAGTATCTGGAGGGGGATATTAATATCACTGGAATTAGTTCTGGAAAAGTATTATCCCCTCCAAGGTAAAAGTGTTTTACTTAGTTAGTGATTAAGAAAGCATGCTTAACTCAAGAAGTGTTCCAGAAGAAAGGAAGACAACTAGTTCCCAGATGTTTCTTGTGTAATATGACAGGGGAAACAAACCAACATCTCTTCCTACATTGCAGTTTCACTACACAACTATGGAACCTCTTCCATAAGATAACAGGCTTCAGCTGGACCATGCCAGAGCACACCTCCGATCTATTGAGCTGCTGGATTAGAAGGGGAGGCAGTAAAAGTCAGAAGAAATGGTGGAGATTAGTGCCATCATGCATCTGGTGGCCTGTGTGGTTAGAGAGAAATGGTACATGTTTCGAAGATAGGTCCAATTCTATTCACAAAGTTAAATGGAACTACATTGTATCTTTACTTTTTTGGTGTCAACAACTTGTATAGTGGATACAGAGCAAATAGTGGAATTAATAAGAGACTTATAATTGTTTCTCTCTTTTGGTGGTTGCCAGCATACCAGGGTTCAGGGGCGAACCTACGTATACTTTTGGGGTGTTCCAGCACCCAGTAAACTCGATGCGGAATAGTTATAATTATATAGAAAATATACTAAATAGGTATAAAACATATAAAAGCACCCACTAAAATAAAAGTTGGTTGGGTGCACTGGCATTTAAGTTGATCTTTCCCTTCTCCACTGAAGAGACGTCCTGGGTTCGAACCTTGTTGAGGTGATTTTTTTATTTTTTTCAGCTTTTTAATTTTTAAGCACCCACAATCCTTAAATCCTGAGTTCGCCACTGCCAGGGTAAGCTGAAGAATGCAAATCTTACCAGTTATCAAAAAAAAATATGGATGTGGGGCGGCGGGGGCTCTAGTGCAAATGATCATCAAACTTACTAACTCATTATAAGGTAGTCTATGCTAACCTCTTTTGCACCTTGAGGTGTTGATTTATGGGTACTTTTCAGATAATTGACACAATGGTGCAAGTTAATAAGTTAATACGGGCACAATTATGTACCTACTTAACAAAAGTCCATAGAAGCAATACACAGGTGATCAGATACAATGCGTCCAACTAAGAAAGTAGAAAAAAGGTCTCAGACGGTTAAAGAACAGCAGTTCAAGGCCAAAACAATTACACAATGCTAGTTCCATAATCAGGAAAGAATATGCTTCTCCATCTTCTAACGTGAAAGGGCGTTTGATAATATCAGGGACTAGATTGGGAAAATATTTACAGCCAATGTATGGGAGGTTGATTGCACATCATATAATGTTCTATTAAAAGTTATGTTTGGTTCCTCTTGCTGGTTGTACGTAAACGCTATCTGCATACTAATTACTAACAATATTAAGTATTCTATTGTTTAGTAAAATGATGGGGATATGGCATAGATACAGTTGATACATCAGTGTATTATGATCCTCATAATCCCTTTATTTGACACATTGGATTACAGTCCACGTAACATATTATCGTCATACCAAAGTACATCCACGGACACTAGGAACCCGTAGTTCATCCTTTCTTTTCCACGAATATCTCGACCTCTAGTTGCATCTTTAAAACGATGGCTCCTCGGTGAGATAATTATAATTCCAATCATCAAAAGAACATGGTGCCAAAATCAGTAACTCTAATCTCATCAATCTCAATTTATATCGATAACATATCATATCTTTCTTTTATGTTTTTGATAAATAGAACCATAATCACGTCAAATGAGAAAAACAATCCAAATACTGTCAGATGGCAAACAAACTATCAAGAACCCACCATAAATCCTACAGTCCGAAGTAACAAGAGAAGTCACAGGAACCTCAAGTGCAAATTTCAGAACATGAAAAAATTGAAAAATTGAATGTCAAACAGATTGAGATATTAAGCAAAGGGAAGACTTGCCATTTAACAAAAGGATTTCCAAAGTGAAAATTTTCCTCGCCCAGTAATTTATACACAATATCATCTGGTCCTGACCCTTCCGGCAAAAACTGCATAAGAAATTCTCTCTCATCTTCTGACAAGTTTGCCTGCCAAACCTGAAACAATTTCCATAGTGTAAGACACGAGGATAACTATACCATCCAGTAACAAGTATTTAGCGCATACAACTAGATAGACTGTTACCTTGTGCGAGAGGACCTCGCTTAAATTTTTGAGTTCAAAAGTTTCGTGAGGTAGAGTGAAAACATCAGCCAATATGTTATGGTGATGTGAGAGAGAATCCAAGAAGGGAGCCAGGTCTCTGTGTGAAATGCCAATTTGCTCCTTCTTGGCAAGAACGCGCCTTTTTTTGTCATCCCAAATCAGAGAAACATTAGATTTTAACTTCAAATTGTATCTTGTTAATCCCTGCTTCTTCTTCTTCTTCTTCTTCAATCCGTGGGGGTCCAGAGAAGAGTCAATGTTGCTGTCAGCACGCAGACGTTTCTTCGACTGATCAGCCACCATTGTCAAAGCATGCCAAATAATTATCACTGGAACATAATGATGCTGTCTCAATTTTGATCAATGAGACCCTCCCTATGAATGATCCAGTTGAGAGCTTCTAAAAACAACATAAAAAAATAAGTAAACTAACTTTATAATAAGTAGAATGATATGCGAATGAAGTAAAATCGTGTATTAAAGGCATGTAAACAGAAGAGGTAAAAATACAAATAAACAAGCTTCATAAAGTGTAATAGCTCAGTGGCATGCCTGTTCAATTAAGGAAACAAGTAAGATATCTTTCAGTTACAGAGTCACGGGGTTAATAATGTGTGCCCAAAGGGAAGCAGATCAAGTCAACTTTTAAGATTACTGCAAAGGGTGCTTGAGAGAAGCATACAATCCTCGCTCCATTATCCCCTTGCCCCCACTCAAAGCCCCCGGACAAGAGAGATAAGTGGGAATACAACAGAAAGAAATAATGGAGAGGCAAGAGAGAATTTACAAGAATGAAAATTTATAGGAGTAATAAGCAAATGATTGGTTATGTGGATAACAATCAGCATTTATGTATCTAAGAAAGCAAAGAAAACGAGTTGGGGACAAGCGACAAACAATGAAATAGCAGACGCGGGAATCGAATTACATAAAATCAAAAGATGAGAAAGAAATAAAGCCCTAAAATATGAATGAACCTGAAACAGAGTGGCTGTGGGGAGGGCGGATACAGGCGGCAGCAAACTGCAACGAAAGGGTTGCACACTTATCCGATTCTCACAACCACGCCCTACTTTTCCCCTTTTTTACTTTTTTTTATTTTTATTTTCTCTGCGCCTTCTTTTTCCCCTATTTTTAACCTTCTTGGCGCACCGGATCTTCACTAATATGGTTTTATCATTCGTTTGCACTCAAGAGTATTGATTCACACCTGTATTTTTATTTTTTTATTAATAAGATTTAAGTTTTAAATAGGTTTTACTTATTGAGGTCTCATTTACTTGTAATTAATTAATAGAAATTTGAATATGAATGATTTATATCTTAAACTATTAACTTCATTTGTTTTTATTAAAATTTTAGGGCTGAATAGGTTTTAATTATTCAAATTTGAAATCAAGTCTTAATATATTAATCATTGCTCTATCCATAATCATCAATCACCATCACTAACCACTTTTGTCACCGACATCATTGTCAGTTATCACCCAACACCACCAAAAACCTTCATTGTCATTGACAATCAACATTGCTATCAAACACTATCGACAGATGTGTTATTACGTGTTATGATTTTTATGCTGATTTTTTTTACCAAATTCAAGTTTTATTCTTCTTAGAAGAAAAATAAAAGTAATATTATAATTATTTTTACTTTTTCTAAGAATATATATATAATTTTTTTCTATATTTGGACTAACCTTTTCTTGAAGGAAATATTTTGTATCTCTATAAATTGAGGATGTCTCTTCTTATTTCACAGTACAATAGTATCGACGGTATAGTTGTTTTAAGAGTTTTATTCAGAATAAGACTTTCTCTCAAATAATTTTTATGTTTTTTTATTTAGTTTTTAATATGTAGGTTAATTGGTTGAATCATATCAATAACATATCTTTTTTAATATGTTTTTCTTTGTCATCTGAATTATTGTTCTATTGTTTGTAAACTATTAGTTTTCGCATTATGCCCTATCAATTTTGAACCCAACAAGTGGTATCAAAGCCTACGGTTCAAGGGTCCAATGATTTGGTGAAGCGAGATTAGAGACAAGTTTAAAGCAGTTTCAAATCAAGAGGCAAATCAAATTAATGAAAATTCTTGTCCAAACTACATGTGGAGAAGAAGTTTCAACCATATTTTCAACATTCATGTTACTGCATCTTTAAAAATAAAAATAAAATATTAATTTTTAATTATAATATTTTAAAACCTTATTTTTAAACATGACAAGCAGCAGCGATGAAAATTACGTGGAAGAAAAAAGATCAAGCATATGAAGAAGATGGATCAAGCGAAGAAAATCAATTCAAAATGAGAGATTTGTTAGGTGATTTTCTTACCAAATTAAAGTTTTACTTTTATTAAAAGAAAAATAAAAGTAATACCATAATTACTTTTACTTCTATTGAAAGAAAAATATAATTTTTTCTATATTTGACTAATCTCTTTCTTAGAGAAAATGTTTTTATACAATTATAAATTGAGGATCACTCTTCTTTTTTCACAGCACGCTAGTATACGCAATATAGTCATTTTAGGAGTCTTGTTTAGAATGAGATTTTCTCTCAAATAATTTTTAGATTTTTTAATTTAGTTTTTTATATGTAGGCCAATTGATCAAGTCATATTAATAATATACCATTTTTCGTATGTTTTTCTTTGTCATCTAAATTATTGTTCTATGTTTTGCCAACTGTTAGCTTTTGCAAGACGCCTTTCGGTCTCGAACCCAACAAGCCGTTGTCGACCTATCATCTCCATTATTCTAATTGTATCCATCGTCGCCGCCACCACCATTACAGTCACTACAGTACCAACTATCTCTATCATCACAACTATCACTGCCAACATTATTAGTCACTAACATCAATCATTACCAGAACCACCACCACTACAAACCATATCTGCTATTACTAGAAAACATAAATGCTTCTTTTTTAAAATTAAATAATTATTTTATTGTATCACCTTAAATATTTTTAATATATAATTAATTTTTATTTTAATTATAATTTTATTTAATCAGATAAAAATATTTCACAATCCAGATGTTAAAAATGAACGATATTAAACATTCATTTTTCATATATAAAGACAATATCTTAATCATTCAGATGTGTATTTAGATTTAAACATCTGAATCTTAATAAAAACAAACGCATCCTAAGATTTAGAACTAAGTCTTAATATCGTTAACGAATATTCTTGTGTTTGATAAATATTCACCACCATTTTAGCTACAATCATCAGTCACTGTCACTAATGTTCTCTGTCGATATTCAATACCACCATTGTCAACTAATATGACAATCACCAACCACCTTTACCATCACAATCGCACTTGACAATCAACACTTTTACCAATCACTACTATCAACCGATGTCACACATACCATCTCTATTATTATAATTATATCCATCGCCAACATCGACGTCAACGCCGCCACCACTATCAATTATTACCGATCAATCACTACTACAAACCAACTCTACTATCACAACTAGCAATACCACCGACTAGCACTAACACATCATCAACTTCCACGCATTCTTCGACCATGCCATTGTTGTTGTCACTGCTGTCGCCACCTTCACCTTTACTACAAACCACTACCATCACTATAGTTTATCTCTACTAACAATCATCTTCACCATCACAACTAACATTATCTCCAACTATCACAAACACATGATCAATTAAACACATTTTTCAGCCACCACGACCAATACCTCCAAATACTAATATCAAACAACTTCACATCAGAACCACCTCCACCACTATATTGCAAACACAAATTGTTGTAAATCTTACAAAAAACATTTTTTTTACGAAAAATTGTATAAAATTCTTAAAATATTGAGGAGTGTTTCTATCACTGTCCTTGAGGATATTTTCACTCGATACAAGTGTATCTCCAAGATTCATTAAACTCTTTTAATATAAATTAGGAGGTAGACTTTAACAAATATTAATGATGAAAATCCAACACTACCACAATATCAGTGGAAAGAACTAAAAGAAGAGGATTAAAAATATGTAGGAGAATTTGTCTACTTGTCTTCTGTGTCCAGATAAAAGGACAGAGTATAATATATACAGGTCAAAATGAAAATAACCAACATGTATAAAGCAACTAAGATCACGGGAATTGAATGTCATAAAAATAATTAAAGATGATCTATTTGGAAGAAAAAATATTGGGGGCAACTGTAATATAGCTGACCAAAGTTAATGGCTAACAAATGTCATTAAGGCAATTATAGTTAATCAAATGGGCAGGAAAAAAACCTTGTCAACAATTAAGAATTGGACCAAAATAATTACAATTTTTTTTTTAGATAATTAAACATTTTTTTCTTTTTGAAATATCCAACAATCCTCTTCTTATTTCAAAAAGAATGTTAAGGAATATAACATATGATATTAGGAAGTTTTTGTTGGTTTTCAAATATTAGTACAATGCGTCGAATCTAGTGTTCCTAAATTATGAATCAGATATAGATAAAATAAGATCAAACTCACAAAATAATTTGTGAAGTTTAGTACTTCTATGAATCAAGATTTCTTTTGTAACCGTATGGACTTATTCTATTACATTATACCCGCATAACTTTTATCGTTATTGCGATTTTGTGCTAAGAGATCATGCGCGTGTCCTAGATATTCATGAGTGCTCTAAAAATTTGTCACGATTTCATATGGACGACATCACTCCACACTGATATATGTCCAATCGTCAAGTATATTATGCAGAGCAATACACCACATATAAATGATATAAATTGAATAAAGAGTTTTAACTCAAACTCAATGCCGCTTTGTCTTGAGCACCGCACTATATTCACATGTCAATTTAGTAGTGCATACTTTGATCAACTAATGTCTTCTTATTACCCATATGAACCTAATTCACGGTATAACACTTTTATTTTTAGATTTTTTTTTTAAGAAAAAATTTGAAAGATTGTCGTCAAATACAACTAACTTTAGAGGATGGTCAACCACATATATGAAGTCAATAGTTATAGAGGTGGAACATGATCCAAAGAAAAATATAGTATATGACTTTGGAGTTATGGTAAAACATACTATTAAAAAAATATATATATAAGAGATATGGAAATAAATTAGAAAAATGATGTAGAAGTGAAAAACTTCTGACGATAGATTTCCCTTGTTTGATAAACTTATGAAAAACATATGGCTCAAGTATCTAATGACGAGGAAGAAACTGAATTTGCTGGTAATTAGATCGTAGTTCAATTGGTTATTATTTTTTTATGTGATATTTATACTTTACATTTCTCTTAGGTTATGTGCTTGGGTTGTTTAACCTATTTTGAATTGATTTTGTTCAATATGTTTCAAACAGTTTGAATGTTTGGTCTTTCTTTATATATATTTAAGTGGTTGTTTGAGACGTTTAGTCTATTTTTAGATGCCAGGTCAGTTGTTTTGACTTTTGAACATCTAATTCAAGCTTAATTATCTGACTGAATTCAAGGATTCTTTGTCGATAGCGCTAAACAGTTTGTCAATAATTCACCCTTGACATACTAAGATGCTATTATATAATTGTATGAGAAGAGGGATCTTCTATTTATAAAAGTTCAAAATCTTTTCTCCGAGAATGCGGTTAACTAAATATGAAAGAGTTTTATATTTTTTTTTTTAGAAAAAATTAAAAATAATTATGATATTACTTTTATTTTTCTTCAATAGAAAATTAATACTCAAATTTTAAAAGAAAATTAAGTCAAAAAACTAACTCTGTAGACCTTAGTTATTGTGACTTAAATAATTATTATTCTCATGTTTGTTACTTGTATATACTATTTAGGTAGAATACCCTCACCATTCATACTAAGAAATTGAAATTACTCTAATCCCACTTCTCCAATATTCAAAGTTTAATATATTACAATTGTCAATAAAGTAGATTAATACTTCTATTTAACTAGTTATATTGTTACTCATTAACTACTCTGTTTGCTTATTAATATATCGATTTGGTTCGAATAATATCATGTCAAAAATTATTTAATTTTTTAGATTATTAGTATTATTGTCTTTATCAATTTGAGACCTAATCAGGAAGTGTTAATCCATGTAATACTTTTTTGTAAATATTTACGTTATTAACATTTTGAAGTTTAAATTAAAAATATTATTTTAATAATATTTTAAAAAAGTAACTGATCTGTTGGGGCACGCAACCCACATATAGATGTATTGAGCTTGTTGTTTTTTGATCTGTCCTCTTGATGGACTAGTCTGACTTGACCCGTTAAATTTTAAAATCCGTGTGGGCTAGTCCAAATGAGCTAGACCGACCGTATTGACAACTCCAACACCATAAATAATAGTATAAATAACATAAATACCAACCCTTTTGGAAGTAAATACACCCTCTCGCACTTTTTAATTATTTTACTCTCTCTCCGCATTAATATACATAACATAACTGACATATACATAGCATTTGGTGTATATGTTGGAATTTTTGTAATATGTTTAGGGAGTTGAGACTTTTTGTAATATTGAAAACATAAGTTATGTATTTGTGTAATTTCTAGATAATAGTGTAAATGAATAGTATCACACCAAATTATCACACATCAAAATGGTGAAATTTAATATTTTTTTTGTCTCAATTTATATGACACAATTTTCTTTAGTAAGTTCAGAAAGAATGACATATTTCTACATTTAGTAACAATTTGATTTTAAAATATTTATTTTATCCTCAATGAAACGATTTATAGCCAAATAAATATCTGTGACTTATTTTATACATTAAAATTTATTTTTTTCTTAAATTTTATGACGAATCAAATTATATTACATAAATTGAAACATGGCACTATTGGAGTGGAGGTAAAAAAATCAACTTATAAATTAAAATATGATGTAGGGTGTGTCTGGTATGATGGAAAATGTTTTTCTGAAAAAAGTTTTTCTGAAAAATAGGTTGATTTTCTACTTATTTTTTCATGTTTGGTTGGTGAGTGGAAAATATTTTTCAAAAAATATTTTCTGAAAAATATTTTCTAGTGTTTGGTTGACGAGTAAAAAATTTTTTTTTAGAAAATACTACTAACCGTTAATTAGTATATCACTGTCTGAACTAATTTAAGCATAACAAATAATATCAATATCGAGTATTAAGATATTACAAGTCACTAAATTTTAAGCAATTACTAATTAGCAAACATAGGAGACATTTTTTAATATTTTATCAGGACAATCTCAAGATACCACAATCAAGAGAAATACAATGGAACGACAACCTTATTCAACCTTGCGAAACAAACTACAACGATGACAAAATGGAACATCCAATTAGCAAAAGTAATATATGTAAGTCTTTCTCTATGCACATGGAAATAACAATACATTCAACGGACATTGAAAATAAGGGAAAAAACGGACTTCAATATTTTTTATTTCAAGTAATGAAAAATTGGAGCAAAGCACAATGAAAAATGTATAAGAGCAATGTGATTTTTTTGAGTAATGTGAATTTGAGTGTTGTTGGGGTGCGAGGTAGGAGCATAAAAGTCATATCTATCATTTTCCATCAAATAGAGAAAAGTAAGTTATTTTGAAAAATATTTTCCCAATGTTTTAGTACAACAAAACAAGGAAAAATAAGAAAATATTTTCCAGAAAATATTTTTCATCATACCAAACACACCCGTAATGTAAAACTTGGTATTGGGTTAGAGGTGGCGCAAGTGACCCATAAATAAGATACTTGAGAATTATTTTACTTTACTACTAAATACAAGCATTAGTAGCAGGTCTACTTGCTCCGTAATTTTATTATATTATACCCAATTAATTATTATATATCATTTATGTATTAGAAAATTAATACAGTAATATTTAATAAAAAAGTAAAATATGACTTATGACATATCTGTTTCAACTGTAATTTTATTATATCAGCTTTAATTAATTATTATAAATCAATTATGTATTAAAAAATTAATAATATTTAATAAAAAATAAAATAAACATAGAATGATAAATTGACTATTGATTTGTTAAATTAGTTTGACATCTTATATGAGTCCCCCAAAATATTATAACTTACAATAGCTAATGGCTTAATTTCTTTTAAAATATATTAAAAATATAATTGATTATCTAAATTTTAATTTAATTATTTTATTTAACTTGTTATATATTTGAAAATTGTGCAAAAAATATTATAAATTACAACAATTAATAATTTATTTTGTATAAACTGGGATAGAGGGATATTACTTTAAAATTATGTAGAAAGTTGTATAAAATCATAATATATTAACAACTCTAATATCAAAAACAATAAAACAAATTTGATTGACTTTCTCAAATATTTCATTAATGTCACATAAATTGGGACAAATGGATTAGCATATGATATCTGACAATTATGTAAAAATACTACTCCATAAATCAATAACTAATAACATAAAATATTTAAAAATATACAAAAAATTTGTCAATTTTTCAAATTTTATCTATACTAGATAAATTGAAATAAAAAAGCAACATATATTGGGCCTGTATTGGTACGGGCTCCAATATCTAATTACATACATACTAACAAGTTTTATTTTACTCCATACTAAATACTCCCTCCGTTTAAAAAAGAATGGTCTACTTTAATTTGACACAAAGTTTTAAAAAATAAAGAAGACTTTTGAATTTTATGGCTTTAAATTAAAGTAGTGTCAAATGTATTAAAATGCCATGTAAAAAGTTGAAATTAAAGTATTACTAAAAAAAAAGAAAGGAATCATTCTTTTTTAAACAGACTAAAAAAAAGTAGATCATTCTTTTTTAAAAGCAGGGAGTAGTACTTTCTCAATCTCATTTTATATGTCCTTATTTCTTTTGATACGTTTAAAAAAAATATTATTTTTTATTTAATAAAAATATCTTCACTTTATTTTTATTGAATCCACTTAATAAAAAAATAATTAAAAAGTAAATTATATAAATTTTATAAAATCATCATTTATTTTTTGAATTTAATGCCATATCAAAAAGGAAACACACAAAATTAGAGGGAAGGAGTAATAAGTAAAGTGAGAAATACAAATACCTAATTGAATTGAATTGAACAAGTAGAGAACAGCTGGAGAGTTCCCAAATTTAGCATAGCAAAGAAGAGAGGAGAGTGTGGTGGTGGGCGGGAAAATGAATCGTCTCACGAGTATCGATGTGGGAAAAAAGTGAAAATTTTTGAAGCCCCGCCTCGTCTCGTCTCGTCTCGTCTCGCCAATTTCGCCTTTTCACTCTCCTTTCCTTTTTGTCAGTCCAGAAACCCTACACTACACTACACTACACTACAATCGAGCTTCCTTCTTTCTCCAACATGGTGGTTCCATGCGCTGCCCAGCTTTCCGACCCCAACAACGATGAACAAGTCATGGTCCCCAGGCGTTGCAGTGCTAGAATCAAAACACTCAAGAGTGACCAGGAAGCTCAGCGTCAGAGAGGAGCACGATGCCGCTCCATTGACAACCCTCCTCCTAAAACTAAGGTCTATAGTAAGAAGAGAAAGGTGGATATGACGCCCTCACAACCTGTTCAGGTGGATACGACGCCCTCACAACCTGTTCTTAATGACCACGCCATCACTGTTGCTGATCCTCCTGTTAATGAACATCCTAGCGGGAATGACAACGACAAAAGTTCCCATGCCAGAGTAACTGATACTCTTCGGAAATTTAACAAGCATTATCTCCATTTCGTTCAGGAAGAGGAGATAAGATGTCGAAGAGACCAAGCTGATCACAAAACTAAGAAAAATTCTAAATCTAAGGTCAGCCTGTGACGGGTTAAACTAGAAAAGTAGCTACTTTTTAGTAGTATGAAACATATCAACATCCTAAAGCTAGTTTGTTTTAGTGAGCTATTTATTGCTCCTTTACTCATTTTGATTTATGATACTACTATTAATCATTAAATTCCCACTGCAAATTCCAGACTCACTTCAATCAATGGTTGTTTATTTAAAACACACTTAACATATTGACTTTGTTCACCCTATATGCTACAGCATTCTTTCCACTACTCAAATGTTTTTTTTCCTTCTTCTCATAAGCCAAAACCTTCTTTTTGGATTTATTTAAAATGTTTAACCTGTAATAAAAAATTATCCACTTAGAAATATTATGTCTACAGATGTTATTTGATTGATTTGTATGCACACATATTGTACCATTTTAAATGGCTATCATCTTCCTGTAAATTCTTTAATATACATACTTTATACAATTTAAAGTGTCTATATTTCTTTTTGAATCTATTGAAAAAAATGAAAAATATGGGGCTTGTTTTTATGCCCAGAGGGTACCAATAAGTAAAATGACCTGTTCTGTGTATTTGCCTTTAAAAGCATCTCCATCCTCCTTAATTTTGTTATATTTGTTTTGCATGCTGCTAACCTCTTCTCTTTAGATAATATATGCAAAACTTGGTAGCCCTTATTAGGGTTTACAATGCGCTCACATCGTTGCATAATTGTATGAGCGAAGTGATGCGAGCCCCTCTCGCTGTGTGTGGCTGATGCAAGCGCATCATATAATTTTAAATTAAAAAAAGAGTCTACTGTGGTGACTACCTCTTCTGCAATTTTCTTAGGTTAACTTTGGAGTCCACTGCTGCAACTTCTTCTTCACCATGCGACTACCACTACTACGCCTTCTTCTTCACTGCTTCACTTCAGTGATGCGCTTGCATCGCTTTCCGCTTCACTTAATGCGTGATGCAGAGACTTGTCGCTTTTTTCCGCATCACGCTTCCCTAAACACTAGCTCTTAATGTCTTTAGGTTGGTAATACATGTGCAGGAAGTTGAAGATGATGGTAAACGCAGTTCCAAGCGGCCTGATCTAAAAGCGATTACTAAGGTATCTAATAGTAGATAGAGTAGGACCTAAATATGGCACTTTTAATTACTTCATCAAATTAGTCCCCAGAGATTGACTGCCACTCCTTCCGATTTATTAGCATGATAGATCAAATACAATAGGGCTACTTTTATTTGGCAGAAGAATCGAACTAGATATAGCACTCAAAATTACAAAGTTCAGTTTGATGGTTACAAAATCAACCGAATGTAACTTTTGAAGTGTGAAGGTGTACTTCTCATGTTGTTAATGTTTGAAGCAGTATCTTCAAATTTATATTGATTCTGCTCAAGATTTTTGAACTTCTACAGTAATCTAAGTGACTTATATAATGGAACCTTTTGTATGCTCTATTGTTAGATCTTCCCAGCCATTTATAATTGAGTGGTTCGTAGTTCCCCTTTCCTTTATCTTAAGTCGGTCTGATTGTGTACCAAGTTAAAATGATGAAAAACTTGAAGATTGGCAAATGCTACATGTTTCTCAAAATTGCATGGATTGGATTTGTTTTTTTTGATATTGAAATAAAATAAAATAAACGCCTATCCAGATGATTAATAATAGATATTACTAATCTCGTCAGTCAGTACTCATTTCTCTCTTGCTCATTTTTTTTTTAAAAAATATTCTAATTCTATGATGTAATATTAGCCTATCTTTTTTTATTGATCAGCATTCCTAGCCTATCTTTAAATGTCTGACCTTGATTTCTGGTAAAGAAATGAAGATTTGTAGCACCCATGTATGCTTTTGTAGTGGCCTTGAGGAAAAATTAGACTAAGAAGAGTAGGAAAGTAACGAGATAAACAATAAAAATGAACCAGTGTCTACCATTTTGAATTGGACTAGAAAGGAAATCTTGGAACGAACATTTGATAAAGGACGTCTCTTTTTTATTTAGATCAATGACATGAAACTATTTTATTCATGTCAGCTTCCATTACTTAGCTTTAGTGCTGCTAATATTCTTTCGTCTGTTAGTAGTATTGAAGTGATTTTATTTTTGTGCGAGAACTTGTATACCATTTACTTCATGTTGATAGTTTGTACAAAACTTGAGTCTATGTTCAGTAAATCTGCTTAGTTCTACTGATTCTTATCGAGAAAAGCTTGCAGATGATATCGGAAAAGGAGGTTTTGAATTGTCAGAGAATTGGCTCCATTCCAGGTTGATTGTCTACTCTTATCATGCAATTATACGTCTTATCAAATGATGGTTATTTGTGTATTCACTTGCTTTTCTCCGGAAAACCACTTTTGATTCTGGAAGTTTACTTTCTATTTGATCTTTAGGTACCCATTTCATAGGATTTTGTGCACATCAATATACTTCCTTTGTCCCGATTTATGTGGCACTCTTTCTTTATAGTTTGTCCCAAAAAGAATGCGACCTTTCCTTATTTAGCAACTATTTAGTGGCAGCAATCCCCCTTTTTCCCTTATTGGGTCACACATAACACTTCATTGTGAAGAAAAGTGAGCTAAACGTAAACCCTAAAATGACAATAGTAAGGGCAATTTGGTAAACATAACCAAGTCCTCCCTTATTTTGTAGTGCCCGGTCAAATGGTGCCACATAAATTGGGATGGGGGGAGTGCACTTTTGTTTTATGTTGAAAAGAGTTTCATTTCGTATTTATTCTATAGATAAAGGTCAACAATTGAAATTCCAATCCACTTATACTTTGATTGGATGGTGGTTACCCATGGTATAGTATGGTATGGCTACTAAGAGTACACTGTTTGTTTTGATTGTTTCTTAAAATAGATGATATGGTATGGTTATGAAAAGCCTCACTTTATGTAGCCACCTATTTGGTGGTATCACGTCGTTGCCTTAGTTTTTTTTTTCCTCATTTCACCTTTGTTTATTACTTTAAAATCCTATTTTATCCTTTATCCTACCTTTTTATGGTAGCCCTACCCTTTATTCTACTTTTCTAGTAGGTTTATCTTTCAAATTGTTGTTGTGTGAGATATGTAACGACGGAAAACGATAAAATTAATCCAAACACTGTATTCATTAAAACAATACAATATGATACAATCCAATCCAATACCATACATAATGAAACAATATGTAATGACCATCCAAACAGAGTGCTAGTTTTGCTTTATCTATTTTTTTAATGTTTATTACTTAACCTCCATTCCAATTGGATCCAATCTACCTTCATAGAAAGGGTTTAGATACATTTACAAGATATAAACAAGATATGTGCACCTCTTTTAATCTTATCGATGCAACTTAAAGAGAACACTTTTAGTTCTCTCAGTTTCCCCTTCTCTCGCTAGGCTCACATGTATTGAAAGGCTCTATGATAGCTGTAGAGGCTTCAGTAGCTTTGTCCAACAATGATTGCATTTTTGCTCAACTTATTTTCTTCTTCTCATAGTCTTCCTTTTCCTTATTATTTTGTTGATTGTTTCTGATGCATCATTTTTTTTGAATTGGATCATCACTACATCACTCATATTTTGCTCAACTTTTGTTTTCCCCTTGGTAACTAAGCCTGTATTCCGATGTAACTGTTTCTATTTTTGGTGATTCTCATGGTGGTACTACCTCTTTCCCCTTTTCAGTTTGTATGGATGCTCTCCTGTTTTTCATCTTGTTTGACCACTTCTTAGTCTTTCTGGTCAGTAAACAGCCGTTGTTCGGCAAGCACATGCTATGGTCAATTAGTGTCAGTCGCCGCATTTGGCTGTTTAGTGACACATTTTCCATTAACTAGTTGGTGTCTCAATATATACAATAGCGTGCTACTTCCAGGTAGCATAATGTTACTTCTCAGCTACAAACCATCTGTTCATCTACCATATCGAAAGGAAAATAAATAAGTTTGTTCTCTCCATCTCTTGATTTCATGGACCCAACATGTATTAAACAAATATATTTCTTGCGTTTGAGTCAAACCGATACAGTGAATACAAAGCGGAATTTGTAAGTTTGATCATGGAACATTTAACCTTTTTCTTTTGCTTGAAATGCAGTAGAAAATGATTAAATATCTGAGTTTTCAAACAAAATAAATGTTTTCATTTTGACCAAATGTACACATTTATGTCATACTTCGGCTCTAGAAGATGAAAGCTTTGATGACGATGAATGGGATCAACTAGTTTCTAATATAAAACATGTAGAGTTAGACCTTTACTTATGCATCAAGTAACTTCCAGTAACTTCAAGTAAGCCTTGCGACATTTAAGTTTGTTGTTGTCCTTTATGTGTAAAAATCCAGTTATTATAGATTGCTTAATGGTATGTCCTGCAACTAAATTATGTTTCGGGTGGATGCATCTGTAAGATAATTTTAGCTTTAAGTTTCTTGTGGCAGGCATTGATGTTGGTCATCAGTTCTTTTCGCGTGCTGAGATGGTTGTCGTGAGAATGCATAACCATTGGTTAAACGGTATTGATTATATTGGCCAAGCTGCTGGCAAAAAAGAGGTATTTTAGTTGGCATTTGAGTTTGAGAAACAGCCTACTAGCTATTAGAATTTTCAATCATAATTTACGATATTCTTCCTTGCTCAACCTAGGATAGTGATGGTATTTTTCTTTTTTGCTCACACATTTCCTCCGAATATCGAGAGAATTCCATTTTTACTTTTGATATTTATGGGGATAATCTTGAAACAAATATTTTCAAAGGATGTTACTGTTGTTCCTTGAAGGTAGAAAATAAATTGTATCATGAAGGGTGCAGAATATCTGGTTGCTGTTAGGGAGACTGGGATCCTTTATGCGCACAGTCCGTTATTACGTTTGTTCTTACAGTTGAGACATTCTAGAGATCTCAATTTAGACATTTTGCTGTTCATTTTCCTAGTCTTTACTTTGAACAATCATAGTGAAGTGCATTTAACTATTCCATACAAATATGCTTCATAAGTTTCCATACTTCATAAGTGCATCGCATAGCCCTTCGATGTGAAAGGTTTTCTCTTGGTGCATTGAATTATTGTTTACTGATCGTGACATAAGTTGTTGCAAGGAATTCAGTCTACTGCCCTATATTTGATGATAATATAATGATACTGAACTCTTATTGACCCCTCATGCGTGAAGTACTTATTGATGTTGCTTTTGTTGTAAATTTACCCACTGGAACTGGAGAAGACCGTTATACTGTATGGAGGCTTATACATGTCTTTTCTAATCTATTTTACAGAATATTTACCCGAATGTCTTCTAGAGTGTTCTTTATTTCCCTTTTGTTTTGTTAACTTTGGTTGTTGCCTTTTAAAAAATTATCCCTTCACATCATTAGGAGTACAAAGGCTACAGTTTGCCCCTTGCGGTGTCCATTGTTGTATCGGGACAGTATGAGGACGATCAAGACAACTATGAAGAAATTGTCTACACTGGTCAAGGTGGAAATGATCTTCTTGGTAACAAGCGTCAAATAAAGGATCAAGTCATGGAGCGGGGTAATTTAGGGCTTAAGGTTTGCTTTTGCCTTGTCTCTTTCCATTTTTTTTAAAATTGGTACCTTCTTTTATTTTGAATTTAATATATTATTTTCTGTCTTGGATGTGTTATGTGTTAGCTAAAACTCCCTTTGCCCCAGTTAATGCGACTCTGTTTCATTTGGGATGCTCTAAAATGTTTGATACAGTTCCATTTCTTAGAAATTTCACAACTGTCAATAATTCAAATACATGATGCATCCAAATTCTAAACCTAGATGTATCGTTTCTCTATTTAACTGATTTTGCAATCGATCATTACTTTAATATTTTCTTCTGCTATATTTATAGAAGTCAGATTTAACATCTTAATCCGTCCTAAGGCGAATTCCTTTTTTTTCTTTTTTTAAATATTGTGTAATAGGCAGTAACTCTAATGAATGAGCATTAAAAGTGTGAAGAAATATAAGAGAAGAATATTATTGAATTGTTGTAACTACATTATTACATTGAGACCCTATTTATAGACATTACATTCCAATCCTTTTGCTAATAGGATACTACATTACAATCCTTTTCCAAGTAGGATTCTATATGCTATTCCTATTCATATTCTAACACTCCCCCTCAAGCTGGTGCATGGAAGACATATGTACCAAGCTTGTTATGAATGTAATTAACACGAGGATGGGTGAGGGATTTGGTAAAGATATCTGCAAGAAAACTCATAAGGACTGCTCTGGATGTCTGGGAAACCTCAATTGAAAAGGAACAAACAAAAAAGTGATCCAAAAAGTAGTAAACATCGCTAGAAAGTCGATTTGTCACTAGCAATTTATTGGAAACTGGTGCAGAATATATGAATCATCTCGAAATCAAGAGATGAGTAGATCTTGCACAAGAAAGTCACCGAAAACTTAGTCGAAACATGCTCATACGCCGGATTACTAGATTTGATGACTGAAAAGTAAATACAATCTGAGGGAAAAAAATACATGGGTAGGGTCGGAATGATGATACGATCTTACTGAGAAAGAGAAATAGGGGTAGGGTTGGAATGACGGTACGACCCTATTGAGAAACAGAAATTATATGGGCAGGGTCGGAATGATGGCACGACCCTATTGAAATAGAGAAATTATATGGGCAGGGTCGGAATGATGGCACGACCCTACTGAAATAGAGAAATTATATGGGTAGTGTCGGAATGATGGCACGACCCCACATAAATTAGATTTGAGGAGTCATCGGAAAGACGTACGGAACTACATAAATTAGATCTGAGGAGTCACCAGAAAGATGCACGGTGCTATGCAACTGTGATATGACAAAGTAGTCCGGAAAGATGCACGGTGCTACTCAAATTAGATATGAGAAAATAGTCACCGAAAAGAAGCACGGTGCTAAGAAAAAATAGATTATGAAAAAGTAGTCACCGGACAGATGCATGGTGCTACGCAAAGATATGAGAAAGTAGGGGAAAGAAGTGCGATGGCCTAAAACTTTGCCGAAACATGCTCATACGTTGGATTACTAGATTTGATGATAAGTGACTGCAATTTGAGGGGAAAAATATATGGGTAGGGTTGGAATGATGGCACGATCCTACTGAGAAAGAGAAATATGGGTAGGGTTGGAATGACAACACGACCCTATTGAGAAACAGAAATTATATGAGTAGGGTAGGAATGATGGCACAATCCTATTGGAAAAGAGAAATTATATGGGCAGGGTTGGAATGATGGCACAACCCTATTGAAAAGGAGATTATATGGACAGGGTCGGAATGATGACACGACCCTACTGAAAAAGAGAAATTATATGGGTAGGGTCGGAATGATGGCACGACCCCACATAAATTAGATTTGAGGAGTCATCGGAAAGACGTACAGAACTACATAAATTAGATCTGAGGAGTCACCTGAAAGATGCACGGTGCAATGCAACTCAGATATGACAAAGTAGTCCGGAAAGATGCACGGTGCTACGCAAATCAGATATGAGAAAATAGTCACCGAAAAGAAGCACGGTGCTAAGAAAAAATAGATATGAAAAAGTAGTCACCGGACAGATGCATGGTGCTACGCAAAGATATGAGAAAGTAGGGGAAAGAAGTGCGATGGCCTAAAACTTTGCCGAAACATGCTCATACGTTGGATTACTAGATTTGATGATAAGTGACTGCAATTTGAGGGGAAAAATATATGGGTTGGGTCGGAATGATGGCACGATCCTACTGAGAAAGAGAAATATGGGTAGGGTTGGAATGACAACACGACCCTATTGAGAAACAGAAATTATATGAGTAGGGTAGGAATGATGGCACAATCCTATTGGAAAAGAGAAATTATATGGGCAGGGTTGGAATGATGGCACAACCCTATTGAAAAAGAGATTATATGGACAGGGTCGGAATGATGACACGACCCTACTGAAAAAGAGAAATTATATGGGTAGGGTCGGAATGATGGCACGACCCCACATAAATTAGATTTGAGGAGTCATCGGAAAGACGTACAGAACTACATAAATTAGATCTGAGGAGTCACCTGAAAGATACACGGTGCAGTGCAACTCAGATATGACAAAGTAGTCCGGAAAGATGCACGGTGCTACGCAAATCAGATATGAGAAAATAGTCACCGAAAAGAAGCATGGTGCTAAGAAAAAATAGATTATGAAAAAGTAGTCACCGGACAGATGCATGGTGCTACGCAAAGATATGAGAAAGTAGAGGAAAGAATTGTGGTGGCCTAATTTTTGCTAACATGATCATTGGCCGGACGGGCGGCATATGCGGATTATAGCCGCCCGCCGGCTTCGGAAACTCTTTGATTCTTTACCAAGATCGTGGAATCTCTGATACATTGTGAAGAAATATAAGAGAAGAATATTATTGAATTGTTGTAACTACATTATTACATTGAGGCCCTATTTATAGATATTACATTCCAATCCTTTTGCTAATAGGATACTACATTACAATCCTTTTCCAAGTAGGATTCTATATGCTATTCCTATTCCTACTCATATTCTAACAAAAAGAAAGTCTCATTTTATCCTCTCTTCGTTGTGCTTTCTCAAGCATAAAAGTCTCGATAACCCACGGGACAAAGTGAGACTTATATAGCAAGGTTCATGTTATTTTTTTGGTGAACTGAGTCTTCCTTGAGTCCATTGCATATGCTTAGCATGGGAAATAGGAAATGCCACCTGGCTTTTATTTCTTTTACTGTAGAAATAGAGATAGACACTTGATACAGTTCTGTTATAAACTCAATTAGTACTCCCTCCGTTTCGTTTTAGTTCGCCCTCTTTCTAAAAATATTTGTTTCAATTTGGTTGTCCCTTTTGATGAAATCAAGAGTATTTTATTATGTTCTTCCAATACTACCCTCAACATTAAATAACTAAACAAAGTATATTTACTCAAATTTATATTTTCAAAGCATAATTAATAAGGCTAATTTGGTAAAATATACCCCTAATAAATACTTTCTTAAGGGGAGTGCCAAGTCAAAAAGGGCCAACTATTTTGAAACGGAGGGAGTATAAGTTTTTTTGAATTAGTCAATTATTAACCACTTGATGCTCTGAGTGGTCAAGTTTTGGAATTGACATGACCTGCTCTCTGTTTGCAGAACTGTATGGAGCATTCTGTACCTATAAGAGTTACACGTGGACATCGGTGTGTGAATAGTTATGTTGGAAAGGTTTACACCTATGATGGCTTGTATAAGGTAATCAATATCTTTTTTCTTCATCTTTGAATCCCAAAAAATTCTTTATGAAATATAATAGATGCAGACTGTACTGGTTAAGTTTAAAGGCATATTTCTATTTGTTGATTTGCAGTTTGTCAGTTGGAGTCTCCCATCTTTGTTCCTTTTCTTTTTGGGGGCTGGTTTAAGTGAGTCATTTTAGAGTTAGCATGTACTAAGACCACTGTTCCTACTTGGTAGCAGCACAAATGGTACCAAAAATAAAAGAGAAAATTGAAGCAACACTCAATCAACACATGGATGTGTGGGTGTTGGCTATGTAGGGTGATGTAGGAATTTGAGTGGTTTATATGGGCTTAATCCATGATATTGGACTGTTTAGTCAGGTCAGATGTGGATTTTGACTGTGACATGTTTGGTTGTGTAGGACTGACCAATATATCAGATATTTCTCTAAATGGGTTATAAGGCCATCAATTTGTAAAGGGATAATGCTGATCTGAAATAATGAGATAATAAGTGATGTTACTTTTCAACCTTCTGTTCTTTATGCCAGTCATTTTTTTTTTTTACCTTTTATATTGTGGTGGTGTAGATTTTGGGTTCTGCCCAAATGGTAAACCATTGATATATTCAAGTATTACAGTAGTTTATCTTTCTTTTGCAGGTTGTAAATTACTGGGCGGAGAAGGGTATTTCTGGGTTCACCGTCTATAAGTTTCGGTTAAAGCGTATTGAAGGACAACCTGTGTTGACCACCAATCAGGTTTCCCCCCTTTTCATTGGACTTGTTTTGCCGTGGTATTTTATGGTTTAATTTTAAGTTTTTGTCTCTGTGCCTGAATAGTAAGCGTCCTTTTAGCACTCTTTGATTTTCTTGGTGATCTTCATGGCACGCCACACGCATAATTCAACATGGGACAACTCATATGCCCTAACACAGTCTGGATGGATAACTCATGTGCCTTAGTTAGAGTAGCAAATCATATGTCAAGATTTGAATCACATATGCAAATAGATAGACATGTGTATAATGCATGGCCATGCGACTAAACATGTAGTCAAACATGCTCATAGCTCAAAATGTTAAACTTACATGAATAATGATCCCTGTAAGGCTATAACTTTTCATGCTGGGTATGATGGTCAAAGTGGTCATACCACTTAAAGGGAATGCATTCGACATGTATGTAAACAACACAGTATATCTGTTGTAGCACTTATCCTCGGAATCTGCGTTTATGCTCGTCACAATGTATACTTTCTTCTCCTTGATACATAAATAACATCTGTTTTCTATTTTAAGAAAAGTGCTAATGTTGCACGACAAAAGTTGGGACCTTATGTTATCCTTGGCTCTGTTGGTTATTATGAATTTATTTAATGACGCTACTACCTTCACACCAGAAATAAATTTCTTGGGGTGCTATGCGTAAATTGCTATATTAGTTACCTTGACCTAGCCTACAATTCTGTTTGGTCTTTGAACTGGGTGGCCTTGTCTTATGTCATAAATTATGTGTTCATCTCCTTACTTCATTAAGCCCTAGCTGTTGTTTTTTCTTTTTGTCCGTCTGCCTTTTCATCATTTAAGCATCATCTCTACTTTAGTTAGTGAGCTAGCTGCATTGGTTAATTCAGTTGGTGCAATTGGCTCAGCATTGGAAAAGCCTGTAGCTGCATGATTTTCTTTCTTCGAGCAACTTTAGTCACTTGACATTGTTCTAATTGGTGAGACTTGCAGCAAAGTTAACGCAAGGCGGTCGGTTTGGCGATACGACTCGGAGTCTAAAGAGTTCAGTTTGAGTAGGGCCATAACTCGGTACATGGAGTGCAAGTACAGTGATGCAAAGCATGAGGTTGGTGTGGAAGTGAGGCTTAATGCACGGATCATCCCCAAGAGAGGAAGTATCAAGTATCTTGGATCTTTGGTACAAGCTAAAGGAAAAATTGTCAATGATGTCACACAATATGTATGAGCGGAGTGGATGCAATGAAGACTTGCCTCTGGAGTCCTGTGTTGAAGAATATACCAATAAAACTTCAAGTTACGTTCTAAAAGTGGTGGTTAGTTCATCTATATTGTATGAGGCTGAGAGTTGGCAAGTTAAGATCTCTCATGTCCATAAGATGTGAGTGACGGAAAAATGAGGATGTTTTGGAGGATATGCAGGCATTCAGTGAGATAAGATTAATAATGAAAAATTCCGGTTGAGATAGATTATGCATGTGAAGTGTTGTGCTATGCGGGCATTCAGTGAGAGATATGATTAATAATGAAAATATCCGGTTGAGATAGTTTATGCATGCGAAGTGTTGTGCCAATGCCTTAAATAGGAGCTGTGAGAGTTTGACATTGGTGGATTTAAGGAGTGCTAGATGTAGGCCAGAAAAGCATTGCTGGAGATGATTAGACAAGACGTGACATATCTTTAGCTATCAAAGACACGACCTTAGATAGTAAGATATGGAGGTCTTGGATTAGGGTAGAAGGTTAGTAGGTGGTGGAACAATATCTCGCTTTCCTGTGAGTTAGGCTTGGTGGTAATTTTTTTGGTGCACCATATTTGTTTCTCCTTTCATAGCAATAGTATCAACAATATTCCCATAGTTGCTTGTCCCTTGTTTTTCTGTTGCTACTTTGTTCTTGTGCTAAGGTTGTTGCAGTATTTTGCTATTGCTGTTGTTTCTTTTCCCTGAATGCTATGTCTGCTTTACTTTTGTGTGTCCCTCTTCATTTTGTTCCGACATATGATACTTGAACTGAGGGTCTTTCTAAAATAGCCTCTCTACCTCTGCAAGGTAGTAAGGTATGCGTAAACTCTATGTTCTGCAAACCTTGTGGATTTCATTGAGTATACTGTTGTTGCACCATCAGTCACTTCTTACTGCCTTTGACTGATCAAATTGTAGCTTTTTATAGTAATTTGCATCTGTCATATGCAGGTACATTTTATTCGAGGCTGTATTCCCAACTCCATTTCTGAAATACGAGGGTAAAGAAAATAAAACTGGTTAATAACCTGAATTCAATTAAAATAAGGCAAACTCTTACTTTTTCTGTGTATAGGTTGGTGTGTGAGGACATTTCTGGAGGACTGGAGGATATCCCCATTCCTGCAACTAATTTAGTTGATAATCCACCGGTAGCACCAACTGGCAAGTTCCAATTTCTTGATATTATGCTGTTCTAATAGCTTCCTTAATTCTTCCTTCCTCATGTGCAAAGACTTGCATGTTAACGTGCAGAATGATCTCGTGGCATTTAGAAAATTACTCTTGCATTTATTTTGGTATTTTCTTATTTGGTTTCATGAATTATATTTCATAGAATGGATTATGGAGGATTCACATAGCTGAGAGCAACTAGTTTTGGATCGGTGTAGTTGTTTCATTATTTTATAATTAAGGTTCTCAGTTGTTTCGATTGTTGAAATATGATTGTAGCGGATTGGTTTTTGATACTTTGATGAAGTCTCCCTGTTGCACTTTTTGCCACCAAGATAGTTCATTCACTATCGTGTGGTATAATATTCCACTGTTCTTTCTCCATCTTACCTACTGCATGGATCCTTGAAGCTTTATCAGTTTCTGCGGTAAATAGTTAAATGTGTTTTGGTGATCTGATTTTTTGCTTCCACTGATTATAATGTTCATTCACAATTCAGTGTCATGTGAATGTTTAGCATATGATTTCTTAAGGAAGGGATAGGGCTAGTGGATATGTCAAAAATTTTGTGCCTGTAATCATCTTGCCAGTGTGAAGTATAGCTCATACCCATTTGTAATTATCTTTTTGATGTTAAAACTTTACACAACATTCAGGTTTTACTTATACCAGGGGTATTATATACGCTAAAGGAATAAAGCTCCCATCAGCTCCCACAGGATGCAACTGTCGTGGTTCTTGTCTTGATCCAAGAATTTGTTCTTGTGCTAAACTCAATGGTTCTGATTTTCCCTATGTTCATAAAGATGGTGGTAGGTGAGTACAGTGTTGCATTCCTTTGTCGGAGATGTATGTTTAAATTAAAGATGATTTTCGTTTACCTTGGTTACTAACATCCACCTCTGCTTCTAATCCTACATGCGTACTTGTGCAGAGATTGCCTACTGTAGAGGCATGATTGTCTAGGTCTATGTGCTACTTGTTTTATTCTTTGGATCTTTGCACTTTGATCATCCCTTTTACATATAATAGTGCTCCTTCTGCTCTTTCTTTGTATTCTTTATTTTAATAGGAATAAATATTTTTAGATCTCTTGGGATTTCTAGGGGATTTAACAAGGGTGCCTCATTTAACTGCTCCTTTTCCTCTCTTGAAAGTCCTCTGCTGACTAACTGTGAAAAATGAGGAAGTTGGTTTTATCAGTGTATTTGTTTTAGGCAATAGACTAGTGGGAAATTTTTTATAGCTCACTGTTCTTTCATATTGCTTTGTCTTTTCTTGGGCCTTATATAAAGAACATTATTACAGTCCTGTAAGCCTTGAAGCTAGGTGCAAAACATGTTAACTGCTTTGCGGAAGCCTCAGTTCGCAGGCAGTGCAGGCACCAAAACTCTTTATGGCATTGTTGCCAGTGGGTGTTATCCTGAAAGCCGTGTCACTAAACAACAAGTAGTTCATTTTACTCTAGACTTAATTGATAATTTCTTGTTCAGAGAAACAAGAAATGTTTAAGTTTCCTAGCTTATTTTAAAGGTATTTTATGGTACCTGTTAGTAAATAATTCTGATGAATAGAACAAAGAATATTTCAAGATCCCTTTTATATGTATTTTCCTTATCTGATACCTGTTTGGTTTGTCTTATAAGTTATGGCACAGAAAATTTCTTGCTCGTCATTTCACTGTAGTCATATGAGATAGCATAATGCAATTTCTTGCTTGTTAGTTCCCTGTTTAATTTGTGACAACTGCTGATTGAGCTTTGTCTGGTACTCGACAGCAAAGCCGAGAGCTTATTAATATTCTGTTTGCAGTAGAATTCCTTCAACATGCCTTTATTTTTGGTATATTTTTCTTTGTAGACTCATCGAGCCAAAGGCTGTTGTTTTTGAATGTGGTCCGAATTGTGGGTGCGGACCTGCCTGTGTCAACCGCACTTCTCAGAAAGGATTGAGATATCGGCTTGAGGTTCTTTCACTTGTTCATTAACCAGATTTCAGATTCTTCTATTCATATGAGTGCTGCATATTCATTTCTGAGGCTGTTTCTATATCAACGGGGGCAGGTTTTTCGTACTCCATACAAGGGCTGGGGTGTGAGATCATGGGATTATATTCCTTCTGGTGCAACCATATGTGAATACATTGGTCTTTTGAAGAAGACAGATCAGATTGACCCTGCAGCAGATAACAACTATGTTTTTGACATTGATTGCTTGCAAACAATGAAAGGGCTTGATGGGAGGGAGGCAAGTGTCCTGTTATTTTATTGCCCAGATTTCCGTTTCTTGTTCTCTTATGTCATATACAGGTCTTCTAGGATTAGCCGAAGGGCGCCTCCAAAACTACTATTTCTCCTGGACTTGATATAAGATCTAGCCGTGTACAAATTAATTATCCAACTTTTGCACTCTCTGATATTTTTGGCTGTTGCAGTTTTCCCAGAGATCAGGCATCGTGACAATAGCACTATTCTCCCATTTGGGCTTTGGTTTCTTTGTTTTGTTTTCTTTTCTTATCCACTTTATTTTCTTTTGTTGTGCTGCAGAGACGGCTGGGTGAGGTTTCTTTGCCGGGAAGCTGGCAGAAGGATGCTGAGAAGACGTCTGATGGAGGGCCAGAGTATTGCATTGATGCTGTCTCTGTTGGAAATGTTTCGAGGTTTATTAATCATAGTTGTCAACCTAATTTATTTGTTCAATGTGTGTTAAGCACCCATCACGACATAGGCTTGGCAAGAGTGGTGCTAATGGCAGCTGACAACATACCACCTCTTCAGGTTTCTGCTAAATCTTTTACTCCTTGTGTGTTCAATGAACTTGATGAAATTTATTCAATTTGTTTCTAATTGTATATCTGTGGTTTACTTTGGGCCCATATTGGTAAGTGAGGTTGCTCTAAGAAGATTGTGGTCAATAATCACAGGAAATGTCAATGATCATCTAAAAGAGTTAAATGCGATTAATTTTTTGGAGAGACAACAGAGAGAAAATGTGCTTCCGCTTTTCTAAAGGTTAAAGTTTTGCTGCCTGAAATCCCCTCAAAACCTTAACAAAGACCCTTTTTGACAGATCGAATTACAATCTCTCCAAATAAATGCCATCTGTTTGCTCTATCTTGAAGTTGAATAATGTGGACAATCGATTTCCAACAAGTTTGTGGATTGCGATTATTAAATTGTCTCACTTTTCTCTTTGACTGGATATTGTGGCTTCAAAACTAGTAAACTCCTCACTGAGAGCTGTAGCTTTCTAGCAAACTGTTAAAACCAATCAACAAGCTAGAAAGATGAGAAAGATTGGTTCATACTTCAAGAAGAGAAGGTGTCTGCTCGCGGGGTTTAGGTGGAGGGTGTTTCTCTTTTCCATTCTTTTTTGAGGTGTGATGTTCTTGGTGGTTCGTATTTGGGCAGCCGTCAGGTGATTGTGTGATTCAGACTTTGCCTGACCCTAATACTTAGAGTGGCTTGCGAGAAAGAAATCAAGTATGGCAGATGGAATTTAATCCCATTATTAAGTAATACTATAGTATGAAAAGCGGTAAGAAGCAGTCTTTCTACTATTAAAAAATTACTCATTGACTTGTTTGTTGTATACTTGCAGGAACTCACGTATGATTATGGCTATGTATTGGATAGTGTTTTGGATCGAGATGGCAAGGTTAAACAAATGGCTTGTCACTGTGGAGCTGCTGATTGTCGTAAACGCTTGTTTTGATGGGATATGTAACCATTCTTTATGAGTTAGCTTTAGCACACATCGCATATTTTTTGGGGATTCTCAATGTTCTGATTTCTCGTCATCTGCACTTCTGCGTAGAGGTTACCTACAGCGGGAAATTGCCTTAGTCCCAATGAGAAAGTGATCTCGTTCATTTAATTTCACATTAATTTGTGAATGTGTGTGTTTTTTAAATATATATAATACAAAGCTTCTGTGACTCAGTTCCCAAGTAATCTTGCGAGTCTTAAACAGGTTGAATCTCTTTTGCTATTTTCTGATTTCATTGTGCTGAGGTTTTGACTATCTGTGTTATTATCCATCATTTAACTGAAGAAAAGTGTGCTGTCTTGACTATGACACTGAAGGCGCTTTTAAGTTTGTTTTGGTTCTCAGCACATTTGAACCGCCAGTTTAGTGCATGAACCCAGTACCTTTTCACGTTGCAGGTGTGATATGTGGTTATGAAAAAGCGTAACAGTGTTGATTTTGTAAAATTATTGTTTATTAGAATGTGTCAAGTTAAGCTTGGACAAAAATGAGTTGATAGACTTATTAATATAAAGCAAACTTTTGAGTAACTCCTTAGACACTTTGAAATTCCTATATCAAGGATTTATGATTAATGGGGCAAAATCTAATGCCATGCTAAACCAGAACCTGTAAATCATAACTTTAAAGTTTTAATTACTTGTAATAATTAAAAGAGTTTCTTTGATTTTAGTTTTTACCCTCACCCTCTTTTACTTTCTTGGGGATTCGAATGCACAATTAAAATTTAATGCTAAAAATATTTTATCATTTGAGCAATACTTTTGGTCCTAAATAGTGTAATGTTGCCAATTGAAGTAATGTATTTCCCACAATTATCAATTTAATTACATATTGGGAAGGCAATTAATGTACAACAATACCAAGCCCAGTATATTCCCACATTGTGGGGTCTGGGAAGGGTGGAGTGTACGCAGTCCATACCACTACCTCTAAAGAAGTAGAGAGGCTTCCGATAGACTCTCGGCTCAAGACAAAGGACAGTGTATAAAGAAAAACATTAAAAGCATGAAACACGATAAAATAACATAGGTATGACATTCACAAAAATTGTACTTTGCCAAAGAAAGGACACCGAAGCCCTCTTACCTATTGATTACAACTCATCCACCCACCTTAGCCACCCTAATGCTTTTACTCCATCTCTTCTTATCCAGGGTCATGTCCTCGGTCAGCTGTAATCGCTCCAAGTCACGTTTAATCACTTCCCTCCAATATCTCTTCGGTCTATCCCTATCCCGCTTGAAGCCATCCAAGGCCAACCTCTCACATCTGCGAACCGGGGCATCCGTGCCCCTCCTCATCATATGACCAAACCATATCAACCTCACTTCCCGCAGTTTATCCTCCACCGACACCACTCCCATATTCTCCCGAATAATCTCATTTCTGACCTTGTCTGCCCTTGTAAATTTGCACATCCAACGCAACATCTTTATCTCTGCCAACTTCAACTTTTGAATATGAAAATTCTTAATCGGCCAACACTCCGCTCCATATAACATAGCCGGCCGAACTGTAACTTTATAGAATTTGCCTTTCAGCTTAGGGGGCACCTTCCTATCGCATAAAATTCCCAAAGCGAGCCTCCGTTTCATCCAACCTGCCGTAATAAAGTGAGAGACATCCTCATCTATCTCTCCGTTTTCCTGAATAGTAGACTCAAGATACTTAAAACTATCCCTTTTGCAAACCGCCTGGGAATCCAACTTCACTACCACCTCCTCCTCTTGCCTCGAGTCATTAAACCTGCACTCCAAGTACTCCGTCTTAGTCCTGCTCAAACGGAACCCTTTAGATCGAGAGTTTTGTCTCCAAACCTCCAGCTTATCATTAACACCTTGACGCGACTCATCGATCAAAACTACATCATCCACGAAAAGCATACACCAAGGCACCTTGCCTTGTATATTTCGCGTCAACATATCCATCACCAAGGCGAATAGAAACGGACTAAGAGTTGGACCTTAATGCAACTCGGTCAAGACTGAAAAATACTCAGAATCACCTCCCACTGTCCTAATGTTGCAAATTGAAGTAACCCACTTCAATTATTAATTTAACTACATATAAGGAAGGTTGTTTTTTCTGATTTTCAGTGTGTAAGCATCAAAGTATATTTACATTCCATGTTTTTTTAAAAGTCAAAAACTATATTAAGTAATAATCACGTAATAAAATGGCACACCCCTTAAATGTACATGAGATATAAACACAAGTGTTTGATAATGACCTGAATAATACATTATTCACTAATCATTATATGACATTTTGATAAAAATACTAATAATACATTAACAACTATCATAATATGTCAAATTTCAACTAGTTACAAAGATATATTGATGCAAAGTAATTTATAAAAATAATGATAGTAATTGACTATTTTTTATTTTAATCTTCCCATATTTGTGAATCGCTGTTTTAGTAAGAACGCATTTAATAAGAGATTGTATAAATTGAATTGTAGTTGGAGTCATAATTTTTGAGTTTTTTTCCTTTTTAAATAAACTATATAAGAAGTTTGAGTAAGTATTAATTTTTTTTTCAAAAGTCAAAAAATTATATTTTGACCAACAAATCACTTTTTTTTTTACTCCTCCATTCCCATATTAATTGGTCATTTTTTTTTACAGGCATGTTAAGAAATTATAATATTTTTAAAAATATTTTATAAACAAGTGTGAACATTTTCAAAAAGATTTAATTACAAGAATAATATGAAAAAAATTTGATTAATGCTTTTTAATTTAATAAGGTAAATAACTAATATGAGATAATTATTTTTAATAAAATAATCAATTAATATGAGATGAAGACAACACACTATATATTTTGGAATCTTGTTCTTTTTTTTTTGGTCGAATCTGGACAAATTTTAATGGCACTCAAATTTTAGCAAAAATTAGTTGCAATACGTGTGACCAAACCCCTGTTCTAAAAATAAGGCCCCATTTAGTCATAGATTTATCAGATAGTTTTAAATTTTTTTGACTAATAGTGTTTATATATAATTTATTATTATTAGATAAATATTTTTAAATACTAAAAAACACTAATGTTCAAATCAAATATTTTCACTAAACACATATTCAAAATTTCATAAATAAATAAGTTAGCAAAAATATTTGAGAATCCTGGGCAAACTCTAACTAAAAGAGCGGGGCGGGGGGCATAGATAGATATATATATATATATTGCGGTGATTGGGAGACAAAAACCCGAAAAGATCAAACCCCCATTTGTGTGTAATCAAATCAATCTCTCCCCTGCAAATATTTCATGTCCATCTTGCCCTCTCATTCCCATACTGACAATCATACAGCAGCATCGTCATCTTCAATCTCTACAAACCCTAACTCCAATCATGGATCCGAACACCAGCAGCAATACGGCCCTTCCCACAACTTGTCAGGTTTCTATTGAATTTTCCTTTTTTTTTTTTTTTTTTTTTTTTCCCACCTCCGCCTGATTACTATTCAATTTACTACTAATATTCTTTCCTACGCCTTTTATTTAGGAAACATGGTTACCCCTGCATATCCCTCCTCTACTGGTTCCTCCAAAAAGGTAATACCCCCACCATACTTTGCATATTCTAACTTGTCCTCCCTTCCATTATATCTAATGCACGCACACATATATTCCAGGTGAACGACTCCAGTAGCAGTCGACACGGCCGCCATAACCCTCCTCGAGATAGGAACACTGCTGCCCGCTCAGCTCCAAGAAGAAACCACATGGTTAGTGGAAACCACTTGCTCAATTTTCACTATGATCCCATTTCTCGTCCACAATCTAGGCTGCGCCTCCCTCCTCCAAGGAGAGGAGGATACCTCAAGAGAAAACCTTACAACAAAGACTTGTTTCTTCAAGCAAATTACAAGTTTGTTCTCTTGGATTCTGGCAATTACGCCCCTCACTCCTCAATCGATCCGGACAAAATGTTACAGTGGGAGGATATTGTTTGTGTCAGATATTCCACTCCATTTCATGTGCAGTGCCCCATATGCTTAGAGGATCCCCTCTGTCCTCAGATAACTTCATGTGGTCATATCTTTTGTTTCCCATGTATTATGCAATATTTTATCATCTCCGAAGAAGATGACCATAAGGACGATTTCAAGAAGAAATGCCCCTTGTGCTTTATGATGATATCTTCAAAGGATTTGTACACCATTCAAATTGAGAACGTTAAGCAACATCGTGTCGGTGATGTCATTGAATTTTCCCTCTTAACCCGTAACAAGGATTCGTTTACTTTATCGTTGAAAAATAATGATGGCATTGTTGGTGGAGAGGAGGTTCAAAAGTCGTTTTCAAAATTCACATTTACGTCAGATGTTGACCTCTCTGTCCGAGAGGCAATGTCTGATCTTGATAGTTGGTTAGCTAGAGCAGATTCAGGCTTAGTTGATGACATGGAAAAACTTCCCTTTGTCTGCGCTGCAATGGAACAATTGGAGCAGAGGAAGAAGTACTGGAATATGCAACATATTGCTGTCCAAAACCGCAAATCTGACGAAGATAATTGTTTTGATAAGTGCTCTTATAGTTCTCAGGCAACAGAAAGTGTTCAGGCCCATTCTGCTGGTCAATCTACTCCTGAAATGGCATCCAGTCATCCAAATGATAAGCCAATATTGCAGGAGAAGTCAACTCTCAATAAGATAGCGAGGGACTCTCAGTTTGTTCAAGCTGCAGATTTTGAATCACTTGAAGATTGTATTGGATCTTCATTGTCTTTATATGACTATAACAAGAGCCTACAGAAAGACACTATTGGCATTACGAATAGAGAAGAAATCAGTTCCTACAGTTTCTACCAGGTGAATTCATATGAAAATGTTGTTTTTCCTATGCAAGTATGCGTGTATTACATTTAAATGTATGTGTACCACTAAGAAAATGGACATTGGGCCTAACCCACCCCAATGCTAGATTATTGTACTTTCGAAGTGATTGTTTTGTTCTATTGAATCCACCTTCTCATGGAAGTGTTCTACAGTTGGTTTTTCAGGCAAAGTGGGGTAATACCATTTTCCATAAAGAAAGTTCTGTTTTTAATTTTATGTGCTATTAGGTTTCTGATATATCAAGCCAAGTGGTTGATAAAATTATATATTATAGAAACTTGTGATAGGATTTCCTTCAGGGAAAAGGGAAGCCCATATACGCCAGATGTACTATACAAAGATAACTTTTTCCTTTTCCGTGAAGGTCATTTGATCTTCCATAGAAACTTGAATGTTTTGACTGCTTAAAAAGAGGCTGAAAAGAGCCACAATCTTTCCGTTTGTAAATGTGTGTTATTGACACCTTCAGATGCCCTCTTGCAAATCTCCTTCATTGTCCACTTGATTTCATGGGGGTCATTTCTGATGCTTTGTTCTGCTTTTGCTTGTTTCTTCCCTTCAGCTCCGTGGCAACTCCTTAATGCATCCTAGCATTACAGAGTTCGTCTCAAACTTAGCATAACATTTGACAGCTTTGCAACCTCAATTTCTTTTGTCTGCTCGAACTAAGCATAGTTTTGATGTTGGAACTGTCTTACAACTGTTTATTATGTTGCTGCTCCATGCGTTTAGTCAATATCTTTCACTTGGTTCTGTGAGATAAATGCATAGCTTTATACATGTTTTATAGTGCCTGGTTTTTTCAGGCAGTTGATGGTCAGCACCTTATCCTTCATCCACTGAACATGAAGTGCCTTCTGCATTACTATGGTGGCTATGATAGTCTTCCTAACAGGTTCGTAAGATTTTTACATTCTTACAGTAAGTTATGCTATATTTTTTCTAGTGAAAGGTGGCAATTTGTTGGTTCCAGAGAAACTGCAAACCTGTGGACCCACTGAACTCAGTTTTGATACATTTATCTTATTCTATATTTTCCCTTCATTATTAAGGCAGCAACTATTAGATTGAACAAATGTCTTATGCATATGGATTAAGGTATTCTTCTTGTTTCCAGTTGTTTGATAGAAGTTGCAATTTGGCCCCTAGTCTTCTATGGTACTATTCCGTCCTAGATAGATGTCTTCTGTTTCAGATTGTCCTTGGTGAGATTAGCTACTAAAATCTAGCTTTTCTTTTAGCACATTTGAAATACATGTAATCAATCTTGAGAGAAAATCATGTTAATGAGGAAACCAAAGTTTTCCTGTTTATGTTGAATTATTATGGTGTTGGAACTTTGACCAATGAAGGTCCTAAATAGGAAATGATTTATATAAGTAAAATCTTTAAAAATTGGTTGTTGATAAGGAAATATTTAATAACATAATTTTAGTTGATTTGAATTGAGGATGCTCAGATAGATGTGCGGACATTCTAAGAGATATGGGGTTAGATATGAAGATATTCCGGACAAGGTGAGAGGTTCTTTAGTGGAGGACTAGATACGGGAGGCGAGGATTACATGGTTCGGGCATGTGAAGAGGAGAGACACGGATGCCTTAGTGAGGAGGTGTGAGAGCTTGGCTATGGATGGTTTTCGGAGGGGTAGAGGGAGGTTAAAAAGCATTGGAGAGAGGTGATTAGACACGACATGACACAATTTCAGCTTACTGAGTGCATGACCTTGAATAGGAGTCTGTGGAGGACACATAATAGGGTGTAGGTTAGTAGGCAGTAGATCATGGTATAGCTTATCCTTCCATATTGTCATAGTTTTTCCCCCTTAGTTCTTGTTCCTCAGTTTCTGATATTATTTGATGCATCTGGTACTTCTATTATTGTATTTTATAGTTTCTGTTCAGATTGCTTTGTCATGCTTTCTGTAGTATTTTGTCATAACTTCTTCATTCCATTTATTGCCTTTTCATCGAGCGGAGGATCTACCGGAAACCTCTCTACCTCCAGGTAGAGGTACGGTCTGTGTACACCTACCTTCCCCAAACCTTACTTTGTGGGATTACATTGGGTGTAATTTTAGTTGATTCGAAAGTTCTAAATATTAGGAAAATAGTAAATGACAATTGTGTCTATTGTTGAATTTTATAATGAAGGGCCAAAAGTTCAATCAACATTTCTAAGGACGTCGTGCTTTTAACATACTTCAGATTATTAGGCCCCTTTTTCTAAAATATGAAGTAGGGCGTATCAGTAAACCAATTTATCTACGGTACGTGAGAAGAAAAAAAAAGGGCTTACACAAGACACGAAAGGGAGTGTTACTCACCCTTAATTTCCAGCTTAAATCTCATTTCAACCCCTTTTACCTTCCCTGACCCATTTAACACAAAGCAGCTAGCTTCATTTTCGATTTTCAAACTGGGATTCAAACTGAATTTGGGTAGGGAGAGTCATATGATTTGAACATATTCTAGAGGGGCTGAATGTGCTGGTGGTAAATAGATCAGAATGGCTTTTAAAGGCCATAGGAAGGATGGGTTTGAATAACAAAGGGGGAGGATAGAGTCCAGTTAACTTTATGGATTTTGTTAGTTCACAATCCCTAGATTAGTCAATACATTGTTTTGAAACTAACATTACTTCTATGAACACTTTGCAATTTTGCATCCACGGGATGCCTATTAATGATATATCTTACTTTATTTTAAAATAAAAGGGGCAAGGATGGATGGGTGGGAGTTAGAAAAGGCACAAAGTTGCTGCTTGCTGTGACAGGTTACTATTTCTTGGGGGGTGGGGATGGATGGGGGCTCTTTAAACAACTCTGGTACTATCTCATCCGTCGCTCTAGCTGGGTGGGTGGGGGGTGGCTGAGGTGGTGAACTGTGCCGTGAGCTGAGAGGGGGAATGGGTCTACCGTGAGCTAAATGGTGGTAAATACTATGCTTACTTGAAAATAACATTATACCTGTCTATGTTAATATGTTTGACCATATGCCTTTTGTTATTCCGCAACAATTTATAAGATAAAATCTTGGATGCAGAATCAGTGGAAAGATATTACAAATGGAATCTGTGACGCAATCGGAGGCCATGAGAAGGCGCTACCGCTTCCTAAGTCATTTTTCTTTGACAACAACATTTCAGGTATGTGTACTTATTTCTGGAAGTGGCGTGACTTCATTAGTTGTTTGATCACTCTAATTATTTTCACTTGTAAATTTCAGCTCTGTGAAATTGATATCAGCAAAATGTTGCCCATGGATGCACTTTCTCCATTTATGGAGGAAATCAAAAGTAGGGAAAAACAAAGGAAGTGGCTAGCTAGGAAGGTTTGTAGCCCATGTTTTTAGCAGAACTACAGTTGATTTTTACGTTCTTGTGCAATTAATGGCGTAGCATCATGAGTTTGGATGTTTGGAGAAGTCCATAGTGCGAACAATAGCGATATAAATAAGACCTGCTAATGATCAATGAAGGAACTTCTTAGATACATATAGGACTCTACTTTCTTTTTTGGCTTAATACACAAACAGCCCCTTGAACTTAACAGTATTTTTTTTAGATGCTCTAACTACGGTGTGTTCCAATTGAGCTCCTGATAAAGTGTTCCTATGAGACACTATCGGTTCAAATTTTGGAATTTTTTGCGCCTGTTCTCAAGTGCCCCTTATGTAAATAAATTAAGCACTTAAAATATGTCACCTTCTTTAATTATACGCATTAGCCTCAGTAAGCTTGAAATCTCTCTGGTTGAGGTTGATGTGTATAATTAAAGGAGATACATATTTATTGTGGTTAACTTGCCTGCCTAATAGATGTTTGAGAATATGCGGAATAGGTTTATCAAAATTTGAATCGAAAAATGTCTAATAGTAACAATTTTATCACGTGATCAGATGCTCAATTGGAACAACCCTTAGTTCTAATTTAAGAGGCTGTGTATGTATTACGTCTTTTTTTTTTAAAAATAAATAAGCGTAGGGTCCCGTCCAGCTTGCGCTCACCTCAGCTAACTCCATGGGGCATCTGTTGTGCTACCTCCCACCAAGACATGTACCAGATAACTTTGTCCGTCAAGGCTTGGACAAATCTGAAGAAATCACCTTGGTTTTTGGTCTTCTACTGAGAGTCTGCTACATCTTCAAATCTGGCAGTTGGCCTTCATTCTCTTTATCGTAGTAATTTTGGATCTCCCCTTTGGTTAATTCTTTACAATCTTTCGCTTTCTAATGTGAGCTTGCCAATTGAATTGAATCTCCTATATGAGTTGGCTAGTGTTTCTTGTTCCCTTCTCTTAACCATAAACATCTTGATCTTTGTCTCTATGAGGTTTCTTCAGCTTTAGCAATCTCTCCAACTCCATTTTCAGATTCAGGAACCTTGAGTTGGAGTTCTGTTTTCTCTTGCTTGTTTTTAAGCTGAAAGCTCATCTAGAGCCCTGCTTTTGCTTGTTTCTAGCTTGCCATATACTTCCCTGTTCCAGTTGGAGATGTTCGTTTTCAAGTTCCTCAACTTCTATGCCACATGTTGTGTAATTCTGCCACCTTCTCTTCACCGTATCAATGAATCCCACTTATTGAAGTCACACATTTTCAAACTTGAAGTAAGATGGTGTTGAGTCCTACTCTCCACCTTCTAGCATAAGAGCTTTGTGGTCTGAAATGACTACTGGCAGTGTCTACTGTTTGGTAGATTTGAAGCTTTCCTTCCACTATGAGAGATAGGAACCTATCAATTCTTGAGGCTTGCAGAGGCACTCTTGACAAAGTGTATTATCACCCTTGCAAAACCAAATCCATTAGCTGAAGGTCCAAAATCATTTCTGAGAAGCTCCTCATAGCTCTGGTCCTTCTGGTACATTCGAGCCTCTCATTCTCATGATACCCAAAGTTGACAGTGCACACAATTTAAAACGGGACTTGGTTCGGATGATTCCTTTTATTGAGGAACTCTTCAAACTTGATATTTTTCTTTTTCAGGAACGGCGTGAACAAGTTAAAGCTGAAGCCATTGGCATGCACTCAGAGCCTTTGCCCTTTAGCTTTTCAGAACCTTCTTTCACAGAAGAACCTAATTTCACTAGCAATGACTTCGAAGGTACATCAAAAGTTAATATTTATGTAAGAAGTTTATGTTCTCATCGGACGTGGTTTGGAATTTTAACCATCCTGGAGTATATCACCCTCCACCCCACAGTCCCCATCCATCTTTTATAAGGGGAAGATGAGTCATGTCATTGCTTGGTTGGTTATAAGACAAATATATTCCTTTAAGTACATAATCTTCATTTAAGAGAGTTATAGTGCTTATCTTCTGTATACTGTCAAAGTGTGATCATCTCATCTTAAATCTTAAACTGTTAGATTTTTATTCATTTAACTAGTAAATTTTTTCGCGCATTGTGCAGATTAGAATTTTCGTGTAATCTTCTTTTTCCAGAATGAATCTTCTGTTATAATATATACTTATCTACTTTGTTAATATCACAAATAATTTGTCAAGAGATCCTCGTAACAAAATCTTCATGAAATAGTGAATGACTTCCTTCTAGGTCTCGCCTTCTTTTACTTTTTTAGATCAACATTATTCATTCTTCCATTTTACTTTCCATCAACTCGTCTGTGCCATTAAAAAACATTTCTATTGGTCCTTATCTCTTATATTTTTGATGGCCTCTGAATATCGACAATACATATTACTAAGAGACATGGATTTGATCAGTATATGGACGAAACTGTTATTATGTTAATACTTATTGGTATTGCGTTGCGTGGGTGTAAAACAAATTATTTTCTAAGTTATCACGTTACAAACATCAAATGATACCAAATTAATAAGCAATATCAAGATGCTTACTAGGAAAGTACAAGGGGGAGAAATATTTCAATGAATGCTAAGAAGAGAAAACACTTGATAATTCACAGTGAAAACGCTTCATTAACTAAATCTCAATATCATAGAACATAAGCTGTAACCTCACCTTGATAATTCCCATTCTTTATTTCTTAGAGTATCTGCTTTATATAATTGCATTTATATACTTTATTTGAGTCGAGGGTCTATTGGAAACCACCTTTACAAGACAGGGGTAAGGTTGTGTACACCGCACCCTCTCTAGACCCACTTGTGGGATTATATTGAATATGTTGTAGTAATGCTCCTATAGGCTAAAAGGTTTAGGTCGAGCAGGACCAAGACGGAATACTTGAAGTGCAAGTTCAGTGATTTGACGTTGGAGGCGGACATGGCAGTGAAGCTAGATTCTCAGCCCATTCGAAAGAGAGATTGACGAGGATGTCACACCGTATGAGTGTTGGGTGGTTGAAATGGAGGCTCGTTTCAGGAGTTTGTGTGATAAGAAGGTGCCTCCTAAACTAAAATGCAAGATTTACAGAGTGGCAGTTCGACAGACGATATTGTATGGAGTGGAGTGTTGGCCAATCAAGAACCCCCACATCTAAAAGTTGAAGGTGACGGAGATGAGGATGTTGCGGTGGATGTGTGAACTTATTACGAGAGAGAGGGCTAGAAATGAGATTATTCGAGAGAAGGTGAGAATGACTTTGGTGGATTACAAGATGCTGGAAGTAAAGTTGAGATTGTTCGGACATGTGATGAGGTGGTGCACAGATGCCCTAATACAGAGGTGTGAGACTTGGCTATGGATGACTTCAGTCGGGATGGAGTTAGGCAGAAAAAATATTGGAGGGAGGTGATTAGACATGACATGGAGCAATTATAGCTCACTAAGGACATGACCCTACATAAGAAGGTGTGGAAGATGTAAATTAAGGTAGAGAGTTAGTGGATAGGAGTGCGTCCTTGCTAATAGGAAGGAGTGCTTTGTTGGTAGGTGTGCCTAGAGTGTAGTGTTATGCGTGTGTCTTGTAGTTTTTTGTTCATGGTATTTTTGGTGATGTTTGTGATTTCAGATAGATTGTGTATAGTATTACTCTTTGAGTGTCTTGTTTCTTTTATTATCCAATTGGTATGTTGTCCAATTTTGTTTTTTGTTTTTACGTCTTTTATACTGTTATTTGTCTTGGGCCGGGGGCTCTATCGGAAGCAACGTCTCTGTCTCTACTTTATTTGAGGTAGTGATATGGACTGCGTACACTTTACCCTCTCCAGACCCACTTTGTAGGAATATACTGGGTGTGTTGTTGGTGTTGGTGTCAGTTATGGTCTCAAATCCTCTTTGAACAATTCTGAAATAAAAAACAGAAGTAAGACTTATAGTTGTTGCTGGACTTGCACCCAAGGGTGTGGCCTAGTGGTTCAATGAAATGGGTTGAGCACCATGAGGTTTCAGGTTTGATTCCCAATGGAGACAAACACTAGGTTATTTCTTTCCATTTGTTCTAGCCTTGGTGGATTGCTTGTGGGAGGTGACAGGTATCCCGTGAAATTAGTCGAGGAGGTGGTCCGGACACCACGGTTATCTAAAAAAAAATATAGTTGCTACTGGACTCTTTCTTCATTATTGTTGCTTGAAATTTACGGTTGTTGTATCTCTTCTCCTCTTTTCATTTATTGTTTCCTTCTCCTATTCCTCCACCTCTTATATGTCTTGCATCACAATTCTAAATCTGGTCATTGCTCCAAAGACCAGCTTTCATATCTTGTAATTAACTTATTGTCTATCATTTCAAAAAGTTTAATTGCTCTAATTACATTAACTGAGCGTTGGGAGAATCATTTTTTTAATTAATGTCCACGTTACTATTTTTGTTAAAGCTTCTCTAGGGGTGCAAAGGGCTGCATTAATGTTACTTTAATAAAGATTTTGTGGCCTCTCAAGATAATGTGATAATGTGAGTTGACTGAAAAGAAACATGGAGAATTAAAGGTTGGGTTGTAATAATTCAGATTTTTAGAATTGACTTTTTATTTTTTTTTAAGAAAATATAGAACAAAAATGGTAAAAATAGGAAAAAAGGCCAAAAAAGTAGAAAAACGATAACTGTGTTTCTGGGCCAAAGACTGGAGCCACATCATCTTCTCTTGCCCAGCTTAATAATATATACTGATTGGCTCTTCAACACGTCTGCTAAATTTCATGGGCCAAGCTCGTGGAATTCAATTTTGATACTGGGTTATAGAGAGACTTGGAATCATGATCTCTGCCTGTTCTGCTACCATGTCGTGCTCTGGTACCTATGCTGGGGTGTAGGCTTCACTTTTGGTGCTGCACCCATGTTAATACAACGTCTGTGTGGCTGTGGAATCCATATGGGATATGATCAATCAACTTTTAGTACTTTTACCAGAACCGATATTGAAATTCGAGACAGATACAATGATTTTTGAAATCAAAATTTAGATAGGTGTTTCTTTTATTGTTAGAAGAAATTTTTATTAAAAAATCAGCAACCAGAATGTGCTTTAATGATATTTACAGGTCAACATTACAATGAACTCGAGAAATCTATCATGACTTCTATATCATTTAGCATTTGCAATAGCCATGTTGACTCAAAAAAAGAGTAGGGAGATGTATTTGTTCTTAATAATAATTACAGGCTCAAACTTGCTCTAAATTTGTGCGCGCCTTTCATTTCAAATAGCCCATAATAATTTAGGCAGATTTTTGTAACTCTAATTTTGGATATTTGAACTAGTTTTAGCTGAATCCCTGCACTCTTATTCATACCTGGATCTGCACCCCTGTCGGGCACCCGCACCTGACTCCAAGCAACTTAGTTTGGTACCATCTCATCTAAAAGTTCAAGCTCTAAAAGTTTTAAGCGGTTTGAGGCCACATTATTTACTAAATTATGTCTCAACATATACAATCACTTTCATGCTAGTAGTTCTGTGACTCAAATTGTTATAGAAAATGGTTACCGGAAAGCTAAATTGAGCTTGATAGTGGTGATTTCAGAAGTTCGACTTTTGCCATTGCAGTTTTGTCACTAATGCTATTAACTGTTAAACTCTTCTTCATGACTACAAAAACCTTGGGATTTGACCTTTGTTTTTGAAGTTCTATAATATTGCTTTGCGCCTTTACTTAGGTACTAACCATCTTCTCGTTAGTTGAAATGATTGTTTTTGTGTTTGTATTTGTGATAAGCTTTGGGAAGTACGAGTGTAACATCATCAAGCTCCCCAGTGCCTGGAGGCAAGCAGCTGTTCTCCAATGTTGCAAGGCTTGGTTTTGCCGCTGGATGTGATCCTCCAGCGCTGAAAATGGATGAGTCCGCATGTGATTCTTCTGTGGCAGCTGGTATCTTCTTAAATCTCTTACTTGATTATTGACATTGATTATCTGCTATGATCTGACTTCTTTATCATGTTTCATCACAGTTTGCTGTAAACGTGTTATTGTTTTTTGTTTTTTTCTTTTTCATTTTTAATGACCCATGGTGGGTCAGGGGTTGAGCAACACCCCCAAGCTTTTTATTTCATCAAGGCAAATATGTACAAGGAGGGGGACTAGACCAAGACCTCCCTAAAAACACAAAAGAAAGCTCAAAGGTGGAATTAGGCTACCTAACAGATGACCTAGTAGCTTAATTCCATAACTTAAGATAAACCTAGGATCTAGGTAGAGTGCTTTATGATGGTACTCAATCAAAAGAACTCTTCTAAAATGCTTTATCTCAGCCGAACATAGCCTAGAAGAAGAGATACAGAATATGTAAGCTCATACATGGTATGTTGGAAATAAAATTATGTGAAGTGAAGATGCATGCTCCTGTGATACTAATGACACCACCACTAAGATGTAGGACCCGCACATATCATCTACCCCTACTGCTTTGTGACCTTGTTTTGCGGAACTGGTGGCAGCTTTGTAGTAAGGACCCTTTTGTTGAAAACTTCTTGGAGATGAACCATTTTTCTCTGCATGCCTCTTGTATTTCCTTGCGTTCATCAGAAGTTCCAGAAGGACCAAATGCTTTGAGAAGCTCTTGACATACCTCCTCTTCCTCATTAACCTCATCTATAGATTGGTTGTCATCACCAACTTCATCCTCCGAGTGAATGACCCTATACTCATCTTCCTCAATAGGAGTAGCAACTTTGTTCTCAGTTTTGTTTTGCTTATTTGGGATTAGTGCTCATAACCAGTGGACTTCCTTTCTCTCAGGAACAAGGAGTCCTGGAATCCCGTCCTTCGCAAATGTAACATCCAAAGCAAAAGCTGTTGAAGGTCCCAACGCGTCCAAGTCAAATGATGCAGGGAAGAGAGGGAAGAAGCCAAATCGGATCCTAATGTCAACGTATGGTGGTAGGCGTTACTGAATTTTGAAGGAACCTGATAACGAAATCTATCTGTATATTAAGAAATGTTGTCCTTTAGGAGGAACCGAGATTTGTTAGTTGTAGGTTTGAGCATGGTGTTTTGGTACATTGTTGTGAAGGTTGTAGTAGGTTCAGCTGTTTTGCTTCCTACATCATCTTCCTTTTTTAGTTTTTACTCCGTTTCCTCCCATTCACTGGTGTTGTTTTGTGTGCCGATTATTGCATTATTTCATTTTCGTTATTGTCCTTTGTGTTGTTTGTTGCATAGCGCGTTCCATTCCAATTTGTATTGTGATTGCTTCCATATACATATCTATCCCAGAGGTGAGGTTTGTGTACATTTTATCCTTCTCGGAAACCACCAAGCCCCCTGCCCCTGCCCCCGCACGCGCTCCCCACAAATTTATGGGATTACATTACGGTGTTATTGTACTCCTTTCCCTCCCATCCTTCTATATATCAATTATTATGATAAAACTAAACCTGACGAGTGAATGTATAATCAAGCATTAACTTCCAAATACTCTCTTTAATTTTCAACTTGTGATGTTTCTTTCTCCAACTTCAGCCACATATAGTCCAAATGCTTACTGAACTCTCTGATAATTTTGGTTTCGTAGCACTACCCGTCTTGTGGTTTTCTAACATACCCAGAATTGTTATAGTTCATTTATAATAATGTGAAATAATTAAAGTTGGACCAATTTACCCCATCTACTATGACAGTTGAACTAATTTTTTGAAGGAACTTTGTTTTCACAAGTAATACAAGGAAGAGATGCCTTATTCTTGAATCAACAACATATTGACTTTACAATGGGAGTGGTGCTATTGAACTTGGAAAATACTTGTTATTTTTCTTCTCTTTTAAAGGAATCTCATATTCATCGAATCGGCAAATTAATTAATTAAACCAGGTGTATTAATAATTGTTCCAACTTCAATTATTATAAACAAATTATATAACAATGGTTACAAACAATAAAAAAGGAAGGCAAATGTAATATTAGAAAACTACCTCTAAGATCTGTGACACAAAACCAAAATGCAAAGGATATCTCTGAAATTATATTTTTAAAAACAAAATGAAATATTTTGGAGCAGATGAGCATAGAGCACATATTGGTTAATGCGTCCCTACTGATGTTTGAAGTATTTTAGAGTGTATTTCACTTTGAAATAACTTTTAAATCAAGTATATTTTATTTTTAAAACATTAATTTCTTGTGTTTTGAGACGCCACCTTAAAATTGATTTGATTATTTCCATTAATTATACATGGGTTTTGAGCTTATATGAGTGAAGAAGAAGTAAGTTTTAGAGATTGATTGATATTAAAGATTAAAAAGAAAAAAAGAAGGAAATGATAGAAGGTAGTAGTAAAAGGGTATTGGAGTTAAAAGATTTGTGTGAGTAAATAGTAAAAAGGGTATTGGAGTTGGGAGTGCATCGATCCATTGAAAATTGATTAGATTTGAGGAGAGGAAATGACGCGAGGGAGGAAAGCAGGTGGCGTTGTTCGTCTAGTGAGTGTTGCTGTTGTCTTGTCAATTATCCTTGTCGCCATCCAGTCCTCTTTCTTCCACCCTACTACTGGTATCTCTCTCTCTCTCTCTCTCTCTCTCTGTTGTATGTCGTATTCCCTCTTCCTTTTTTCTTCTTATTAGTAAGCTAATTTTTTGATTGCAGGTCCCGTAAATCTCAGCACAGAGGAAATTCGGATCTTGTCCCACTTCCAGTCTAACCTTGAGCAATGCGTCGTAATTATTACCTTACTTTCTTCGATTTTTATTGCATCTCTATCTATCTGTCTGTCCATCCATGCTCCCATTTCAACTTGATATTATCTCAGCTATGTCACTTACTCGTTTACTGTCTCTCTCCTGCTTTTCAGGCTAACCGAGGCCTCGGATTGACCGCTCATATAATTGATCATTGCAATCTCATTCTCAAGTTTCCCCAAGGAACTAACAGTACTTGGGTTTGTCTCTCTCTCTCTCTCTCACACACACACACACACACACACATCTCCATCTCCTACCTATTCTTTATCTTCAACAACACTGAAATGCATTTCCCCATCCACCTCTATGTCTCTGGATTTCACTTGCAGTATAATGAGCAGTTTAAGATCTTTGAACCATTGGAGTACAAGTATGACGTCTGCGAAGCTATACTTCTGTGGGAGCAGGTTCCTAATACTTGTGAATTCATACTTTTAAACCTCTTTTCACGCTTCCACTAGTACTACATTAAATAAATTGGGATTATCTGAAATGCAGTATCGTAACATGACTACAGTTTTGACAAGAGAATATTTGGATTCTCGCCCTGATGGATGGTTTGACTATGCAGCTAAAAGGATTGCACAGCTGTAAGTTATTGGAGTCAGCTTCCATTATCATCGCCATTCACCTTCTTAATCAATTAATCAAAGATTTAGTGTGATTGGATCTTCATATTTTATGTCATTATTTCCTTTTTAGTTTCTACTGTGCCTGTTTGCAGAGGAGCAGACAAATGTTACAATCAAACTCTCTGCGAAGAACATCTCAATCTAATTTTACCAGCTAAGCCTCCTTTTCACCCTCGACAATTCAGAAGATGTGCAGTCGTTGGAAATTCTGGAGACCTCTTGAAGACGCAGTTTGGAGAGGAAATTGACAATCATGATGCCATTATACGAGACAATGAGGCCCCTGTTAATGAGGTAAATTAGTCCTTTCTCTGTTGAAAATAATCATGATTTATGCCGCGAAGCTTTCGCAGGGACACCATCTCATATCAGAATCTATGTTGAACATGAGGGTCGTTGGGCATGAGGAGAAGCATCGTAGACACGTGTTTGACTTAATTTTTTCTTCTTCAGCTGTCTGACCAATTTATAATATCCTTCTGTGAATTTCTTAATTTATATAGTGTTATTTTTTCAAAAGTTGGCCAGCAGACATTTTTGCTCTTCATGCCTCTTCTCTAAGGAATTGGCTTTCAGGTCCAATCTATACAATGTTAAATAATTTGTCTCAAGAAAAATACGCACTGTTAAATGAGTTGGGCCTGCATAGAGTGATAGCACTTGTGTTCTTTACACCTCTTTGAGAGTATATTTTTCTTGAGAAAGCAAGAGAGTTAAGAACTAAATATGTTGATATGCCCCATGGATGACTTGACAGTAATGTGTATATAAGGTTAAAAAAACGTCTGGGTATTACCTCCCTATTATAAGCTATCAAAGCAACTGTCAATACAATACTCCTATTCAATCAACCAATTCTGCTTCAATCCCAGACTAGTTGGGATTTATTATATGAATCCTCATCACATTCTACAACAACAACAACATACCCAGTGTATTCCCGCTTATCCTCATTACACTCTATTAGGTCCAATTCATTCAATGTTAAGGCGAAGTAGGTATTATCTAAAACTAGAGTTCTCTATCCAATACAACACTCTTACTAATGAAAGATGAGTTCTGTGATTTAATTATATTATAAAAGTCCTATTTAGGGACGTCCCAAAATGTTTGCACACCAATTTGTATACTACTTTCACAACATTCATGAAAGTTTGTTTGGAAAAGGTTAAAGATACAATTTCAAGAATTTCATTTCATTAAACTGTTAAACTTTGATATCATGCTTTCTCGATTAAACTAACTTTTCAATCAGTACTTTAATGGGAGCATGTTTTTTCCACTGTCACTAAGATACTGTATTAAGTCAAATTAACTTCCTAGACCTGTGTCCCAGTGTTGCTGCATATAAAGTGAAACATAGAACCTAATAAAGAAAAACATGTAGATATATGTATGTTGGTCTGCACTCAAGTCCTCATTCTGTTGCATCTCGCATATTCTTATATTTCTTATGTCATTATCCATGTTGCCACAGGTATTTCTCTCCGTGCAATACTGATAAAGCATGAGTGGTATTTTTATTATTTGATCAACTCTATTTGTCCAGAGAATAACTAGGCCTGGCCTTGTAATTAAGATCTGAGAATGATGAAGTCTATCAGCATCTATATAGTCATTATTAATATGCATAATATGTTAAAAGTTGTATTAACCCAGCTAAAAAATCCTTTTAGATTTCACATCTATGGTGTCAGTCAACCAGAATTTGTTGTGACAATAACTGCTAATAAACATGTTATGCAGAAATACGCCAAGCATGTCGGCCTGAAGAGAGATTTTCGCTTAGTTGTGCGAGGTGCTGCCAGAAACATGATTAAAATTCTCAACGGTTCTGGTAAATTATTGGAAAACCTATTTATTTCCTGAACATTTGATCATATACATCTTGTCTTCCGTGTTTATTTTTATTCATATTTATATCATGCTTTCTCCCATTGTTTTGTTTTCCTATATAGACTTCAAGAAGAATGATGTCTACAATTTTTGATGTAATGCACTTAGCTTTACGGGGACATGTTATGAACATCAACCAAGGAGAACATCTTTAATGATCTTATTGTTACCTAATAAACTTTACCATTCAGCAATGGTTGTAGGTGCTTTTGGGTTTTATAGAAAGAAAGGAACCCTGTGTGCCTAGGTGTTTTGAGGCAAAATGATTTATAGGATATGAAAATACTGACTGCCTATGTTTGCTGCTATTTGGTGCAAATTTCAAGAGGTACGATTTACACACAATTTAGACTTCATTAGCGCTGTTTGTGACTGAGGCGTATTAGTTGTTTTTACTTACTTATTTTTTGTTAGACTTCATTATCTCTCAGCACAAATAGGACATTCTGGACAGAAAAATTTCCCTTCTTTTGCTTTTTTCTTTTCCTTCCTTTCCTTTTTTTTGGGTGTTGAGGACTGCCAACTTTTGTATACTCCAATCACCTCCTTGGTGTCTGTATTTGATCTTTCAATTATCAAATACACAATTCCATTCAGTGGCAATTGTTTGTTTTTTATTATGATGGTATATATTGATGTCTGTTTTTGAGCATTTTGGTCTAACTATGACTTAGCAAAACTCTAGAATTCTTTTTCTTTTTTTATTTAACATGTATTTTAAGGCAGTTCATGCTTGTTGATATGACGATATGAGTATGCCATATTAGGATGTCAGTTACACTTATTGTGATGAGTGCCATATTAGGATGTCAGTTACACTTATTGTGATGAGTGCACTTTGATGCACTATAAAAAGCCTTCAGATTAGCAGCAATACTTCGGTCGTATACTGTGTACTGCAGGGTTGCATACATGAGTTGTCTTATTGAAAGTTAGAAGCTAGAAATAGTTTCTCGTGATGAAGAATAATCAACTCTTCTATAATGATCTAATGGTTGTCCATTTATATGTGATCAATCAGCACTGCTTTATTCAAAATTACTTGGTTTTGAGCATGATTACTTTTAATTAGGGATTCAGGTTTTGAGAGCCTTAACGTTTCGAGTCTCAAACTAGTCCTTTAAATATTGTTAAAAATATTATCTTTGGTTTTGTCCTTCCGTTAAAAAGACAAATAGACCCTCAATTTAGGGGGGCACAAACGATGTCTAGCCAAAATACATATTGTTTGTTCTCTTTCCCAACAAATGGATAAATAAAAAAATCTTGAATTCTAGAGTGACAGAGAGACTTGAGTTCTTGTAACTATTTTAACTAAGTTGCTGGTGCTTTCTTATTGCTTCTTCTTTTCTTTTTTTTCCTGTTTTTACTACTTCTGTCGGATACCTCAGAGATTTTAATCTATACTTGGTTGATACTTGTAACATAGGAAAAGAGTGTCGGCTACGCCAACTCTCTTAACCTGAATGGTTCAGCAAAACCAAAAGTTGCTTATGGGAGGGGGGAGAGGAACCACAATAGTTCTCAATCCTTGCACGTTTCTCTTTGTGTGGCTTCAACTTAGTAAGTATTTTGTTTTTAGTTCGTAACTTTTCAGAGTCCCAAATTAGCTTTTGACACGAGTATTTACTTCCTCCAAACGAGTGCTGCGGTCTAGTTTGCATTGGTGTCAAAGGAAGGAACAAGATAGTTAACTGTTACATATAGATGATAGCTCCTTATATAGCTGATGAGGTTCTCCTTTTTCAATTTTCACCCAGGTATAAAGAGTACACTGTCTTCTTGTTGTGAACAAAATGAAACTTACTGTTAGCTTAATCAGGAAAAAGAGAGAGAGAGAGAGAGAGAGAGAGATGTAGAGATGTGAGCAAAACAGGAGGAAGATGGTGATTCTAACCAATCTTAAGAAAATTTGCCTCAGTACCCCTCTCTATTTAAACCAAGCTTAAGAAAATTTACCTCAGTACCCCTCTCTATTTAGCATAGGTCGTAGGACCATGTATGTCAAGTCTGTTAGCCTTTCTTAGCAGATAGCTCTTTGACAGACTAAAGGTCTATAACAAAATGTTAGCTGAATATAAAAATAGCTGAAGGGATTGAAAATGACTTTGAATAGCTTGATGGGCTATTAATTTTTGGTTAATTAGTCTTTGCTATTTCTGGTCAAATGCTTCCCTTTCAGTTATTTACTTATTTGTCATTAGATATGGGGTCAGGGTAATTCTTATCCTTTTTAGCTGTACTGTACGGGTAGTTTTGATAATAGCATTTCATATTGGTCTATCAGCTACATTTCTTATCCTAATGAAGAGCATCTGAAAATTAGCAGTTAACTGTTTACTGTTCTTTGTATGATTGTTAGCACTGACTTGGTTATGATTTGTTACATAGGAAGCAATACTCATGAAGATTTTTGTTGCTGTTCCTTTTTTACTTGCAGACAATGAGGTGCTTATAATTAAAAGTGTCATCCATAGAGACTTCAATGCAATGATAAAGGTAATGTATTATTCAGATGAATGCTAGTATCTTCTTACCTCTATGTTCAGATGAATGCTTTTGCTTATTTGTTTCTCCATCATATTTTTCTTCTTGAGGTTGTCATTGTTAGTTTTAGTTGTTCCCAATTTGCATATTCAATCAAGTGCTACCAGTGAATGATCTAGTAGAACTTTTAGTTGTTTGAAGAATTACAAACTAGGGATGCATATCTACTTTAAAAATGGAGTGATAATAAAAAATGAATGCATATCTGCTATTTCAAAAGATTGAATGCACATCATCACCCTTCCTTGGGAACTGATATAAATGGAACAATGCATAAAGGCTGGATCTTTCTTTTCCATGAAGTATGGGACACTTGCACTATCCCTCGGTGTGTACTGTGTACTAATTAAAATAGTATGAAATTTTTGTTTGCTTCTGTTGAGTTTTATGGTAATCACCTAACTTTGCATCGGTGGGATGGAAATTGTCGAAGATGGTTGCAGGATGGATGACTAAGTAGTTTTCTTCAGAAAACAGTGTAGGTTTGCATTTATAATGGGTAGATGCTGGATGTTTAAGAACATCTTTTGCTGATGCAATTATTTGCTATGTTGCTAATTGATTCAGAGTGTTGGCTGCACGAGGAATTTGTTTATTTATCTTCAAATGTTTTGTGGCAGTGCTTTGGTTTGCTCTCTTTGGGCCATAACAATAACTTGCTCTAATTGCTAAGACTGCATGCTTGACTATAAAAGAAGCTCTACTATTATTTCATGTTATGGTGGATTGTGAATTTTCGTAAGGCGGTGTGGAATGTGATGTTTTATGACAGCATATTCATTTGAAGAGAAAATGACAAATCTCCATTATTCATCGCAGAAAATCCGGAATCCAGTCTATCTGTTCCAAGGTATCGTATTACGCAGAGGGGCCAAAGGAACTGGGATGAAATCAATAGAACTAGCACTATCCATGTGCGACATTGTTGACATTTATGGTTTCACTGTCGATCCTGGTTACACAGAATGGTATGTTCCATCTCGCCTCATCTTTTCATTGTAACTTCGACTTTACTAGATAACAAAATAAATGCACATTTGAAAAACTCTGGTTTCAAGTTTTCTCCACCTCATGGGAATATACTAGTATGTTGTTGTTTCTACAATATTCAACACTAACACTTAAATTCCGTTTTCTAGAATAGAAAAAGAAAAGAAAATAAAGAATTTGAATTTACCTTTTCTTAACTTTTTTATGCTATTTCATACATCTGACAACCATTAAACATTATCTCTATGTGGTTATAGGACTCGATACTTTTCTACACCAAGGAAAGGACACAACCCACTACAAGGGAGGGCATATTACCAACTCTTAGAATGCCTTGGAGTAAGGACATTGGATTACTGCACTAAAAGTTCATTTTTAAATTTGTTCATTTTTTGTTTGATGTTCTCACTGAGAATTTATATTTTAGGTCATACGAATCCATTCTCCTATGCGAGCAAAGAGAAAGCAAGACTGGTCGGATGTGCCTAGTCGAGAAATGATAAACAACGCTCACAGAGCTGCATTGCTTCTGAAAAAGAAGCAAGCCGGGCAAGAGGGAGGATTGGGACAATTTGTTAACTGTAAAGTATGGGGCAAATCAGGTCCCTATGGCACTGGGCCGGTATCTGGTTCCACAGATATGACGGATACCAGGAAGTATTCCAATTACAATCGATGGGAAGTCATGCCTTTTGAGAGCTTGAGGGAGGAAGCTCGGAAGCACTATATTCAGATGGAAGGCGTGTCTTTGTACAAGATGGATGGCAATAAGCTGGATGATCTAGTCTGCGTGAAACATCCCCCGAAATCTTAGGCATGAAACAATGGATTGATCTGATGGATCGCTTCGAGTCGAACCTAATTAATGTTCTTGCATGCACAAATACGAGGGAACCAAGTGATTTGTGCTCAACACCTCAAACAGCTTCCTCCTGGAGTGTAAACTAGTGACAGTCACCACAGGGAACTCAGATCTTAACTGGGAGTGTGTTAACCATCATCTGTTGGAAGTGCACTGCAAATTTGATTGAAATTTACCTATACTTAATGATCTGAAGGAATGAGGAAAGAAGGGACCATTTTCTTGAGCTGTCCTTGCCTTTTCTTAAATTACTCAATTGATTTTTGCAAGTAAAGAGATCTCATGTTTCCATATTTACTTGGTTTCGTTATAGAACTTTTTTCAGCTAGGGAAGTTCTGTTCCTGTGAATTGTGATTTTAAACTTACCATTCCCGATATAAAACTAGTAAGAGAAGTATGAATATAGGATGATTGTAACCTGTTGTATGGTATTGTGCTGTTGGTTTTAATGCAATGTTGTAACGGTGGTTTTCTTAATGTTATCAGGTGTTAATTATTTTCTCATTTAATACTTCCTCGGTCCCAATTTATGGGACATGCTGTCCTTTTTTCTTCGTTTTGCTATTTAGCAACTATATAAGTGGGCATCACATCCATTCCACATGAGCATTAACTATAAAAATGGGACGAAGGGAGTTGTTATATTTTATCTTTGACGCCTCTTTCTATGGTAGTCCTACTGGTATCCTCTACTTTTATACATGAAAACGAAAATTGTTGTATTGACTATAACTGTAACATCCATCCAAACAGTGTGCGATGGAAAATGGGGGGTAGGAAACAGCTTTCCGATCATAACAGAGAATGGTATTGCAGCAAGCATAACAGACAAATTAAATGGTGGTGCAGGGCATGCTACAGAAACTAGATATGAATGAGTATCATAATCTCATTGCATTGCAAAAAAAAAAAAAAAAAAAAAAAGAGTACATTTTGAATGGTATAAGAGAGACGAGGACTAGTTAATTGTTTTGGTTTGGTCAGAAACAACCTTGAGGAGCTTCCTCTGCTTAGATTTAGCAATCTTTTTGAGCGTCTTTGGATTGGTGATCTTCTGAACCTTGGTCCCTGACTTGAGAATGTTTTCCTGCTTCTTCTTGTCTCTTTCCTCCTTGTGTTTCCTCTTGTTCACCTTGTTCTGTCTTATCTCTTCCTTTAGCTCATTCATCCTCTCCCTGTAAGCCTTCTTCATCTCCTTTTCTTTCATCCTCTGCTCCAACGACTTGCCCTTAACGCTCACCTTCGATGCCGATGACCTGTGTTTCCTCGGCTGTTTCCAATTTCTCCCAGATACTCTCCCTGCGATCACCCCGTCGTAGGTGGGCCTTCCAAGCACGGGCTTGTTTGGATCCGCCGAAGATGGAACCGCCTGTCTCTTAGATACTTCTACTTCCATGGCCATTCCGTCACCTTCTTCTTCTGTTGGTACATTTAGCTCTTTCTCAGCTCTCTTTCGTTTGTAGGTTTTCCCACCGAATCCTTCATCCAGGCATCGAAAATCCACAGTACACGCCATTGCGCATGTAAGCTCTGCTGCTTCTCTGTATCTCATCATTTATATAGCAAACCCTAATATTGGAGGAGTATTTACTTCCTTTTTCGTATTTTCCAGCGTTTCACCTTTTTGGGCCGGACTATTTATCTAACCATTGCATGGGCCACTCACCACCACCGCTATTTACCATTTAGCCACTATCTCTAAATTAACTTATAGCCTCTCGACCAAGTTTATTTTCTCTCAAAGTGCTTGTTTTAAATAAATTGAGATATTTGATCAAATTCATGAAACAAAATATAAATGTTTTTTAAATTTAGTCAACATTATAATTGTTGCTTAAAAATATTTTTTAAATTTGTTGATCAAACACAAATTGCCTCTCGTCAAAAATATTTTTTCAAGAAGCGCTTGTTAAAATAAGTTGATTTTATAACCCAATTTGTTTTTCTTAGTTTCCCTTGTAATTTAGTACATTTCACATACTTTTTAGATCAAAAGCATGAGATTAAAAGTCTTATTTATTTTTTAAACTTTGTGGGCAAATTTAAGATCAAACAAACAAATTGAAAACAGATATATATATAACGTGGTTGATATTATATATCCAACAATCTTCCACTCATACTTTTACATATACAACAACATACCAGTGTCGTCCTACAAATTGGAGTCTAGGAAGGATAAGATGAATGCAGACCTTACTTCAACCTTAGAGTGGAGAACTGTTTCTGAAGAACCATGTCTTAAAGAAAAACTATTCAAAATAGTCTCAAATAAGAAGTAACGAAGTATAAGAAATAACAAATAATAATAAAAGAAGGTAATAACAATATCAAATAGTAACAAAATTATGACAAAAGAGCATGACTATTGAGGTACAAGGAACAACATATAATAATAGAAATCAAAGGACAAGAAACTGCATGAGCAATAATACGATTATTACTATGAACGAACAACAAGGCAACACTTTGTTTTTTCTAACCTTCTACCTTAATTCGTGTCCTCCACAACTTCCTGTTTGAGCTCATGTCTTATATAAGTTGAATTTGTGTCGTGTCTTGTCTGGTGATCTGTCTCCAATACTTCTTTGATCCATTTCTATCACTTTTTGAATTACCATGCGTAGTCTACCTCTCACATCTTCGTACTAGAGCATTTGTGAATCTTCTTTTCACACGTCTAAATTATCTCAGTCTTGCTTTACGTATCTTGTCTTCCACCAGAAACACTTTGAACTCGTCCCAAATAGCCTCATTTCTACTCCTATTTTTCCTAGCATGACCACATGTCCATTACAACATACTCATTTCTGCAGCTTACATATTCTAGACTTAAGAGTTTTTAATTAACCAACACTCGCCTCTATACAACAAAACTGATCTCAGCATCAGTCTATACTCCGCAGAACTTACCTCTAAATTTTGATTGTACAAACTTATCAGTCTCCATTTTTCTTCACTATACACCCATACATTGAGTGGCATTCTTACTAATCTATCATTCCCTTGGATAGTTGTTAAGAGTATCCCATATCTAAATGCATACCAAAAACAATCAGAGCATATAAAATAAATTGAAATGCATATTAATTGATCTATAAACACCAGTATCTCCCTTAGTTTTGGGAAAAAGAAAAGCATGAGAGTAGAAAAGGTAAAAAGGTAAAATGTGCATAATGATGGTGGATGTGGAAGTGTAGTGTAATAATGACAAGTAGGCGAAGGTTGCGCATCCTCCTGCCATGAAAATATATTTTTTCGACTATCCTTCCTCCTCCTTGGTCTGTGTTAATGTTAATAGTAGTAATATATGTTTACTAGTAACAAAAAGCCAGCCATATATATATATATATATAACTGCTTCCTCACATCTCTCTTCCCTTTTTCATTTCTGGGTTACCGCTCTTTTTCCCAATACCAGAGATTGAAGAAAAATCTGAGAACCTCAAATCTTCGTATATTAAAGCTCAAATAGGCGTAGATCGGAAGGATCCAGGTTGTAAATGGGCGCTTCTCAGTCCGTAGAGGTACCTTCTTCTGAAGATGATGATGACCAAGAAGAGGAAGAAGGAGAAGATGCGGAGCACGAACACGGCACCCCACCAGAAGAAGATGCGAGAAGCCGATTAGTTGTTGGTGACGACACTGCTCTGCTCAAGAAGGTTCTGGAACAAGAGCCCGAGATGTTGCCTTGCCACGCCTCTGCATCCCCTCTCTCCCCTCAGCTCTCCTCTTTCGGCACCCCTCGTCTCGGACCTTCTATCAAGGTCTGGGACCCTTATAATGTCCTCGCTCCACCACCCTCACTTCCTCATTTCCACCGCACCTTCTCCTCTGATTCCGTCGACGACGATAGGACCCTTACCGATCTCTATTTGATTAGTAATGGAGAGTGTCATATGAATTTAAGGCCTGATTTGATTGCCGGACGCTCTCCCGAGGCTGCACTTACCCCTAATGGAAAGCGACAAGCTAGAGCTTTGGCTGTTTTTCTCAAGTCCCAAGGGATTCGTTTCAATTCCGTCTATACATCTCCCCTGGATCGGGCACGAGCTACTGCCCTCTCTGTTTGCCAGGTATCCTTCCTTACCAATACTAGTCTACTGCTACATATAATCATTCCTATTTGTTGTCGGTCTTAGTATTAAGCTCTTGTCTGTGCTATGAAATGGAGTAGAAAAGATCAAATCCCTTTGCTTCCAATATCTATCTTGGCCCATAAAAATAGGAAGCACCGCGCCGACCAATTGATATACAATCCTACCCATTATCATCTATGTTGCTTGAATCCTCAAGAATCTCGATGGGTGTCTGTCAGATCCTTAAAAAGTCATGCCTTTTTTGAGAATTCGACATGGATACAACGACATTTATGGAGGACTCGAGAAACATAGATTATCAGCTCTGTGGGAGCAAGATTTCTTCATTTCTGGGCAGCTCCATGTTTCCTTTTGTTACTTGTTTGTGAGGTTTCCCTCTCAAGTTTTGTAGGTCTCTGGTGATTGTCATCAGAGGCATAGTGACTTCTTCCCTGAAAGAAACCCATTGGATTTCTTAGCTGCTTTAGATTCAGGATTTATATGGCTGTCAGAGTAGTTTGGGTTTTGCTAGTTTGTAGTTTTTGGTTGTTTAGCAGCCTATTACTGATGTTGGAGGTGGAATTTTTTTGTACTATGTAGTTCAAATAAAGTTGGGTCTTTTGTTTTCAGATGTTCTAGGGTTAACAGTTGGTCCAACTTTTGAATTACTTTGGGGATAATAGTTGGTCCAATTCCTGTAGTATAACTAATAAGTTTCATGGTCGAGGAAAACAGGTATCATTTAGATCAGGAAAGGGAAACTAATTGAATCTTTCTGGGATAGGTAGAGTATACTATACGATCATCCTCTATTACATTTCCAGACGGTGCTTGCAAAATATCAGCCTTGTTCATAATGTATCAACGAAAGGGACAGCAAGATTAGTACTTTTATCTATGATGTAAAGTTTTCAGCAAGATTAGTACTGCTAAGAAAGTTGCATATTCTGCAGTAAAGTATGGCATAGTTGTCTTCTCAGCAGATTTGATGTGTCAAAAGCATTCTTATCTTGGCCACTAGCAAATCCAAACACTATGTTACTGTCTTTCGGAGCAGCCGAGTCACAGTTTAACATCACATCTCCAATTTATACAAGAAACAACCTCGAGCAACAGGAACTTACTTCCTTGTCTCTAGCTATGTATTAAAGACTTTCCCATTCTTAGTTATGCATACTATGATATGAGGTTATTCGAGTGAAAGTGATAGTGGCTTCCGGGGAAGACAAGATGCGGGAAGTGAGGTTGCGATGGTTTGGGCATGTGAGGAGGAGGTGCACGGATGCTCTAGTACGGAGGTGTGAGAGGTTGGCCATGGATGATTTTAGGCAGGGTAGAGGTTGGTCGAAGAAATATTGGAAGGAGGTGATTAAGCATGACATGGAGTAGTTACAACTTACGGAGGACATGACCCTTGATAGAGGAAGGTGTGGAGGACGCGATTTAGGGTGGAGGGTTAGTGGGCAGAAATGCGTCTGTAGTAGTAGGGAGGAATGCTTTGTTTGTGTCTGTGCCTGTAGTTTCTTGTTCGTAGCTTTTTGGTGATGTTTGTGATTTCGAATAGATAGTTTATAGTATTACGTTGTGGGTGCCAGTGGGCAGAAATGCGTCTGTAGTAGTAGGGAGGAATGCTTTGTTTGTGTCTGTGCCTGTAGTTTCTTGTTCGTAGCTTTTTGGTGATGTTTGTGATTTCGAATAGATAGTTTATAGTATTATATTGTGGGTGTCTTGTTTCTTTTATTATCTAGTGGTGTGTTGCCCCATTTTGTTGTTTGTTTTTATGTTTTTTGTTTGTTACACTGTTATCTGTCCTGAGGCAGGTCTATCGGAAACAACCTTTCTACTTCATCTAAGGTAGTGGTATGGCCCCGACCCAACTTTGTGGGAATACCCTAGGTATGTTATTGTTGTTGTAGTGATGCATACTATGATGTTCTGTACGGGGATGGTGATGCAGTTGTGGCTGTAAGTAGCACAACTGGATTGACGAAGTTGCAGGGATTTATAGCAACATATTATTTGCATGTTGTGTTAAGGACTTGCAAATTTGGTAATGAGTGGATCTCTGTTAATTGTGCAGGAAATAAACTTTTCAGAGGAACGGATACAATCCTCTGATGCTCTACTGGAAATGAGTCAGGGGCATTGGGAGGGATGCCACCGCTCGGATATTTTTACACCTGAAACAACTAGCCTAATGGAAAAGTTCCAGCCTGATTTTTCAGCACCATCTGGCGAGTCACTGAGGCAGGTGGAATTTCGGATGGTACAATTCCTAAATGGAACTGTTATGGCATTGCCTGAAAAATTCCGATCCGATTTCTCTCCACCTGATCACAGTGAAAACCAGGGCTTCTCAAACCGTAGTTCTCATGCACTTGTCAATTCAGTTCATGACCGAGAGGGGCCTCCCTCTTTCTCGTCCTCCCACTGGGATTTGCACCACAGGAACCGACAGGGACTTTCGAGGAAGAAGTCTGGAAAGAGCAGGCTTCAGATCGTGACAAATACTGGGGATCATGAGGCTGATGATGAAATGTCACCTCGAGAACCCATTAATCCCAACTCCATCCGGGATTTAAATTTGCAAATCACTACTAATGTTTCTCAATGCATTGGTATTTTTACGCATTCAATCCCAATTAAGTGTCTTCTTACTGGCCTCCTTGGCTGCGGTGCAATTATGTCGAGTAAGATATGCATAGATGATTCTTCGGTTACAGTGCTACAACATTCCTGGAGAATGGGATGGCAGATCAAGAGAATGAACGATACTGCACATCTTAGGCTTCTCTAGTAAATTATTCCATTCGACAGCTGAGATAATTTGAAGTATTTTGGCTCAATTAGGGAATTTTTCAAAGCATTCACAGGATGTGTATTTTACCATCGGAGTCAGATTACAGGGTGTGATACTTTTGATGATTCCTATTTTATTTTTTTTTAGCAAAATTAATTCCCACTTGTACAACTGCATGCTGATACGGAATTCGAGATGGAGTTGGAATCATAATTGTTTCAATTTGTAGCATTTTAAATTCTTGATACTGTAGGTCCTACATTTCTGGTGTGGTTTTATTTATTTATACAATAAGCTGCTGAGGAAATCATTGGTCATTTGCAGCTCTCTTTTCCTATTAATGTTTTTGTCTGTCGATCTTTCTAGGTATAAAGGTAAATGCTTGGCAGATATCAAACCCCCAAAGTCCTATTTTAAGTACAAACAAATTTGCAAAACAATTTAATCATTTCAAGCCATAAGTGCGCTGGATGAATGAATGAATGAATGAATGAAGAAGACAAATTTGGGTTCAGTGTGTCGCCACATTTCTACAAATGCCAATGTCGCCACGTTCTTCAATAGGTACTTGGACAAATCGGATGTGTTCTCATGGAACTCAATCATTGCTGACTTGGCTCGGAGCGGTGACTCCGTCGAAGCCCTTCGAGCTTTCTCTTCCATGCGAAAGCTCTCTCTCAAACCCAACCGTTCCACCTTCCCCTGCACCGTTAAATCCTGCTCCTCCCTTTCCGATCTCATTTCCGGCAAGCAGACCCACCAACAAGCTCTCGTCTTTGGTTATGAAACCGACCTTTTTGTATCCTCCGCCCTCATTGATATGTACTCCAAGTGTGACCAACTTGCTGATGCAAGAAAGCTGTTTGATCAAATTCCTCAAAAGAATGTTGTCTCATGGACCTCCATGATAATTGGCTACGTCCAAAATGACCTCCCCCATCAAGCAATCTTGCTTTTTAAAGAGCTCTTGGCAGGTCAAGCAGAAGAACTAGTTTTTCTCGACTCAGTTGCCATGGTCTCTGTGCTCTCCGCTTGTTCTCGTGTTTCAGGGAAGACCCTTACCCAAGGGCTCCATGGCTTTGTCACGAAAAGGGGATTCGATGAAGACATGGGAGTTGCGAATACTTTGATTGATGCCTATGCTAAATGTGGTGAGGTTGATTTCTCTAGGAAGATATTCAACGTGATGCCTCAGAAGGACATCATTTCATGGAATTCTATGATTGCAGTTTATGCCCAGCACGGACTTTCAGATCAGGCAATGGAAACTTTTCGTTCCCTGGCATGGGATAGAGAGGTTGACTACAACGCTGTCACCTTGTCAGCTGTGCTGTTGGCTTGTGCACATTCAGGAGCTCTTCAGTCTGGCAAGTGCATACATGATCAGGTACTTCCAGGACTAATCACTTTTACACATGCTGCGTTCTTTCTGACTCCTTATTTTCCACTATATTGATGTTTCCAGTTGTCTAATTGTGACTTTGATCTCTTTAGGTTCTAAAAATGAACCTAGAGGATAATGTATACGTGGGCACGTCCATGATTGACATGTACTGCAAATGTGGGAGATTAAGGATGGCAAGGAATGCCTTCAATAGGATGAAAGAAAAGAATGTGAAATCATGGTCTGCCTTGATTGCAGGTTATGGTATGCATGGGAGAGCCAGGGAAGCCCTTCAAGTGTTTTACGAGATGGTCTCGGCTGGGGTAAAACCAAATTACATTACTTTTGTCTCTGTCCTAGCAGCTTGTAGCCATGCTGGGTTGCTGGATGAAGGATGGTATTGGTTTAAGGCAATGGAGCCTAGATTTTGCATACAACCAGGAGTGGAGCATTATGCTTGTATGGTTGATCTTCTTGGACGTGCTGGTTTCCTTGCCAAGGCATATTATTTGCTAAAAGAAATGAAGGTGAAGCCTGATTTTGTCATTTGGGGTTCTCTTCTAGCTGCATGCAGGATGCACAAGAATGTCGAGCTTGGGGAGATTTCTGCCAGTCACTTGTTTGAGTTAGACCCAACAAACTGTGGGTATTATGTTTTGCTCTCAAACATATATGCTGATGCTGGAAGGTGGGAAGATGTAGAGAAGATGAGGATACTTATGCAGAATCGTGGATTAAGTAAACCTCCTGGGTTCAGCCTGCTTGAACTCAAAGGCAGGGTTCATGTATTTCTGGTTGGTGATAGAGAACACCCTCAACATGAGAAGATTTATGCTTATTTAGAAGAGTTGTCTATAAAGCTGCAGATAGCTGGCTATGTACCCAACACGACATCTGATCTTCATGATGTTGAGGACGAAGAGAAAGGACTGGCATTACGAGTTCATAGTGAGAAGCTTGCTGTGGCTTTTGGGGTTATGAATTCTGTCCCTGGTAGTACAATTCAAGTGATTAAGAATCTTCGGATATGCAAAGACTGTCATACAACAATTAAGCTAATTGCCAAGATTGTTAATAGGGAAATTGTAGTCAGAGATGCAAAGAGATTTCACCATTTTAAGGATGGGTTATGCTCGTGTGGGGACTATTGGTGATTCAAGCACTGAACCAAATTCCGTCTTAACCTACTTTTATCAATTTTTTGTTCGTCTCACCTACTAATCGACTTACAAGAGTTGTCATCTGATCAACAGTGGTGCATAATCTGATAGAGATTCACATGGGATTTGATCTTCTTTAATCGTGTATCAATCTCAAACTATGCTATTTTGATGCTGCTCTTGTAAAGGATATTGGTATTGCACAAAAGTATGCTGGAAATTTGGTGGGTGGGTGGGTGAGCGAGTGCTCCAATTGCGTTTCCAGAATAACAGTATCGATTCTCCCGATAAAAGGAATATACTGCTAAGGTCCTCCATTAAGTCCAATTTGCATTTACCCTTATGCCCAGCAATATAATAATTGTGTTGCACGCCGCCCCAACCGAAAAAAAATTGAATGCGCAACAAGTGATCAGTAGAATATAACAAACAATATCTAAACCATACCAATATGAAATATGCGAGTCATATATCGAAATCCGACTACTTTAAAATTATAACGATTAGCCAGGTCCGTATAGAGTAATGGTTTACTTGTTGGCCCGACTCTACCTCATTTACATTGAAAGACTATCTATGCCTGCCCTCCTACTGCGAGGTATCAAAGATAAATAGTTAATGAAGGACTATTTTATCCAATGTTTGATGCGAGGTATTAGTTTGTATCGAAATTATTTACACTATAATGATGAGATAAGTTATCTCATCTACATGGTGGAATAACTAATCTCGAGATAACTCTTTCCCAACCAAACGACCCCTAAGTAAAGTAAAGTGAAGCTCTCGTGTTGGGCCTAAAAAAATATAAAGTACTATTATTGCAATCATAATGTAAAAGTTATATGCAATTAATTCAATAAAAGATTTCAAGTTTTAACTTTAAAAAAAAAAAATGGTTAAAGGTACACGATTGAGTGGTAAACAAAGATGAATCTTCTCGTATTAAATTAAATCACTCTATATTTTCTTTCTCTTTTCATATTTATGAAAGACAATTCAACTAAATTTCTATGAATTAAAAAATCATATCTTTCCATATGAGATATAACCATTTAGATAAAAGGCCAAATAATTGCATTCACGAGGATGATAAGTAAAAATCCTAGTTACAATTTTAGTCAACAGGATGGCGTGATAAATGGGATCATTTGATTAGATTGAATAAAAGAGGGAGGGGGCGTGGGCATGGAGAGAGTAGGCCGTAGGGGTGAGTCCGTGTATATAACGCATAGTGATTGGGGAGGGGCAGTATAAAAAGGTGGAAATTGTCATTGTGGTTTAGGTCCAAAGAGAGACGAGTAATTGTTTTTCATTTGGCCCTCCCATCACCTCTCGATCTCTGTCTCGCGCGCCGTCAGTCATGGAGAACTCCCCCCGTCAGTCTCTTCTTCCAAGCTTTCTCTACTCCCCATCTTCTTCTTCTTCTTTTTTCACTAATAGCAAAACCCTTTCTGCTGCCGCTCCCGAAACCACCAATGTTTTGCCCTCTTCCAATAAGAGCTTCCTCGTTCCAGCACCTAACGAACCTGGAAAGATCGAGATGTACTCCCCTCAGTTCTATGCTGCCTGTACCTTTGGTGGTATCCTCAGCTGTGGTCTCACTCACATGGCCGTCACTCCTCTCGATCTCGTCAAATGTAACATGCAGGTCTCACTCCCCATCCTATTTCCTTTTCAGATCTCTTCATTTCTCTCCCGATCCTTAACTTATCTACTATTTTTATGCGTATCCGATCTATACTCTTCTCACTTGTATACTATTGCCCATGTCCTAGATCTATATTTTAATGTGATCATATGCACTGATGTTATAGGAGGAGGCCCTTATAATTTATTGAAGGTTTAATTGGAAATTATTGCTTCAGATCTTAGTCTGAATGATTTTAAATGTGATATGATGATTGTTAGTTCCTCTACATGTCTCAATCTTCCTTTTCTTTTCTTTTAAAATGTGAAAATGATGATTGTTAGTTCCTGTTCATGTCTCAATCCTTCTTTTCATTTGATTATATTTTTGTATTATCCTTAGATGTATATAAAGGGGAAGGAGTATGCCATTCAGACTTATGCTGATTGTGATTGAGCAGTTTGTTCAACACGATAAGGTGTTTGACTCTCATGCTATTATAATTATACTTTCAGTCCCTTTTGAGACTGAACCTTGCCAAACTGTCCTGCTCAGTCACCATGCGGTATTATTGCTCAGCATTGGCTAAAGGTTTTCAAGTAGATACTGGAAATGTCATTTGAAAACTTGGTTCACTTTTTTAGTTTTATGTTTATAAGAAATAGTAACTATTGCTAAGTTCATTTTTATGTTTTGGGACATTGTGCTCATAATGGTGCTAGTCCTTTACTGTGTTGACTTTCCTTCTCAATGGGACAGTTTTTTATTTGCTAGCTGATGAAACTCTAGGTGTAACTTCTATTTTCCCCTTTGCTTTTGTGAATGACCGGAGGATTGTCTTTATGTAACTATACATGCTACAACAACAATAAACCCAGTATAATCCCACGAGTGGGGTCTGGAATGTGTGAAACTGTTCCCTTAGTAACTATAATATTGTTTCTATTTCTTACAGTACATTAGGCTTGAAGCATCTAACCGACTGAAATTTATAATTTTGTAAATTCCTAGATCGACCCTGCAAAATACAAGAGCATATCATCTGGATTTGGGGTGCTTCTTAAGGAGCAAGGTGCCAGGGGATTCTTCAGGGGATGGGTTCCTACCCTTTTAGGTTACAGTGCTCAGGGTGCATGCAAGTTTGGATTCTATGAATTCTTCAAGAAGTACTACTCTGACCTTGCGGGAGCAGAAAATGCTGCAAAGTACAAGACTCTGATATACCTTGCTGGTTCTGCATCTGCTGAAGTGATTGCAGATGTTGCTCTTTGCCCATTTGAAGCTGTAAAGGTTCGTGTTCAGACACAGCCTGGTTTTGCTAGGGGATTGTCAGATGGATTGCCGAAATTTGTTAGATCCGAGGGCCCCTTGGGGTATGCTGTTATCTTTATTCTGCACATTCCTTAATATGTACCTTATGGACCACATCTTTATATTTTTCTATTTTTTGCAGCCTATACAAAGGTTTGGTTCCACTCTGGGGGCGCCAGATTCCATGTAAGTGGAACCATCTGTATTCTACTGTTTATTATTATTATTATCTAAGAACTTGTACATTTCTTGGCAATCTAATTATGTGCGTCAGGGTTTGATGTCCATATGATTTTCTAATGAGTGAAAAGTGTTTTGGCGTTTGCCAGAATTCATAAAACTTATGGTTGTTGAGTTAGACAGGGTCTAAAAGACAATTGAACCTCCAAATGGGGGACCTCACCTTGCTACACCCCGAAAAAGATTGAGCTAGTTTGTAATAGTGCAAAATAACCTTTTTACTTTCTCAGTTAAATAGAACAAATAGAGGTATTATTTTCTTCTTGTCTGTTTATGTAATTGGAACAGTCACCTTATTTAGACTTGCTGTAATTCCTATAATTGGGATCGTGTTGGCCCCCAGAAGGCATGGGAGTGGAAAATGAAAAAATGAGGGCTTGTGTTTGGATGCAGCAGTGATTTATTGTCATTGCTGTTGAAAATTTATTCTCTTTCTCGTTCGTAATGGCACTTCCTTTTGGTAACGACTTCCTTTCATCTACTTTTGTCTCTCCTTCTACTTGCACAACACACATTCGTGTATAATCTTGGGATGTTGCAGAGCCTTAATCTTGATACCCATTTTATCACCTCACTGTGTATTCGTTTTATTATTGCATTTTTGGTTGTGTTATTGTTCTTCTACTGTTGACCTTGTCTGAGATACTATTTATTGGACACTAAGAATTAAATGTCTAAAATTACAGATACAATGATGAAGTTTGCATCCTTTGAGACTATTGTGGAGTTGATCTACAAGCATGCAGTCCCAAAGCCTAAAAATGAGTGCAGCAAACCCATGCAACTTGGTATTAGCTTTGCTGGTGGTTATATTGCTGGTGTTTTCTGTGCTATCGTATCACATCCTGCTGACAATCTTGTCTCATTCCTCAACAATGCCAAGGGTGCAACTGTTGGTGATGTAAGCATTAGTAGATTGTATTGTTTGTTGGACCATTTCTTTCTCTTCCTTTCAATTTTCTTATATGTCCTCAAGTCGTTAATCCACCATCTGACACCCCTATTTGTTTCTGATAAAAAACTATTTCCTCAGGCTGTGCAGAAGATGGGAGTAGTGGGTCTCTTTACCCGTGGGCTACCTCTACGTATTGTTATGATTGGAACCCTTACTGGTGCTCAATGGGGAATCTATGATGCTTTCAAGGTTTTTGTTGGGCTGTAAGTGTCTTCTAACACAGAGCTGAACATTCTAAACCTGTGTGCCTTACCTATATCAGACTACTTTGATAACTTGATTTTTATGGTTGGCTTATTTTTTGTGATGCGATTTCAGGCCAACAACTGGTGGTGTTGCTCCTGCTGCACCTGCCGACTCTGAGGTTGCAAAGGTGTAGGATTGAGTATTTCTTCGCCAAACGTAGAAGTAGTAAGAGAAGACTTCTCCAGATTAAAACAATAAACATAGATTGCCTTGTTTCTTTAGTGCTCTTTCGTAGTAGCTGGAGAGTATTCTCACGCTCAACAATCTTTACAATTTTATTATTTCTCAGATTTTGAGATTTTGGAGAAGGGGGAGTCCCCCGAAAACTTAAGCATTGCGGATGTCTTTTTTGCTAGAATAGATGATGCTAAGCATTTCCCTTTCTAGATGGGAATAACAAAGAATATTTGGGGCTATATTTTTGCTCGTTCGTTTTAACTTCCCCAGTGTACCAAAAATGTTCTTTTTTCAAACTTGCCCAAGCTACAGCTGCTGAATGATGATTCTTCTATCGCTGGTTTTGTTCTGGTTAATCCCTTTTGTAAATCCCACTGTTACTGGAGCTAGTTTTGTAGGGTCCCTTGTTGTACCCACCCACGCACCCACCCCATGTTAGTGCGTTTTGTGCTGCACCTGGTACATGGATAGTCGTTTCTTGTGCTGTTCGAACTCTGCGTGATCGATGTTTTAAGCAGCATACCAAAAGGAAAAAGTGAACTTTTATGATAAATGAAATTGAGATTTAGTTAAGAAAGATGTGTGATTTGATGCAACCTGGAGGGATGGAATGGAGCTGAGTCAGCTGGAAGAATTACCGAGCTGGGCATTAGTTAGATACAAGCAGAAAGAAGCTGGTTAGGTTAGCTGCACATCATATAGCAGAAGTTCAGCTGTGAGATGTAGAAAACTAGTGATGAGAGACGGGCGATTGTATGTACATACTTTTGACCATCCAAATGATGAGGCTAATACGTTGGATTGATAAACTGTGGGGGGAAGGGTCAACTCACAATCAATGCCCTTATTGATAGCATTGTTTATCTTATATTGATGAGGTACAAAGTTCAATCCGTGCTTTACTTTCCTTTCTCTTCTTACCTTGAAGCCGTACAAAACAGGCCTCATCTATAAGACAAGAGCAACTTCTAGAGCAGTAAAGCAGCAGCACTTAATAGTGAAATTATTGCTGAACACCTCTGCGTATTACTTTAAATATTCATTAGATACACAAACATCAAACACAGTTTATCAGGGATTGTGCCAAGAGTGGAGCATGATTTCTAAACATGGCAAATCAAACAAAGCTCGATGACAACATTATAAGCCTGAACTATGCGCCTTCTTATTTCATACTTTTCCTTTTCTAATGCCTCCAGCTTATTACATTTACGGTGGTAAAGATTTTTTGACCCAAGCTAAGCTTCACAACAAAAACCAACCAAAGCACCTGAGAAGCCTCGGCCCTTTCTCACAGAACAAAAAAAAAATAAAACAACAAAAAAACAGAAACCTTAACTTACTAGTAAAGTTGCTTGTGCTAGTAACTGGAGTATCAGCTTTTTACTTCAAAACGCTACTGGTAAGAGTGTGCATTAGATTACAAGGCTGCATGGGATTAGTAGTATGTATCCCCCCTATTTCTACTATTCTTGTGCCAGACAGACCTCAGAAGAAATCATCAACGGGGAAGCTGTCTTCAATGGACCCAAAGCTTGGCGTTGGGTTCACATTAGTTGAGTAATAGGTCATAGGACCCCCTACAAAATCGAAGGCAGGCTCGTTCCAGAAGCTGGTATCATATATGAAGGACATGTCCATCTCATTGTCCATTGCAGGGAAGTAAAAGCTGGACATATCCATTTCTGCTTCATTCTTAAGCACCCCATTCCCATTCCCATCATCTGTAGCCTGTGCATAATCTGTTAAAATCACATCCTCAGCTTCATAACCACGGAATACGGGTCCACTTCCAGCTTTCCTTGCTTCAATGCCCTATACACAAACATGCCACGTATATAGATGACAGTAAACCATAGAATTTGACAAACTACATACATTTATTAAACTTCAAAGTGAACTACACCTATAACATAAGAATCAATGAGCAAGCTTACATAAATCTGCTTTTGATCATTGTAGTGGAGCGCAAAGTAGTCTCCCTGGCGCAATTCATGCGTTTGGATAAAGTCACCTGACCATCAAGTTTCAAATCCAACAACGTTAATCTGCTTTTAGTTTTAGCACTCTAAGAACCAGCACTGAAGTAAATAAACTTGGAGAAAAAGAGCTACGGAGATCTCACCAGTATTTTCAAGCACATACATTCGGCTGCTGTTATTTGGCCAGTACCTATTAAGAAAAGCACAACTTTGAAGAGACCTACGTTGTAATGACTCATACACTGAGTGGATGAATTATGTCAGAAATATAAAACCGTTGCACAAGAAACCGTGTGTTCTAATCCCCCTCCCCCTAGCTGATTTAATCAATCAACCGAAATTGATAAGGTTCTAACGAAATTCACCACAATGCCAGACATTTAAGAATGTCATCTAGCTCAAGGACGACCAGCATTATAGTTTAATTTTGCTTATCAATATTCTGGTCTCATATCCTTAGTCCGGACAACTTCAATCTACATTGCTTGTCGACTTAGAAACACGACTCCCTCAAGTAAATTTGGAAATAAAAAAACCTCAGACCTGTATCTGAAACTCCAAACATGGATACCATCCATGTCGTTCATTGTGATGGGAAACCCTTCTTTGATCTCAAGAGCTGGAAGATATCGCTCAGCTGCTTTCTGAAATTAACCACGGCATAAAATTACTCTGACGTGGTAGAATATGTTATACAGAATGTTGGACAACTGCTAAATCATTGGTACAATGAAATCTAAAATGAATGCAACATTAACTATTACTTCAGTGTATACTCCAAATAAGAAATAGTAAGCACAAGAAACAAGTGTTCTAAATGCACACATGACCATGCTATCAAAGTTCAAAATGCCAAACCTTGGGCACAACGATTCTCCTCAGGGAGCTGACATCACTGTTCTGAAGCTGCTTGTCAAAGAGAAATTTGAACCCTGTTGGTTCAAGTACCTGAAGCATAAACAACCTGTTAGAGCACTTATTAATGTTCAGGGCCAACTTTACTTGAATTGCGATCGCCGGACAACCTACCACTTCCTTATAAGAGATGGTACAGAGGACGACAAGGAAAACGTATGTTTACCAGAAAAAGAGGGGAATGAATCAAATGAACTACATTTCTAAAGATAGATAAATAGGCATCAAAAGTGTCAAAGAACTCACTGCAATTGGTTTGCTTCAATAGAATAAATTTTCAGCCTCATTGTCTTTTACAAAGTGAATACATATAAAACAGATTCTTATCATCCCTATATCCATGTAATGCTACAAATTATTGGATCACCTTGCATATGTTTTTTTGCTATATGTGGACTGGGATATTGGTAGTTCATGTCTTTCGTTATTCACTGATCGGAATCCAAGAATTTCCAAATTAGTTACCTTCGTCAAACAGATGGACAATAGGTCGGTGGATGAAATTCTGACTTCCAAGGCTATCTCACTAACACAACTCTAGGAAGCTCATAAGCTGGATATCGGCCATTTATGTGCACCTGTACCTGTTTACTTGAATAGTCTTTGGCCATTTATGTGCACCTGTTTACTTGAATAGTCTTTGCAGTAAAGTAGTTGAATGTCTCTCTTGATGGGTAGATAATATTCCTTAGAAGTTAAATGATAAAGAATGGATCTTGAGCCTAGGGGGAGGATTGCGCAAGTCCATATAAGGAGACCAAGTATCCATCCTTCTTTCTTTCGATGTAGGACTCTTAACACTCCCCCGCAAGCGCAGACCTTGTTAACTGGATAGTGCGTGAAACAATAGGCTCTGATAAGCGGACCTTGTTATGCGTGAAACAATAGGCTCTGATAAGCACAGACCTTGTTAATTGGAGCGTGCGTGAAATAATAGGCTCTGATACCATGATAAAGAATGGATCTTGAGCCTAACTCAACCTCGAAAAGTGCAGACCTTGTTAACTGGAGCGAGCGTGAAACAATAGGCTCTGATACCATGATAAAGAATACGCTCTGATACCATGATAAAGAATGGATCTTGGGTCTAACTCAACCTTAAAAGCTAGCTCATGAGGGGAGGATTGCCTAAGTCCATATAAGGAGACCAAGTATCTAGACCTTATTAATTGGAGCGTAAACAATATAAGGGAGGATTGTTCAAGTCCATATAAGGAGACTAAATACCCATCCTTCTTCCGATATGACACTCTTAACACTCACCGCAAGCTCAAACCTTATTGACTGGAGCGTCAAAAATAGGCTCTGATATCATGATAAAGAATGCTTGGGCCTAACCACAAGCTCAAACCTTATTGACCGGAGCAACACTCACTGCAAGCTCAAACCTTATTGACTGGAGCGTGAAAAATAGGCTCTGATACCATGATAAAGAATGCTTGGGCCTAACCGCAAGCTCAAACCTTATTGACTGGAGCAACAATATAAGAGAGGATTGTTCAAGTCCATATAAGGAGACCAAGTACCCATCCTGGATTGTTCAAGTCCATATAAGGAGACCAAGTACCCATCCTTCTTCCGATGTGACACTCTTAACACTCACTGCAAGCTTAAACCTTATTGATTGGAGCGTGAACAATAGGCTCTGATACCATGATAAAGAACGATTGGGCTAACTCAACCTCAAAAGCTAGCTCATGAGGGAGGGATTGCCCAAGTTCATATAAGGAGGCCAAGTACCCATCCTTCTTCCGATGTGGGACTTAACAAATAATTTCCTGCATAACTTAGTAAATAAGACTATGCGCATAGAGAAAATGACCATGAACCTAATCCATCAGGAACAAGTGGTAAAACCGTGATTGGTAGGCAAGCATATCATTCGGTCTTTCTTCAGTGGGATAGGTGCATAAACAACAACCACAAACGTCACACATCCACCACACGCCTAACATTTAGGTGGGAAGCAACATCTACATGCTACTTATGGCTTACAGTTTGGTAGTGGCTTGTAGCAACACAAGTATTACATCTTAGCTATCTCCCGAATAAGGTTCTTCTAGCCACTCATTATAATTTAGATTCTAATTTGGCTGATTGACAGCTATGGATTTCAAAAAAGAAATTGTAATAGAGGATATTTCTCTATTTGCACTCCTTCAAACAAATCTTAGACCTTAGATGACTTTACTCATGTTATTCAAGTTTTGACTAATAAATAATAATAATGGCACAACTCACAAGGCTTGGAACTAGAGAAGTGCATTAATTGACATCAAGGCGACTACTTTTATGCCATATAAGGATGCCTATACTTAAGAATGTGACTTCATGGATCTATTATATAACAATAGCTAAGTAGACAACACTTGTTGCCGTTTTGGCTCATTTTGCGACACTAGAGAAGTGCATTAATTGACATCTTTCTTTCTTTTGACATCCTTATATGCATCTTGCAAGTGGTGATGGTAGTGGTTTCACTATGAAAAGGAGCATCTTTCTTTTTATGTTTCTAAGGTCTTAATTGACCATCGTCTTCGTAATCTTTCATACATAACTCAGTGATGCATCATCTAGTCGAGCATCTAGATAACTAGGCAAGTTTTAGTGTATTTACAACAAAGTTTCATCTTTATTGAACCTGTTTGTTAATTGGTTTGAACAAGAAGGATTTCTTTACATATGCTCCATCACTCTAAAAGCTTATTTGACCATCACACTACACCTTGATGCATAGTTGCATGATGGAAATCTATAACATGCATAGTTGCATGATGCAACAAATATATAATGTATTGCATTAGACATTTAATTTCACATGAAGGATTTAGTGTGAAATTAAAATCTCAAATGACTATCTCAAGTAGAACTTGATCTTACATAAGTGGGCATCCAAGGCAAAGTTGCAAGCCTAGATCAGCCCATATATTGAACCCTCAAAATCTCCAATCTTAGTACATGTTAAATACAAAATGTACAAAACCTACCATATCTAATTGTATCTCAATGCTTCAAATTCAAATCATTATAGTAGTAATTAGTTTTACAGAGTAAAGCACAACAATGGCATTTATAAATGCAGCATGAAGAAAAGGTAAGCTCTACGTTGCTCTTTCCTTTATTCCTGTTAAAGGATGGACAGGCCAAAACTTTGTCGACCCTGCGTACATATATAGGGGGTTGGGCTTGTCCAGGCCCACCCACTAGGCTTTTGTAGTGCCCATTTGACATGTATGTTTAAGAGGAAGAGGAGGAGGAGGAGGAGGAGGAGGAGGTATACTGAGAAATTAAGTTTGTGAGAGGAATTGGAGAAGCAGGTAACGGGTCAGGGTGGAAGAGGCATGGCAATAGTGACAAGACATAAATAAATCATATAGTAGTATGTAGTATACAAAACTCGTATATTAGCACCAACTATTTGTACTTACTAAGTTAGAAATCAGCCGTACACCTCACTTTAATTTGTGCACAACCAAATAGAGCAATAGGACCCCAGTCCCCACCTTCCAAATAAGTAAAAGAAAAGAGCAAATGTAAAAATAGTATAATCTTCCGACGAACCCCTGAATTGTATGTAGATCCGCCACTACTTACTAGCTATACATAAGAAATTAAATATAGTAAGTAATGACATCTCCATAGTCATAAGCTATCCTTGTCTCTAGGAATTTCAAGCATTATTAATATCAGCACAGATAGTTGAAGGGAAATCTGATTTAGTACTAGTACTAGTAAAATTATGGAGTTACAGTAGTAGTAATAAAACTAATAAAGGAAAAGGCAGGGAAGAGATAATAATAGTAGTACTAATAAAAAAGAAAAAAGAGGAGTTGGAAGGGAAAAGAGCATACACATGCGGGGGGCAAAGTGGGAGGAGGAGACGGCACGTGGGAGAGGAAGGATGGGAAATCCAAGGAGGCAAAGTTGAGGGAAGAACGCCTACGCCTCTGGCTACGACTTCCTTTGGTGGTGTGAGTGTGATTGTGAGTCTGAGTGTGAGGCTGCTGCTGCTGCTGTTGCTGCTGAATAGAAATAGGAATTGGAATGGGAATGGGAGGAAAAGGAGCAACATTATTCATCATATTACTAGTGGTGTGAGTGTCCCCAACAAGTGTTGCATTTCCATCTGCCATCACTCCATACGCCTCGGTAATATCCATCATCGCCATATATAATCACACCAATGCTATGCTTCTTCTGTTTCTGCTACTGTGAAAAAGCCTTCTCTTTTTTTTTCTCTCTCTCTCTCTCTCTCTCTCTATTTGAGTGAGTGAGTAAGTGTGTTTGTGTACTCTTCCTCTCTTTTTGTGATATTGAAACTTGGGGTATTCGGTGAGTGGGTGGGAGGATAGTGTAATTATGATCAAAGAGGTTGAGATTATAGTGGGTCTGGCGTTTAGCGACCATTGCACTGATGATTCGGCTGACATTTGTGCAATCTTCATTCAGGGATTTTTTTTTTTTTACTTTAAACTTTAATTCGAGAGGAAGAAAGAGCCAAAAGATATGAAGAGAGAAATGGTTAGGAGTGGGGGCAGGGGGAGTTGGGATTTCCAATCTTTAATGAAGCCAGCATATTCATAATAGTTAATAAAAGGGAGAGAGTGTGTGTGTGTAGGAAATTAGTGGGTGGTCAGAATATATATGTCATAGTTAAGTGTGAAAGAAAAAGGGAAGCAAATTTGGAAGGAGAGGACGGATGGGAGAAGAGGAGGGAAGCCAGGTGTTGAAAAAGCTCTGCGATCTTCCCAACTGAAATCAATGGTGTAGTATTATTTGTTTTTGTTTTTGCTTATTGCTTTGGAATATCCGTCCGTCGTCATTATATTTTGCGTATTCCACTACTCTTCTCCTTCTTCCTACAGCTTACACTAGCTAGATGTGCGTGTTTGCATGGGTGGGTGTGTGAGAGAGAGAAAGAGAAAGAGAAAGAGAGAGAGAGAAAGAGAGAGGGAGGCGAAGCATTCAAACTCGGACGTAAGCACTTTACTTTTCCTTTCAACAATAAAATAAAATCCCACCTTCTCCTCTCCTGCTGCCACGTCCACACCCCCCTCCCTCTTTTTTCAATATCCATTCAATTCATCCCATTTTTACTAATTTTAATTTCAATACCCACCAATTTTGTGCTCTTAATATTGAAATAATGTATTATGTTCATAATTAAAACTCATGCTAATTTCTTTCTGTAATATTTATTTCATAATAAATTTTAATACATGAATTGAAAGTTTCTAATGATAATACTTTAGCATTGCTCAATTGACATAAATTATAATTCAAATATTTAAATAAATTTACTTAAATATTAACTAAATTAGTTAATTTTTTGTAACAATTCGACCCCACATTCTGACCGTGACGAACATTTCAAACCAACAAAAAATCTTGAAGATCTCTTAACATTTCATTATAAGCATAGTCATTGCAAAAAAATTGACCCATAGATCAAGAAACTCAACTTAAATAATAATTCGAACCCCAAGTCTTGTAATACGACATACCAAAAACTATCCAAACTCAATCTACAAAACCTTTAACTTTAAAAATAAAACTCCTAGGTTGGCACATGGCCTCGACTATACCATAAAAACATGAGAAAGATCAAAATATGAATGAAAAGACCAAATACTTTCTAAAGGATAAAAGACTAACTACGTGTTATCGGTTGTTTTTTTGAGAAAGAGTGCTAGAATTCTAGTCCTACACAAAATTACGCAAAAAATGATTTTGAACCTAGGAAAAGGGACAAAACATTCTTTTATAAAACAAGTCATAAAATACATTTTTATTATTCGTAATAGAAAAGTATGGAACAGAGGATGCAAAACATAAAAACATGATCATTTAAAACTTAATTCTGAACTATGTAATTTTTCATCAATATTTCGTAACCCACGGATTATATATGGGTGCACTACTACCCAATTAGTGGGGCCTCAATCCATGTTTGTCGCAAGGACTGAGATTAGGCTAAAGTCACCATTTTTATTCTCATGTTAAGGAAAAATATTTGTAGTCTAATTAAGGAAAGAATATCCCTATATCCGCAAAACATAGACTTCAAACGTTAGTCATGAGGATGTGCATCTTTTCAGTGAACTACATATTTTTCTTTAATCCCAATTAAAACATTAATCATAATTTCTATTCATAGAGTCATTCAGAAAGACATATACATTTTGCTCACCTATATCAGTGCCAAATTATTGTCATTAAATATTTTTTTACTCCAAATCCCCACCTTTAAAGATCATGTATATAAACATAATTGAATTAACCATAGCAATTTCAATACATTTGAATAATGCATTACCTTTAATGATATAAAGAACGAGGGAAAACATGAACATTCCTTGTGCAATTCAAAGCCTATAAGTGACTTGAAATCATAGCTTAAATATTCATCAATTTAACATTCAAATTTCAAATCATAAAGGACTGAAAATGATAAAAAATATCTATCGAGAAAGAAGAGGCATAAGCATCGCCTCTCAATTCAATCCATCTTCTCTGGCCTCTAGACACACTTTTAATAGAAGAATTAGGTCAAAAATTAGGACATATTCTGGGAAAATCAAACATAAAAGAGAAACAAATGAAAGACTGTCATCAAAATTTTCATAGAATCGAGAATGAAATTTTCATTTTGTACATGTCAGATCATGAATAAGTAACTGCTTTCAATTAAAAAAAAAATTCCAATCATTTTCGAATTGCTATTTTTTCATCTCAAAATTCCTAAACAAAATCTAATTATCCATTGTAAAATAAGAGAAAATTCATGTCAAACTTCTTGTAACAAAACTCTCAACCCTAACTTCAAAATATCAACATAATATACTAAAATAACAATTGAATCCATACCTTAGGATAGTAGTTGAAGTAGGGAGTTCAACATACCTTTTTAACGGAATGAACTTGAGAAAAGCTTGAGTTTCAAACCTTGAATCAAGAACTCTAGCCGTTTTTACTTTTAAGAGTTATGAGGGAGAATAGAGTGAATTTATGACTGGCGTAAGTAGTATTTGGGGGTTTGAAATCGTTTAGTATGAATGGGGAACAGTTTCATAGAGTAAAAAGATTTGAACACCCTTAAATAGCGTTAAAAGATGAAGTCATGTCAGATAAACAAAGGGGGAGGGGCCACCCTATCGCGTGGCCCACCTTCATACGACGCACACCCATAGCGAGGTGACGCCCCATGCGACGTAGGATCCACTGCTAAGGAAAGGCAGTGTAACCTGCGATAATATATGCGACTTGGCCTCCTAAGCGTGACACATGATCCCATTTCACGTCCTAAACTTTTTAAACCGCTCCCGAACTCACCCGAAAAGATTTTCTACTCATTTTAATGCTCGTATCTAGATCTAAAAGAATGTCTAAACATTCGGGACGTTACATTTTTCAAGGGTGATCATATCAAATAATGCAATAGTCCCATGAAAATTTGAAATAACTTGTGCATAATATGAACAAAAATGGCTCCATTTTATCCTTTAAAATCATAATTGTCATATATAACATATTAATGTACACATATGATCATAGAAAGAATCAATTTATGTGGTAATCTCAAATAGAATCGCCAGATAAAAATTTAGGAACAAATTTAATTTATGTAAATATTCTAAAATAAAAGGCATTACTAGTTTTAATTATAACTATTTTACGTGAGTTCAATCAATATCTATATATAAAACTAAATTTAAATAATGATGTGTCAATAATGATGGCGTATTCTCTAAAAAATCATACCCAATTATTATATGTAACAGATTTATGTGCATTAAAAAAAATCAAATAATCCAAGTCTAGTTTAATTTCACCTTCATGATTATCTCAAAATAAATCATTTTCGAAAGATTTTGAGACAATACTCAACTCGACTTTTAAAATTCTAAATTGTTATATATGTTATGTTTTATACAAGGGAAAAAAATAATTAGATTTAAATTTAGATTAAGCTTTGGCATGATGACATGAAAAGGATCAAAAAGGAACTTAGTAAAATAGAAGTCTCTCATCCGGATGTAGTTCACAATTTTAACCTTAGGTTAAATTTGATTGTAGTCCTTGTATTGAGTAGATCCAAGCATTAAATAACACCGTTTAGTAGCGTGCAGAGAATAGTTGTCTTGTTAAGGTAAGGATGACTATGAGTCGCCAATTATATATGCGGTATGCATGAATCACAACTTTACTTAGATAAAAATATTATGAATGATCTAAACTTCGACCATTATTTTTTTCTTAATATTGCAAAAGGGAACATATCATTTTTTTTTTTTGCCTCCCCTTGCTAATAGAAGAGGGCACCTCCATAGTCATATCAATTCCTAATGGAAATACTTTCATCTTTTTATTTTCTTAATTTGTTAATTGATCCACACTAATTTGTTTTATATCCTGATATTAAAAATTGAATTCTGTGTGGAGGATGAGGCGTGATCCCTCTGATGTACTCTTTAGTAGAGAGCTTTTGAAATGAAGGAGGGACAGGTTCAGTCTCATTTTTGTTGGGATTCTTTATTTAGAAATCAAAAGCAATGTCGTAATTATCTATCAAGCTCCATCAAACTCCAGTTTGTATTTTAAATCTATAAATAATAATAAAATAGACATTGGGGGATGCTGATGTCGCATCTCTTAATAATCTCCATTTGAATTTATCTTTTTTCTCCTTTTTTGAGCATTTTTCTTAATTTTATTATATTTTTTTAATTAATTTCTGCTATTAATTATCTATGAATTAATTAACGTCTGTAATACAACATTAATGTCCTAATGAATTCCCACTTCTCATTCCATTAACTCACCTTATATTTCAACAATTATAACGTTAATATTATGTCTTAATGAATTCCCACTTCTCATACCATGAACCCATCTTAAATTTCAACAATTATAGCATTAATATAATTATACGACATTATTAATGTAATAATAGAAACAACAAACTCATAAAAAAATGATAGGACACCTTTCTATGAACAAGAATACTATTTATTTTTTTCTTCTTTTTAAAAATTATTTAATATTATTATAATATGATGATTTCGTCTACTATTTAAGTTTTTTCCCTTTTTAATATTTAATTGGAGGCTGTTGATGTGGCATCTTTAAATGGTCTCCATTCCCATTTTTCTTTTTTCTCATTTTTTAAAATCTTTTCTGATAAATTATAATCATATATAACCTAAAAATGTATGTCAAAAGTCATTTATTTTGCAATTACTCAACGTTTACTACCCATCTTTACTATCCACTATTATTATATGCAATTAATAATAATTATAACGGTAAGTATGACTCTTCTTTATAACAATGAGAATGCTTAGAATTCATTGCAAGGAGTTGCAAATATACTCAAACAGGGACTTACATCAGGTAAAATTTTAATTTCTCTGTTATTTTTTTTAATTAATAAAGATCTTTCTATTGCTAATTCATAATCTATTCATAATAATTGAATTTTGATAAATTATACAGAGTGACAAATTGCATTTCTTATGTTAGGTTTGGATAATTTTTTTTTCATATCCTTCATCTTCTTATAATTTGTTTTTCTTAGAACATCACTACTTTAATGTAACTAAATTTACTTTAATACAACGGCGGTAGACTCAGAATTTTCACTCAGAAAATTCAAAAAATAAAAAAGCAATGCATATGATTTAAACTTGGAACCTCAAGGAGAATTTTGAACCTCCTCGATAATTAAGTCAACATCTTATTTCAAGATATTCAAAATCTATAATTATACGAAAAATATATATATATATCCTATATATATAGTGTAATTTTTGGCTTAGCTGATGGGGTTCGGGTGAATTCCTCGACATCCTCTAAATTCGCCCCTACTTCAATATTCTTTTTGGGTAATCTAAAGAGACATTATTTATTCATGACATTACAATGACTTTATATATTTTCTATTACAGTTTTCTCATAGCCGTTATTTTATCCTAATCAATTTTAATTAATAGATTTTAATGTGTAATAATTTTCAAATAACTAAAATTTTAAATAAGCCTTTTCATACTCTATTTTTTGTACTATAAATAGATAGAAAGTGAATTATTTTTCATATTATAATTTGTAATGCAATTTGTAACTTGCTTAGTTTGCTCACTTTTTGTTGAATTTTAAAATGAGCATATTCTTTTTCTTTCAAATAGAGATGATTTGATGATGAGAGTTAGATTTGTAGAATAGTCATTAATAGAGATTATTTGATTACAAGGATTAAGATTTGTGAAATAAAGAATGAGATTTGTAGAATGTGTTTGATATATCTTTGAATGGAGACTAATGAAGGATTGATTTTGCATGAATATGTTGGTTGTAAGTTGTAAATCAAAATTTATTATATGTAAAATTATTAGTTTCATTTGATATTTTAATCGATATGTTTCGAGGAATTCGAACGGCTCTCCCCTCTCTCTCCCAACGGCTCTCTCCCCCTCTCTCTCTC
>NC_061112.1:154016140-154022389 GCF_002878395.1 Capsicum annuum | reverse complement strand
CCCCACTAAGTGGGAATACACTGGGTTTGTTGTTGTTGTTGTTGTTGATTTGATATTTTAATCAAATGTTCTTATTCATATCTTGCAGATTCATGATCATGACATCCTAAGAGCTGATTAAGAAAAGATTATTACAAGACTTTTGGGAATGAGAAACGTGACGAATCACCTCCCTTCAGTCAAGAAATACACTATAAAAATGTCTTAAATGTGAATTTTTATGAAATTTCAAATATTATTATAGGGTTTAAGTACAATTTGGTAATAGGCTTTAAAATATTTACTGAATTTCAAATATTACTGTAAAAATTTTAGTTATTTTCCATTTATACGAATGAATTGTTTATTAATTTAGTGAATGTTTATTAATTCATCAATTGTCCAACAACTATTTTGAGTCATTTTACTAAACTTAAAGCCGTAAGTCACTAACCATAATATGACGCGTATGGATAAGGATAATGAAAAACACTATAAATGCAATAATGAATTATAGTAAGAAAAAATAATAAGGAGTCATACCATGTCATTTTGCACTTCCTAAAACCTCAAAGTGAACTAGCTTCACAATATTTTATAATTGAAATGTGATAAAATTCAATAAGTTCATTAGTCTTGTAAGAATTCAGAGGAATCATAATTTTTTTTCTCTTTTAAATTATTGATTTTTTTCACTCTCTTATGTGTTATTAAACTAGCAATATGTTTAATAAATTCTTTTCATTAAATAGTTTTACATTTCATTTATCATTTTAATCTTATATAATTTTTGTATAACTGCGCGAAGCGCGGACAAGTACCCTAATCCTAATAATATAGAAAACATTCATGTGCATATTGTTGGGAATTTCAAAGACTTAAAACTATTAGATGGGGAGTAGTGTGAATTGAGAAATTGAAAGAAATAAAACGGATGAAAGTGAGTTTTACAAAGGTCATTTCTACCACATTGATGAGGAAGAGGAGAATTTTTGTGTTTATATTGACACCCCCCTAGCACTATTGTTATTATTGCTTAGTTCGACCTTTGCTGAGTGATTTAATTGATAAACTTTTTATTAATTTTTTTTTAATTATTTTTTCATAATGATTTTTACTAAGCAGCTTCCTGACAAACACTATTATTAATGAATATGTAATCTCTTCTGAACAGACACTCATCGATGAAAAAGTACGGCTGCATCTATCCAAACTCAATCTTGTGGCTATAAATTTCGAGGTTTTACCTTAATTTTCACTTTCAGAAAATTTAATATTACTCTAAAGACTCTTCTGTATTATATGCTTCTACATTACTTTTTAAAACACCCAAAATTATAAGTGTGATTCTGCTTTGTTGTTTGAGTTCGTCGGAGTTTTATAAGTTGTGCTGCCGCTCTTATAGAAACGTTTTGAGTTCTACTTTGAGAAGAAGTAATTCAGTACCTTGACATCAGTGAGAGAATAATAATTTTTAAATGATATACACATAACTGGTGGGCTCGAAAATTTTTCTTTTCTATATTTTCTGATTATAAACATAATATATTTATTGTATTACTACTTGAACATAAAGAATAACACATATAAACATAAAAATATCAATTATACTATATACATTGATGAAATAATTGATATTTATCTTTTTGTCAATTCTCGATTATATATACATGATGAGATTCGTTTTTATTTTTAGTTCAATATCTTTAATTTGATCTTGGATTTTTTGATTGATTCAATCAAATTTGTATGAGGAAAATCCTGTATGGGATAAAGAACTCTTGATAAGCTAATTGTATATTCATGATTCAAATCACTAACTAAAAATAAATGAGTATTTATCATATCACATATTTTTTGTAATATTTAATTTTACTGAAGCAACTAAATAGGCGCTGGATAATAAATTTTATATATATTTTTTGTTTTATTTAAAATTAAAGAAGTTGGAGTTTAAGATGTAATTGCATTTAATTTATTTTACAAAAAATATTTAAAATGATACTCATAATAAATGTACTTAATAGTAATACTGCTTCAAGTTAATTTTTGAATTTTGATAGCCAACATTTGTTGTTCAAATTAACTTTAAAATATTTTGGAAAAAAGTGAATAATGTTTTATAGGCAAATGGGTCCATAACTGAAAGCTTTCAGTAGATTAGATAATTACTTTTAAGTAAATTGAAATTATTTCCTTAATTTTTTTTTGTTTAACTTGTAGTATAAAAAAAGAGAATTTGAAGCGGTGGGGGAAGAAAAGGCAGTTGAAAGTGAAGAGCAAAACCCTAGTTATTGGGGACAAAATGGCAGAAGCAGGACAAGATGAAGAAGAACACACATTCCCCCTTAAAAGGAATTTACCCGCAGAAGAAGAAGAAGAAGCCGCCATTGCCAAATCCCATGAAGATGAGGCGAACAAGAAGCAAAAACTCGATGATTCGTCGTCAGTCGCCCACTTGAATGAAATCGAAGAGGACGATGATGACTATGAAGAAGGTGAGGATGATGATGATGATGATGAGGAGGAGGAGGAGGAGGAGGAGGAGTCCAATGGAGAGGCGGAAGTCGATCGGAAAGGAAAGGGGATTTTAAGAGATGACAAGGGTAAGGGAAAGTTGATTGAGGACTCCGACTCTGATGATTCTACTGATTTTGGAGGCGAATCTGATGCTGACACCGACACTGACCTCTCCGACGATCTACTCGCCGAGGTCGATTTGGGTAACATTATTCCCTCCAGGACCAGACGTCCTACCCATCGATCTTCCCTTAAGATATCTGATGATCCCGTTAAACCTGATGGTACCGGCGCTTAACTCTGCTTCCAACAAATGATAGTACTTCTTATGTTTAAAAGATTTCTGTATTTAGATAGAGACGTGTCTTTTTAGCTGCTTCTCATCCTCCTACTACAACTACAATGTGGTCGAATAGTTTGTATTTCGACTTTGATCTTTATTTCTCATGTAGTTGGGGAATTACATTACCCTTAAACCAGTTTTATTAATCTGGTTTTTTGCTCTTGTTTACTTTCCTCATAGTCTCAAATATTAAATCTCTACATATACTTCACAAATTGCTATTTGTAGCAAATGCTGCATAGACTTCTATGCAGGCGTTGAGATTGGCTTTATATGAACTCGGTGATGTGCTTATCTCTGAAATTGAAGGCATCAATGTTTCCCGTCTAAGGTAGACACTGAATAGTCTAACAGATGTTTAACATGCCAAGGTAACTATACAACTATGTAAATGCAATATCTGTTGCTTAAATTTCCTCTGGGTAAGCTAATTCCTTCTCAATGCAGTCATTACGTCTCATGCCTAAGGTGCTACTGAATTGTCCGGCATGATGTTGCCACTCTTTCTTATGTTTTTGTACATGCATTTCTTAAAGGAAGAACAGGTCCTTGTTTGGCAATAAGGCTGTTCCGTGTTCTAAGATCTAGGTCTTCAGATGGAATGTGATTCTTGATGTTTAAGAAGCTTGTGTACCGAGTTTTTACTGCTGATTTTGTCATCTCATTACCATTTCATGCATGAAAATTATGATGTTCATAATATTTGTTTAAACCACTTATTTTGGTCGTTCAAGGAAAGACAGTATCTTTAAAATCAAGTGTGTGCTCTTTGCTTTTGCGTAGCTTGAATGATTATCAGTTTTGGTTCGTGACCAGTAAGTTGAAAATGGTCATTGCCTGGGATGTGATCATTGTGAGGGAAAAAGGAGTAGTATGTCATATGATAGTAAGCATCCGGGAGTCTTTAACTCTGCAGAAATCTACAAGTAGGAGGGGCATACATGACCAGGTTATGACTGCAGCGTGCAGGACTTGTGCCTAACGTATCCCCAGGTTATGACTGCTGGGTTTGCTCCTAATGACCCTAATCTGAACCTAAGGAGGATGTCTTTTTGTTGGTTAAATCACTTGACAACTTGTTAGGGATCAAAATGATCACTTGACAACTTGTTGTAACACAACAGTCTATTGAACTGATAGACCAAAGTTTGCTGGGGAATAAGATTTTCAGTGAATATTTGTTTCACTATTACCTGCTGTTTCATTTGAAATGTTTATCTTGATATTTCGCTACCAGTTTTTTCCTTTTGTCATGCTTTGAGCTGACGGTCTATCAGAAACAACCCCTCTACCTTACAAATGTAGGGGTAAGGTTTGCGTACATCCTACCACCCTCCAGACCCTAATTACATTGGGTATGTGGTTATTTGTTTCCAACAAAATATTGACCTCTGAAAAAGCGAAAAGGAATATGGGAGATGCGAGGTGGATTATGCCCCATTTAGGACACTGTGGATGTAATAGATTTGTTTTTTCTCTTCTTCCCAGTAGCATGTTGGATTTTATAATGAAAGTTGCTGATCTGTTTTAATAAAAATTTGAATATATTAACATGTGTTGAGGAAGCTATGTGGATTACAGAGTATGACCATATTTTGGCAACAACGGGGCACCGTTTTTTGACCGTCATCAATGTCCGTTTCCTTCATTAATTTGTTCATTTCTTGTGGTGTTGTATTATTACCAGTCAATGTGACTAGATATTCTTAAGATTGAGAGGGTGATAAACTATTCAGACATAATTTACAGTTATCGACAATTGTGCTGTTTTCTTTGACTTGAATTCCTCCGGAGGGGAGAGCTAATGATGTCAAGTTTGCTGAATCAGTGCTCTCAAATGGAGCATTCTTCCATTAAATAGAAAGGATTCTGTTTTACATGCCTAAGTATCTGCTATTTCTAATTGTAATATCTTTGAGAATATGCTACATAATCCATGATATCTCCTACATATGGAAAGCAATTGACGCCATAATTACATAGATTTGGATGTGTCCAATCATGCTCACAAATGAATGTGTGATCTTGGCAGTTGTTGTTGCCTTGTCCTTCATGTACAACAGATACCTGATGGCTTTTAAAAGAAACGTTTCTTTCTGCTTCACTACAAAAATGTGGGGTAATGCTTTATTTTATGCAATGGAGTCTGTCAATAGATCTGGATAATCTTACTACTGGTTACGTTATTGGTGCTTTGAAGTTTTTATTGCGAAAGTTCATAATTTTGGATTAATATGTGAAACTTGTCCTACTTTGAATATATGACGGTAGGATCTGTTACTTTTAGGCAAGCAAGATGAAGAGCGCGACCGCAATACTTAAATTTTTAATAGAGGAAATGCATTCCATGCTCGACTGCTGCTTTACCAAATAAAGATTTGATTGATTAACGCACGATTTCTGGAATCCAAAAATTAGATTTTTTCTTTTTATTTATTTAAATTAAAAAATTTTCTTAATCAATATATAATATCAAATTGGGACGAGTAAATATCTTATTCCAATACTAAATGACCCCCTAGTATGGTTGGTGGGGGTCGTTTTAATGTATTCTAATCTAATTGAGAAGAGTCCCCTAGTCACTCACCTTGGATACCAAAATATCTTCATATGTAGTCAAATGAAAAAAATAAAGGTATTCAGTGAACAAGACATTAGTTCATTCTCTGAAACAAATGCTAATTAATTAAAAGAACATTAAATACGAAAATAGGGTGAGCCAAAAATGGGAAAATCTGTTTAGTGATTGTGTCTTTTTCACGAAAAATTAGCGAGGAGATTTGTTCCGTTGAGAATGAATTGATCGGATATATATAGTAGCGTATTGGTGATGAGAGTTGATTATGGCGGAGGGGAAGTACTGTTACTTGCCGGAGGAGGTGGTGGAGCACATGTTCCACTACTTGACGTGTCACAGGGATCGGAATGCTGCGTCCCTCGTCTGCAAGTCCTGGTACCACATCGATAGATTCAGCAGATACAGGGTCTTCGTCGGTAATTGCTATGCCGCCACTCCAGAGAGGGTCCTTGTCAGGTTTCCCAGGCTGAAATCCCTGACGCTCAAGGGCATCCCTAGTTCTTATTGGAACCTCCTCCCTCCTCAATCTCAATGGGGAGCCTTTATTCATCCTTGGATTAACACCGGAGGGCTCCATTTGGAGGAGCTTCGTTTGAAGAGGATGGTCGTTTCCGATGACAGCCTCCAACTGATCTCTCAATCATTCCCTAATTTCAAGTCTTTGGTTTTGGTCACATGTCAAGGTTTCTCCACAGATGGTCTTGCCTCCATTGCTTCCAATTGCAGGTCCCCCCCTTCCCCTTCACTCTACCTAGCTATCCCTCCCTTGTAATTGAAACATAACACCGTGCCGGTCGTTCGATAATCTAATTTAGCTTTGTTGCCATGT
>NC_061112.1:154008210-154016040 GCF_002878395.1 Capsicum annuum | reverse complement strand
TAAAGCGTACATACTCCATACCGCTACATCATATAAAGTAGAGAGGTTATTTTTAATAGACCCCCGACTTATGATAAATAACATTATAACAAATATGAAAACATAAAAAGAAACATAAATGAGTAAAAATGAACAATAATTAACATGTCAACAGTACCAGAATATAATTTTATGACATGTGTATTAATATCCACTTGTACAACAAGGAAAGCATTTAAGCAAACCAAATTCAACCCATCGAATAACATACACGAACAAACAATAGAAGCAACATGATAAAAAGTTTAACAAGCATCATAATTGTTCAGAACTTTGGAACGTGTATCACAAACCTCACATTTCTAGGGAAAAAGAAGAAATTCAAGAGGAAGCATCAAATCTCAGAATAGAACACATTAAGATAAAAAAAAAATAGGCTAAAGTGTTTATATTTTAACCAGAAATTTAATGTTTAGTGAAGGACATAAATTGAGGGGGGGGGGGGGGGTTAAATTACACATTAGTTAAAAATATTAATTATTAAAATATTTAATGTATTAATTATTGGCAAGTATGATCAAGATTACCTAAATGTTCTTCTTATACTGAATGATTAAATTAGGATTTGGAGGGAAAATTAGGATTTCAGAAGGGAAAATTAGGGTTTTGGTGGAAAAAATTAACGGCTAAATAAGCGTAGGGGTTAAGGGATTACATTGTCTATTTACACTGTTTGGACTTTTTTTGAACACATGGTTTTGGACGTTCTGCTTTTTCCTTTTTTTTTTTTCTTAATTTTTATGTATTTGGGGTTCTCCCTTTTTGTTCAAAGATTAGAGCTTTAATCCCTTTTATTAGTTTTCCTAAGATGTTCTTGGAGTGCAAAAAAGGAAAACCAAAAAATAAGTGAGGAGAATATTGTTCTTCCATTTGGGATTCTTCCTTCCTTTTTGTTCATAGAGCTTTAAGCTCTTTTATCAGTTTTACACCTTTTTTTTTTGAGGTAGAAGATAGTCTTGGAAAGTGTGCAACTTCAGTTTGATGGAGGGAATTTTTTGAAAAATTTGGTGTTTTGGTCAAATGGATATGCTGGAGCTAGAGGCTTATGAGTGAGTATGTAAGATCTAAAAATGTGAGAGATCATATTTTGTTATGTTCTGTTTGGCAATGAGATCTCACTGGCTATTTGCCTTTCATGTTGATTGAGTTGACATAAATATATAATTATGTTAGGGTGTTTGTTTCTGGGATTCTTGATTTTATTGTTAATCGTATCTGTTATAGCTACCGATAATGAGTTTTCTAACTGTAACTGTGATGAAGAGGGAATTTGGAGCATACATACCATTCTCGAGTGTCAAAAAGTGAGTGCTTTCTTGATTGCAATTGCTTATTTTTCGATACCTCTAGAGTTGCTTTACTTTATTAGTTGCTCTGATGTTCCATTCAAATGGGTACTTGTTCAATTCATTGCATTCACAGTGCTTTGTGGATTGACTCACTTGCTTAATGGATGGACTTATAGTGGTCATCGTTCTTTCCAATTGATAATGTCCTTAACCATAATGAAAATCCTAAACCGCTCTTGTGTCGTGTGCAACTGCAATCACCCTCTTGACTTTGTTTCCTATGCTACTTAAAATTAAGGTTAGAGAACTATTTTTGGCTCAAAATGTGTTGGACCTTGATCAAGAGGTTGGTATGATGAAGAAACAGAAAGAAGTGTATACACATGTCCGAATGCTGATACGTGAAATTAGGAAGTCGCTTGATAAGCAGACTATATTGTACACTACTTTAGTTGAGCTTTCAAAGACCTTGAATCTGCAGAATTGTGCTGTTTGGATGCCAAATGAGGATAGGTCATTTATGAACTTGATACACGGGTTAAGCCCCAGTTCTGCTGTAGAATACCATCGTTCACTTCCGATTGATGATCTGTATGTGTTGGAGATAACAAAGAATGAAGGAGTGAGGATTTAAGGCAAGATTCGGTTCTTGCTGTTGCGAGTAGTGGAGTTCCTGTTGAGCCATGTACTGTTGTAGAAACGAAGAACAGTTTACTGCAACAGGCTAAGGAGAATGCCGTGAAGGCAAGCCAGGCGAGGAATTTGTTTCAGAAGGTAATGAACAATGGAATGAGACGGCCAATGCACTCGATTTGGGTTTTCTTTCCATACTGCAAGATGATAACACAATCTCTAATCAGAGGATTATTATCGACACGATGGTAAGAACGAGCTCCGTTCTGTCAAATTTTATAGATGATGCTATGGATGTACCCGACAAAGATGAAGGGAGATTCCCAATAGAAATGATGTAGTTTCAGCTGCATTGAATGATCAGAGAGGCTTCTTGTCTTGTCAAGTGCCTGTGCGTTTATAAGGGCTTTGTCTTTTCCACGAAGGTACCTTATCTGGTTATGGGTGATGAAAAGAGAGCGTTTCAGGTTATACTTCATACGGTGGGGCATCTATTGGATATCAAATCCGGAGGGGGCTCCGTTGTATTCAAGGTTATTCTGGAGAGTGGAACCGATGTAGCGAATGATAGGATTCTGGGATCAAGAAGACACAACTTATTTGATGAATATGTTACCATAAACTTTGAAATTAAAGTTAGTCTTGAAGGTTCTCAAACAGATAGCTCGAGCTCAACTAGTCACGTCGGTGGAAGGAGGTATAATAGCAAAGAGTTAAAGGAAGGCATGAGTTTGCACATGTGCAAAAAGCTTGTTCAGGTGAGCATACTATGGTTCTGTGTTTTGAATTACTTCTTTATTTACTGAAATTAACTTTACGCCACTAGAGCTACTTAACCTTACAAGATTTATGCTCATGACATCATGATTGTGTTAGTCATTTGGATTTACGTTGGCATATATACTCTTGAATTCAACCATATACAGTGATTAAGGAGTTATTCTGACTTCCATGAATATTTGTTATTGGTTTATGTCACATCATAATGTAACTTGAATTGTTTGACGAATTAGCAGAAAAAGTGCAAACAACTGAAACAACTATAAAACTGGTCCAACATTTGGAACATTCCAAAATGGTAAGTGTGTTGTCTGAAATAGTGCGGGGTTGGTTGGGGTATGTTTTTGGGCAACTCTATCTTGATAGGTGCTAACAAAGGCTTATGTTTCTGAAGAGTGGTTGAATGTGAAGGATAGAACTATTTATCCCTTGAGGTCTAGGTTCAGTAAGAAATATCGACTAGATATATGAAGAAAAACTGAAGAATTTTTGACCGATTAATCAATAAGAAATACCAACTAGGTATTAACTAGGTTTATAATTTTTTTCTTTAATGACTGATATATCTCTTTTGCTGATTATATCTATTGTTTAGTGCCTCTTTAGTTTTTTTTCTTGTGGTGAGGTCACCCAATTCAGATGGTTTGAAAGGGAAAAGAAAAAGGATCTTACAAATGGATATATCAGAACTTGTCTAGTAAGTACCATAAGAAGATTCTGAGAAAGAAATCCGGTAAGCAGAAAATTTAGCCATTATTTGGATGGTGATGATATTTTGCTCATTACAAAAAGACTTTCATCTACTAATACGTCCCTCCAAAACAGAGTTTTTTTCAGCATGGATCGGTGAAAATGTTCTTTGAAAGAAATTTTGTTCAAGCAAATGGGGAGATCTGACTTTCCCGAAGCTCGTTCCTTGAGAAAAAATTACACAGAAACTGCTTTTCTACCACCGGTTGTTATTCTAAACATGCTGTTGTTAACAGTGAGATGGTTTTGCTATTGGAGGAAACATCAATTTTTGTATCACAAATTCGTCGTCTTGTTCACTCACCAATCTTTCAATCAGATGCTCCTTGATTACGACGACCTGATGAAGATTCCCTTTTTCAAGGCTCGCACAGCAGACTTAAATGGTCAAGTGGAGAAGCTAAGGTATCGAGTTTGATCTTTGGTTAGTTTATCTGACTTAAGAGTGTTGTTGGTATGACGAAGTCAATTTCATGGCAAATCTTTACGTGAAAATTGTTTTCCGGTGTTTGGTTTGCAAGTGGGAAATCTTTTTCAAAACAATAACATGTATCAAAGATTAATAATAATATTAGCAAACTGGAGAGTGGTTTGATGAAATTTTTCAGAACTACAGATTACTAATAATCATTAATGTTAAAGCACTTATATGTTCAATCTTTCTAGACCAGTTAAACCATAATGCGCGCCATGCGATAACATCATATCAAAGTGGTGCTCATAATGGACAATGACACATTTGACTGTTTAATGTATGAATGAAAATGTTGCATGTTAGCCTAAAATAATAATTTGAAGAAAGGGAGGCTAAGATCATTTAGCAAAATCCTGTGCTCAAGGAAGATTACTTACAAGTTGGCCAAAGCTTTTACATTGACAGTTGCACGGTACCAGTAAGGAAATTAGCTGAAGCCAAAGTCTGCAAAACTTGTAACTAACTACTTTCTTGTACTACTATAAACTTCTACAATTGAAGAAATTCTTCATATCTAAAAACTCTAGGATATTATCTACAGTTTGCAAATTGTCCATTATGGACTAAAAGCATCAGTATACTCTGCTGTTAATATGTGTTGTGCAGCATCCATACTTCCTTACTCGTAATAAGTAGGATTAAATTCCTACTCACTAAGTTGATTGTTGGTGTTGAGGACATTGGTTGTCTGGCTGCTGTTGATGTGTGGAAGAATGCTGTTGCCTCCAGATTGCTGGTTCTGGTTTGTATCCAGGATGTTGGTGTCGTGAAGGCCGGGAAATGTTGTATGTCCTCCTTGCTCGCCAGGCTGAGGGTCGATCATATCAGGGTCGACATAATCGTACAGGTTGACTATTTCAACTGATCTGGTTGTATTCTGTGTTGGCGTTCCATGGGGAAAGGAAAAGGAAGTATCAAGTCCTGCAGATGTCGTGCCCTGTGATGGCGAAAAATTAGCCCCTGCCACTCCTCCAGTCGCAAAAGAAGTATCAGTTCGTGTTAGTCCAACCGGAAAGGACTCTCCAGTTCCTCTTCCTCCTCCAGGAGTGTTTACTCTAACCCCCCTGTTTCCTATGTAGTTTGTCTGCGTTCCTCCACCCGGAAAGGGCTCATCAATTCCTCCTCCTCCTCCAGGAGTGTTTGTTCTAACTCCCCTGTTTCCTCTGTAGTTTGTCTGCGTTCCTCCACCCGGAAAGGGCTCATCAATTCCTCCTCCTCCTCCTCCAGGAGTGTTTACTCTAGCTGGTTCTCTGACATTTAAATCAAAACGAAGTTACTCTTTTTACAACCCAACAAAAAAAAGAAAAAGAAAGAACACAATGCCAACTACTCAAATTCCAGTTAGCAGGCAAAAACTACAACTTATACCCCTAAGTCCGTCAATATCTTGGCACACAGAAATCCAAGAAAAAGATTGCAAAAAGAAGACTTCTTAATCAAGATGAACCCACTGAAATCCACTAAAAGAAGAGTTCTTAATCAAGATTATCCAACTACTAGAATACCAGTTAAATACTTTAACACAGATTTCTTAATCAAACAGACAAATGCAAGAAAAGAAATTGATTAAGACTACCTCATAAAAAATCTGTTGACTTCCATCAGATGCTCTATCTGTTGTTGGTATTGCCTTCTCTCTTCTAACATCCGATCTATTCCGATCAGCATCACTCGTTTATGTTCAGCCAATCTATGGAAATGCTGCCTGCATACCCTCGGATCCCTGTACGTTAAGATCACCCTCCGCATCTGTCGAACCCCCAGTAGACCTCTGATTTCGTTGTACCTTTCACTGTCTTGAAATGGAAAATGGGGGGTGAATATACACCCAGAACAGCTCTTCCTATCTGGGTGGTTGATACACGCACCGCACCTCACAGTCTGAAATCGGTTATTTCTTTGCCTAGGAACCCTGGACTGGTTTGACGCAGATGGTACAGAAGAACCTTCATTAGTCGTATTTGCCATTGGTCGTGTGCGGCGTGCATCCGCCATGAAAGAATCTTCCATGCTTGAATATGTTCACAACTGCTTGTTTCTTTAATCCTTTGGCGCACTTTTCTCAATTCAATTGAAGAAAGCAGTTACCTGTTATAGTTAGTTAACTACTTTATATATAGTAGCTCATTATTGTAACTATTACCGTTAATTTGAAAATGAGTTCTTTTTTTTCCACTTTAAACCCTTTATTTTATAATTAGAATATGATTTGAAAATGAGTTGTTGTTGTTTTTTTTTCACTACAAACCCTTCATTTCTTTTTTTGTTTTTCGTAATTCAATTAAACTAAGTTTCAAATATAAATTAGGTTAAATTAATTTAATCTTTTAAATTGAAATTTAGATATTGAAAAACTATGTAAAAAATACTATAAATTACAATTTTTCTTTTACAATTTGATTAAGAAATACATTTTCTAATGTTGCTCGAAATTTATATTGTTTGATTCTAAAATAAAAAAGAAACTGTTAAAAAGGAATGGAGAGACATTAGGTTAGCATTTGGCCGTAAAAATTAAAAAAATACACATCCTTTAAAATTTAGAATTTTAATGTACTGTATCGAAATATGGTTTGCAAAGGCATCGACTTTTAAACCCTTGTACGATGAATTAGAGAACACGGACGTGGATAAGAAGATGTACTGATTAGCAAACGCGAGAAAAAAGAAGGGTTCGTGATCTAGATCAAGTGAGTGCAGCAGTTACTGCAAAATATTGGTGGGGGAGACATTCATTTGTACTTCCATAAACTTTTAATGAAGATGATAATTATACTTTCATAAATTTTTAAAAGGAGATTGACGCCATCATGCTTTTGGTTGAGGATATTGTTCGTAAGATGCGCAAGGGATTAGCAATCAAATCGGACAAGATTTCAGTGAAATTCTGAAGGAGTGCAAAAAGAGTAGGTATGAACTATGAAGTAACAAGGTGGGCTATTATTTAATGTCGTTTTTAAGATGAAAGAAATGTTTGAAGAATAGAGATGGAGTACAATGATTTTGCTATACAAAAATAATGATTATATTCAAAATTGCAACAACTATAGAAATACGACTTAGCTACACTATAAAAATTTAAAAGATTGTGGTGGAGATGAGAGTGCAGTGGAGCGTAAAAATTTTGTAAACTAGTTTGAATTCATGTTGGGACATTTAACTATATAAGTCCTTCATCTAGTAAAGACACCGATGAAGCAATATAGAGAGATTTGAAAGGAGGACGTATACTAATATTCGTTGGTCTGTAAAAGACTTATGATTAAGGCCCCAAAAAGTTTTTTTTGGAGATGTTTGAAAACAAGAAGTATACTTGTATAATATATAAAATGATCAAGAACATATATGATGAAGTTAAAATTCGAGTAAATACAACTGGAAGAGACTTAGAGCACTTCTTAATTTTGATGGATTGCACCTGGGCTGAGGTTGGCCCTTTATTTATTTATTTATTTTTTTTAAAAAAACTAAATAAAAAATATTTTACTTTTTTATTGGAAAAATAATAATTAAATATAATTGCATAAAAAGAGTATAATTGTTACATAAATATGTATCTACATAAGATATATTATAGAAATTATACAGTTCTCTCTCTCTATATATGTCATTGGGCCATTTTCAGCCCTTCCTTCAGCCATTTAGCCCTTTACTTGGTATTTTTTTAAAAAAAAAAAAAATTAACTAAAAAGTATTTTACTTTTTTCATTGGGAAAAAATAATAATTAAATGTAATTGCATAAAATGGGTATAACATCTATTATATTAAAAGTGTGAAGACCCTTATAATTGAAGTTTGTCTCTTTTACCCTTCAGTAAAAGTCTTCCCTTTAAACAAAATCTTCTTTTCACCTTTTTCTTTTC
>NC_061112.1:153907314-154008110 GCF_002878395.1 Capsicum annuum | reverse complement strand
TTTTTTGAATTTTCCCTTGAGCTGGATTTATTCCTGGTGCTGTTGTCTATTTCTCTTATGATCTGCCCAAAGGTTAGTGAAAACTGTTAACTGTCTGACTCCAAAAGCTTACTATCTTTTGTTTTTGCTCCAAAACCTCTCAAGCTTTTGCTTTCATATTATGGCACCATCCAGTTGGCTTTTGTCAATGAAAACTTCGTACTTCATAAAGAAAAGAAAAGAGAACTGTAACTGTCTGAATCCTCTGCTCTTTCGTAACTTTATTCTTTGAAACCTTTGTTATATATTTGGGCATTGAACCTGCAATGACTTGCATACTTAATATACTTCAGTGGTGATTTAGTGATGTTGAATGTTTTAGGTGATCACTCTAAGAAAACTTTGCAACAGGGAGGTGCGAGGGGCTAAAGTACTTTTAGCTTAAGAGAATCTTTCGCCTTGACCTAATCATGATTGATACACTTCTACTTAGTCTTTGCGCTTTTAGGGGGAAGGTTTATATTCGTTAATCACTAACCTGCTCTGGCATATCTTTTCATCTCTGGAATCCTGAATCTCTTATTGATTGGGAGCTGTCAGCCATAATATTGGTACAAGCACACTGTTAATGTTGGTTTCGTCAATAATAGTTGTATTTATCCAAAAAAAAGTTTCTCCAACCCAACTCTGTAGATGCTCATGCTCTTTTTGCCTACTTAATTTACGATTTTATGTTGTCAGTTTCAAAAAAAAAAAATATTACGATTTTATGTTGTTTCTTATCTTATGGATGATTGGTTTCAAAAAAAAAAAAATTACGATTTTATGTTGTTTCTTATCTTATGGATGATTGGTAAAACATCCATGTGGGTATATGTATTAACCTCTGAATATACATAAGACACCAGAAATAGTTGATTTCCATTTGGAAATAGGAGGCTAGAGACTGATGTGTGCTCACATTCACTTGAAATCAAGTAACAAGCCTTTGAGAGTGCCAGCAAAAGAAATTCCTCCCAACAATCCTTGTTTGGTCATTGAGCTTGTCTTGGGCGTTTAGGCTTAGCATGCTTTCTTATTTCCAAAAAATTCCATACTCAATAAGCACATAGGTCGCTATGCTTGATCAAGCTACGTCTGAGAGGATGAACATGGTCTTTGAGCAGCTTCCCTTGTGTCTTTAGGCTTTTAGCATGATTCTTATTTGCGAAAATTTGTGTACACAATGAGCACATAAAGTCACTATGTTTGGGTTAAGCTACGTAAGCATTAAGTGCAAGTGCTCTTGATGGCAACAACAATTTTCCTTGAGGCTGAACTTTGTCTCTACCAAGAGGACAGTTCATAGAAGCCAAGCATTGGAGACTGGAGAGTGTCTAGGAATGTGAGGCGTGGCTTTACTATGACACTTCAATTAGATTCTTTTTCCGCATTATGGAGGATCTCATTCCGCCAAAATGGAGATTATTTTTTCTGGTTTTAGTGTACAGGAATAATGAAACAGGAGAAGTTTGTTGACTAGTAATAATGGTAGGTTGGAGTTGTTAGATGTAAATGGCTTAAGGTTGGGTGACAATTAAGGTTATTTTCTCTCTTTTTCTCCCTTCTGGGGTTGTGGGAGAATCAAAGGTTCTAGTGTAATTGGTATGCTTACTTTTCTCCAACATGTCTACTCCATGGAGAGGGAAAAAGTGGTTTTAAGTAAACTTAATTTTCTTTTTCCGTTTGTTCCTTTCTTATGATTCGTGGAATTGGCTACTACATATGTTCAGGGATTATTTCCGTGCAGATTCAATCATTCTTTATGAATATGTAATTTTAAAGGATATGCTCAAAGTACCCATGGTCCCATACCGTCATTATCCCATTAGATATCTACTGCTAGTGTTCTTCTGCTCTCTTCTTTTATTTAGGTATATATACCCCGGTTTTAATGAATCTTCTGCTAACTTTATTCGTTTTTTCTTTTCTTTTTTTCAGGTGATGATGGTGCTGCAGCCTCAGGATCCTATCTTCAAGAAGAGGTCTTCTCTTTGCAAGGACTGGATACTATGATTGAGATGAATCTCCAGCACGCAACCCCCCTGCTTCCGTACAAGATCAAAAGCCTGCTGCTGATAAGAAGAAAATTAAGCCAAAGTGGTTGAAACTGTGATATGATTGATCTTAGGGTTATACTTTACTCTAATAAAGTGTTATCTGTAATCCTTTGTTCTGTAATCAGTTGTCACTAGAAGCTAAAGCATATGTGCATGGTCTCGTTACTTCAAATGGATGGTCACTTTCTGGAGTAGTATGCCAAAGAGGAGGTTGAAACTTGGAAATATGTTCAAACATATTGATTGAAAATGAACTTAAGTGTGTCTTGTCGTGCTCTGTTTAGCATTTTGTCTTGCTTTGTTCATTCCTTTTGCAAACTACTTTGTGTTGTTTTTATTTGTACCGAGGGTCTATAAGAAACAATCTCTCTACTTTGTATGGGTAAGGTTACACACTATCCTCTCCGGACTCCATTAGTGGAATTCTAAGCTGTTCAGACTCTTCAAAAATGTCTTTGGTGGGTGTATGTCAAATTCTCCAAAAAAAAAAAAAATGTATTTTTGAAGGATCTGATACTGGTGCATCAACTTTTTTGGGAAAGTCGTAGCAATTTAGGTGGAATTGGAGTGGGTATGTAATTGTTGTTGTATCTGTCGATAGCCAATTTAAGGACTTAGTTTCAAAAGTCAAGGGGTCTCCCCTTTGTTGACAATTTCTAATAAAATGAAAATTTCCACAATCTAAATAGCATATGAAAAGAATTCTATAGCGCCTCTCTGGGTCAAAAATAAGCAGCCTCTATCATGCTCAATATAGGAATTCAATATTTATTCGGAGAACTAGACATTGAAGGGCCCATACTATCACGGATCCAATATATATTATTTTTTAATCTTAATTTATGTTATAAAAATATAATTTAGATAATTAATTATTAAAATAATTTTAATTTTTAATTATTGTGATTTATAATACTATTTCTTCTATTTTAATTTAAGTGACACTGATATAATTTCAAAAGTTAACTTATGTGATAGTAATATAATTTCGATAGTCAATCAAATATTTTATGTTGACATATGATTTTATGTCTATTTTATGAAATATTATTAATTTTCTAATGCGATCGTAATAATTAATTAGGGGTGATATAATAAAATCACGATTGAAGCAGCGAAGAACTCGTGTCTTAAATGACTTATAATAACTAGTTAGAAGTGATATAATAAAATTACTTTAAAAAATACTTGTGAAAAAAACATAAATAGGCATCATAGAAGACATCAAGTTAATTTAAAAAATCAAAAATTAATTTATTATTTTTTATCAATTTTATATATTTATTAAATATTATAATTTTTTAATATTTAAATAATCTATAGTAATTAATTTGGAGTAATATAATCAAATTACGATTGAAGCAGATGAAGCAGGCATGTCGATTATTTTATATTTTTATTTAATATTACAAATTATTAAATACTTAAATAACTTATAGTAATTAATTAGGGATAAATAGTAAAATTACGATTGAAGTAGCACATGCAGGCATGTCGAAGACGTGCCTGCTTATTGACACTTATTATATATAAGTAATACTTAAATAACCTATAGTAATTAATTTGGGGTAGTATAATCAAATTACGATTGAAGCAGCTGAAGCGGGCAACACAAGTAAACGTGTCGATTATTTTATATTTTATATTTTTATTTAATATTAAAAAATTTTAAATACTTAAATGACTTATAGTAATTAATTATAGATAATATAGTAAAATTACGATTGAAGTAGCCGAAGCAAGCAGCACAAGCAGGTATGTCGAAGACGTGCCTGCTTATTGACACTTATTATAAATAGTAATACAATCAAATCAAAACAAAATCTTTTCAAATCTCCCCAATTATTTTATTGTTGGCGCTATATAATTCAGGCTACAGACAAACTGATGACCTACCAGTGATATCAGTTTATGATAGGAGTAAATTTTCAATTACATAAATATTAAAAATATATGTTTTTGAATCGTCTTTGCTTGAGTTCAGGCTATATTGAAAACAACTTTTTCTACGTCAAGTTTATTTATCTCCGCAATATGATATACTTAAAATCTGTCAAACAAAATGGAATAATGTAGCGCTGAATAATTGATCTCTGGCCATTCAACATTTTTTTAAAAAAAATATTTATTAAAAATTTATTTTATCAAATTAATTCTATTAATTATACTTTAAAAATATAAATTTAAGTATAGCCATTTTATTTGGATAGTATTGAGAGGTCATAATAAACTAACTATTTATTTTTTGTAATAAAGGGAGTAGTTAATTTTTTTAATTATATCTAATTAAAGTCATAAACGAGTCTAGAGTGGTGTTCTACTATTCTCATTAAAATATCTAATTTTCTAAACCTTTTCTTTTGAATCTTGGAAGGACTACCCACTCTTGACTCTCTCCTGTCTCCATTACCATTAAATTACAGAACCATAAAATGCTTAACTAATTGACACGTTTACTAATAATACGTTGATCACAACAATTAATTACTATATTTACTTTTTCTAATTATAGATTAACAATGTGAAAATATGTATGTGAAATGAAAAATGGCGTTAAAAGTGGTTGGTCGGAATTAGGAATATTGAAAGACGTCAAATACTACGGCGGCTCTCCAGAATTTCGTATATGCAAGTCAAACAAAGTGGTAGGTAAAGGGCATATCGATAATTTTATTCTTAAATCTGCAAAAATCCTACTAATCTCCGAAAAATCTTTTTGCTTTTGTGTAGTTTTTATCTTACAATTTCTTCAGGTGTTGATTTCTGTTTACTGTTTTCTTTCCTTTTCAGTACCTAAAAGTTGGTAACTTGTGGTCATCTGTTAGTTCATTGGTTGCTTAGTTTTGGTTTAAAGTTTGCTATCTAATATTCTGGATCTTCCGTACATTATTGCCTGCTAATTCAGGTTTAGTTATATGCTTATGTTGTCGTTAACTATTTTGGATCGTCTGCTTTTTCTTTGTGAATATTAGTAGTCTAAGTTAGTAAAGTTGATTACTTTATGCAGCCTTTTCAAATCTTGAGAACTTCCCAGTTTTTAGAATCTTTTGTATTAGTGATTGAATGAATTACTTTATGCAGCCTTTGTAAATCTTGTTAACATCCCATTATTCAGAATCTTTTGTATTAGTGATTGAATGAATGCTATTGATTTCCCAATTTTCAGAATCTTTTATGTTAGTGATGGAATGGATACTGTTGTTTTAATCACCATTCTCAGTGTTTGATTGACTGATTATTGATTTATAGAGTATAACTCACTAGGTTGAAGGGATCATACTTGGCTGAATTGAGGTTGAGTTGGTTGTGGGGGCTTGAAGATGGCAGCATCATGGTGCATTGAGAAAAGGGGTTCTATAAGGAAGGATTCTTTTAGAGATAATGATAATATACCTGAAACTGGGTGTCTTTCTATTATTGTTCTTGGTGCTTCTGGTGATCTTGCCAAGAAGAAAACTTTTCCTGCACTCTACAACCTCTACCGGCAGGTGCAGTTCACGTCTCATTACTTTTGATCCTTACAAGGTTGACATTTTGTTTTTTGTTTTTCGGTAATCTGATCCCCCCCCCGCCCCCCACCACTCCCACACTCCATACTCCTCCCCCCCCCCCCCCCCCCCCCCCCCCCAAATTTCCTGCATATCTCATGTCAAAACTCTATGTATAGCCTAATCATAGAAAAGATCTAACTAATCATATCCAGTTATACTACTAGTTAAACAGTTTATGGAGCTCATTTGGACAATGTGCTAACTTTGGCATTGGGCTGGGCATTCTCAGGGATTTCTGCAATCCAATGAAGTTCACATTTTTGGCTATGCAAGGACCAAAATTTCTGACGACGAATTGAGAAGTCGTATCCGTGGGTGAGTGTGATGTCTGTTGCATTTTCCAGTCTCTATTTCACGATAAAAGTATTTTATGGTTGACTTTGTCTTTATTTATGTCAATACTCTTCATATACTTTTTGTCTTGGTCTCGTCTATTATGGGATAATGAGGATATACCACAGCTTTGATTATTTTTTCTGAAAAATAGGAAGTGTTTTCAAGATCATCTATTCTTCTTTAGGATTGTTCTTGCCACCATGTGCCCCGTACACTCCCCTCAAAAAGAATGATCTTTTTGTTGTACTTCAGCTGCGTTCTGATTACAGTATTATTCTATTTTGTATATTTTCACTTTACTGCAGTACACTTATCTTGCAAATCTCGGGGAGCGGGACTGGGGCTTAATGACCTTTTCTGATTGCAGATATCTCTCTCAGGAGAAAGAAAATCACGAAGTATCAGAGTTTCTGCAACTGGTGAGTGAAAAGATTGTTTATATTCTCTTCATTGTTAAACTGATGTTCTATTTGCTCACTCGCTATCGCTCTTTCAGATTAAATACGTCAGTGGCTCTTATGATTCTGGGGAGGGCTTTACTGCACTGGACAAGGCGATATCTGAGCATGAAATCTCAAAAAATAGCACAGAAGGATCATCCAGAAGACTCTTCTACTTTGCTCTTCCACCATCAGTATATCCCTCAGTTTGCAGAATGATAAAAAGTTATTGTATGAACAAATGTATGTATTCTTCTCATAATGGGTTCAACTTGACTGATTACTAATGCAATCCTCATTCTTTAGGTCTTTCATTAGTAGTCTTCAGAAAACAACATTAAACATTTCTGCATGGTTATAGATGGTACTATCCTAATGTGAATAAAAATTATGAATACATGATACTGTTTCCTTACCTTCCTTTCTTGACGTTGTTGCTTTTTTAAAGAAAAATTGTTCGTTTTTAGCTTGAAAATTGTCATAAAAAATTAATGATAGTTATTACATTCTTTAAACAGGAAGATCAAATTTAGTATTTTTGTAGAAGTAAAATGGAATGTATAAACTTGACTTGTCCAAGAAAAGAAAAATCTCCTTTTCAGCGAACAATCAATTCTTTTTTGGTGCAAATTGGTAAAACATTGTGTTAAGTTTTCATTAGCTTGTAATTTTTGCAGTCTACTGCTTGGATGTTCTGTTGAACTCTTTCATTCTGATTTTAATTTGAAAAAAAAAGAATTGCCAGCTAACTGTATGACTTACGTAAGATGTCCTCAACTCATGGTACTTGGTTACATTGCACGCGAATAAGTAGCTGTTTCTATTTTTGCTTGCAATGCTTTTGTAAACTCAACAGAAATTGTTAAAGATTTTCTTGCACTATTTCAGCTGATCTTGGTGGTTGGACTCGCATTGTTGTTGAGAAGCCCTTTGGCAAGGATTTAGCTTCAGCTGAGCAACTAAGTTCCCAAATAGGAGAACTATTTGAGGAACCCCAAATTTACCGCATTGACCATTATTTGGGGAAGGAGTTGGTTCAGAATTTGGTACTTTCCAAAACATGCTATTTTGTTGAGTATAAGTTCAAATGAAACGTGCCTTTATCTCATATTTTATGAAAACTACTGCAGTTGGTGCTGCGTTTTGCAAATCGCTTCTTTTTGCCTCTCTGGAATCGTGACAACATTGATAATATACAGGTATATTTCTCCTTCTAAGATACATGTGTACAATACTAATTTCTTGTAATATAACCTATAAAGAAAATTAACGGACTGGGAGAATCTTCCACCTTTAAGGTTATAGCATCAGTACTTGAACGCTTACTCTTACTACTCTTCTCATCCGTATCATATTTGAAACTGTAACAAATTTAAAAAAGTTAGGTACTCACATCACACTGATAATGAAAAGAAGAAAGGTAGATGTGCCTACAGGGCAGGAGACGAGGGCTTCACTTGAGTACATAAGGAGATACGTCTGCACCACTTAAATTGTCAGCTTTGCTTACCTTGTTACTCAAGGATCAGATTCTTGAATTACCTCTTGTTACACGTCTCTCGCAAATCATAATGAGGGAATGATCTGTTATTTAGAGTGAATGCCTTACCTGGGGGTTTAGTTGTTTTATTACTATCTGGTGTATGGAGAAGAACCACATGATGAGCCTATATGATGGCTGAGATCATGAAGCGAAATCTCGGTTGTCAATATTAGATCAATATTTAGATATCACATCAGCTAACTTACCCCATTAGTTTCCTTTTGTCCTTTCTGTTTCTCGTTCCATATTTTGTAGAGTATTTTAGTTTTGATGTCTGTTGCCTCCAAATGATCACCTTTTTTCTCCACTTTTGCAGATTGTGTTTAGAGAGGACTTTGGAACTGAAGGTCGCGGTGGATATTTTGATGAATATGGGTATGCCTTTGTCTCCTAGATGTGGTTGAGAACTTCTGTTATTTTCTCTGTGCACCTTCTCTTATTGTTGGATTTTGAAGATACTCTCATCCCCAATGTAATTCTTTGAAATATAATAACATTGAGTGCTACGTGATTGATGAATAGAGTAGTTGTCGATTGTCTATGAGTTCAGGTTAGAGAGTAGAGTGACCTGCTAGAGGCAGAAAGAGAGTGGAAATTCCACCATAATATGTCTTATGAGGAACGGGTCGTGTCATGACATGGGTTACGGAGATATTCTACTATTTGTTCTTTTGGAGGGTTTTGAGGTTGAACAACAAAGCCAGCTAAAAGCTACTTGGGTACAGACTAGGTCACAGGTTCCTCTGGTTCTTGGCAGGTTTGCTGATATTTGATGCCATTTGGAAAGTGATTCCGTAATATCAGCAAGAAGGCACATCCAAATTCCAGTTAATATGGCTATTCCTTTTTTTTTTTCCTTGAAACAATGGCTTCTGCTCCCTAACTTGAAGGATCATTTATAGCCTTAGCAGATGTATCTAAATGAATCCTATAAATTTTCCTTCTCTGTGCTTCAATAAGCTGCATTTTGAAACTTTTTGTAATAATTAATCTTACCCTTTCATTCATTTTGCAGGATTATACGTGACATTATTCAGAACCATCTATTGCAGGTGACCCATAATTATTCTCTTTAAGTGCTACAGTATATTTTTATTTTGTACTCCTATAAGTTTAACTGGAAGTACATGGTCCGTAAGGGTTCATATAACCGACTCCAAACTTGTTGGAATTGGGGCGTAGTAGTTGTTTTTGAATCATCATATCAATACCTTTGTTTGTTAGAAACATGAATTATGGGGTTTACGCAGGTAATGTATTTCACAGGTTCTCTCCTGGAAGTACATTACAAGAAGCCAGTTCCTGACTATGTCTCAGGATTGTGGTAAAACCAATGCATTGATTCAGATCTGGAAAATCCATCAACATACTTTTGATAGATGCATTTATTTCCTTGCGTGGGCTTGTTCTTGTATTAATTCAAAACATCAGGGGTCTGGTGGGGTGGAATACATTACCTCACCCATTCTTTCCTGCTATTCTTAGTTTCATTTGCTCTGATTGAACAGTTGAACTCTCCACTATGCTTGGGTACATTAATTCTTACCATTAGTGACCTTCCCAACTGCAGGTCCTTTGCCTTGTCGCGATGGAGAAGCCTGTTTCGCTGAAGCCTGAACATATTCGGGATGAAAAAGTTAAGGTATGTATCAGGCCAACACTGCAGCAAAATCAGTGTGGTTGATTGCTTCTTTGTAAGATAAATAAGATAAGACAAATCACTGTGACTACTCTTTGCTCTTTCTTTTTTCCATCTGAGTATTAGTTAGCTGAATCCAAGGTCTACCACGAATTAAAAATGACTGACGGGAAAAACAATATTCCATTTCCACAGAATTGTGCTTGTCTCGCTTATTTGTTTTATTATCCACTTAGGAATTAAGACAAGTGACTTGAAGAACCAATACTCCATTTTCACATAATTGTGCTTGTTTCACTTATTTGTTTTATTATCCACACAGGTCCTTCAATCAATGCTTCCAATTAAAGATGAAGAGGTTGTTCTTGGACAATATGAAGGCTATAAGGATGACCCAACAGTTCCTGACAACTCAAACACTCCTACTTTTGCAACTATGGTTTTACGCATACACAATGAAAGATGGGAAGGTTAGAAAAGAATTTCACAAGTTTAAAACTAGTATTTTAATGTTTGATCTCAGCCATAGACTGCTGTTTTATCTGTTGTTTCAGAGATGTACTCTGGCTGCTCATCTTATCTCTATCTTGGCTATCTTATGTATATGTGGCTTACCTGCTGCAGGTGTGCCCTTTATAATGAAGGCCGGAAAAGCACTAAATTCAAGAAAAGCAGAAATAAGAGTGCAGTTTAAGGATGTTCCTGGTGATATATTTAAATGTATGTGTCAGGATCTCTCTAAGGATAATAATATCATTTTTGTCCTACTTCTTGACATTTTCTAGATGTTTGATTGTTAGCTCATGTTACATAGACTGGAAAATTTCATCACCTATACTACCAAATTGCATCTCCATTAGCATGCATCAATTTACTTGAGCCAGAAAAAAACCTACTTCTGGTTGATACGAGGAGGGTATCTCAAGAAGTGATGCAACTTGGGTTATTTTTCTTCTTTTCAGATATGAAATCGCTTGCCCTTTGATTTCATTTGAGAATGTTATTTGATTATTGTAAGTAGTTGAAACTTGAAATATGAACCCTCTTCATTGACAATATATATACATTAACATCAGAGCGCTTCTCTACTTGAAAGTTAGCTCCTTCCAGTATTTCTGTAAAGAGAGATTATCTGTTAAAAAGAAATTTCTATGAAGAGCTGGAGCTTTGGGTTAGTTATCAAGGAGGGTGCAAAGATAATAGTATCACAAGCTCGGGATAGAACTTTGATGTTCATAGGTTAAATCATGATTGCTGCTTCTGATTCTTCTAATTGAAGTTCAGCGTTGCTAGATAATTTAATACCATATTGCATTCTTGGTTTTCTGTCAACTCTTTATGCTTTACATGAAAATTCACCCACTTGGTCATCTACTTGTTCCCTTTGTGACTTTATTGCTGAGTATCAGATATTCAGTCAAGTTCAATGATGGTAAATACCTTTGTGACATATTAAGCAGGTCAAAAGCAGGGTAGAAACGAGTTTGTCATACGCCTCCAGCCTTCAGAAGCCATGTACATGAAGCTTACGGTAAGAATAATTCCCTGCGCTAGTTGTACTGTTCAAGCTACTAGTTTGGTTGTTCATCAAATAGTTTCTGAGCTGTAATGTGCAGGAAGTGTTCAAATTACAATTTACCCACTAGACATTTTCGAATCGAACTTACGATATACTGCACTTATTTATCCCTATCGAATTCTCTGCTTCAGATAATTCTAGGACTTAATTCTCATGCGTATTAACATGTAAGAGGTATTGAGAGAGCGAGAGAGAGAGGAGAAAACGAACCTCTTCTGTTTGTGCTCCTTGGTGATGCATTTTTTGTTTCTATAATGCAGGTCAAGCAGCCTGGACTTGAAATGTCAGCCGTTCAAAGTGAATTAGACCTGTCGTATAGGCAGCGTTACCAAGGGGTTGTCATTCCAGAGGCTTATGAACGTCTGATTCTCGACACGTATGGTTCTCAGCCTTTGTGCATATTGCTTTAGTTTTGACTGTTTGGTTCTTGCATTAAGCAGACTAGAAGATAACAACATCATATCTGGATTAATAATGTTCTCTTATTTTTTCACAGAATAAGAGGGGATCAACAGCATTTTGTGCGCAGAGATGAGCTCAAGGTAGGCAGTGCATTTTCTTTTTTGGTACATATGCTGGTGTTACATAAACGCGGTTGGTGATAACCCTTACTCTGTTAAATATAGGCGGCTTGGGAGATTTTTACCCCTCTTTTGCATAGAATTGACAATGGAGAGATGAAGCCAATTCCATACAAGCCAGGCAGCAGAGGCCCTGCTGAAGCAGATGAGTTGTTGCAAAATGCCGGCTACGTTCAAACTCATGGCTATATATGGATCCCTCCCACTCTATAAATTTGCAGAAGTATTGCAGATTACGTCCTATTATCCCTCTATAGATGAGTGTTACTTTGTCTTTACCATGTATTATCTGCAAACTCACTGAGAAGTAACAAATAATCGGTGTATCACAAATATATGCTTGCATGTAATAATGTCATCTTCTTTTAAAGCTAATATATGGGTGTGCCTGAGTATCCCTTTGGTTTCTCTGAGAGTGAATAACCCCCCCCCCCCCCCCCCCAACCCCCGGCCAGCCAAAAAAAGGACTGATCCAAGGATTCACTTAACTGACTTCAACTAATTTGGTCCGGTAGGACTGTGATAGTCGTGCTTGTTATACTTCCACCGTTCACTTTTACTATTTGAAATCAAATTGCATTGATTGCTCAGCATTTTAAGATTCATAGTAATATAAGAAGAATTGTAATTTATAACATCTTTCATATAGTTTTCAAACATCTGAATTAAAATTTAAAACTTAAAATATTGATTGATCTACGGGTTCTTTACGTGACAGAGAGATTTTTTCTAGTCGGTATACATAAATTATACGTGACTATACACATGAATTATACACATACTATATGTCTGCCGGCTATTTTTAGTTTACTAAGTTAGGCGGATGGCAAGACGTGACAAGTAAAAATGAATTGAGGCAATAGTTTGAAGAGTGAATATAGTGCGTAAACATTAGTATTTCATAATCAGCAGCATCCTGTCACCTTTTCAACTCTCTGAAGTCTAAAGACAGTGACAATTAGGCTAACGATCTAAGAGACGTGAGGAATCCATACTTGTTTTCAAGACCATTTATTAGTTTCCCTTCTTTTCTTGTTTGACTGTTATTCCAATTCCTTTTTCTCCCAAAAAAGTAGTTTTCTGAACTACTCCATTAAGAAAGCAAGTATTGTGATTCGTCAGTGAGTGAGTGGTAGAATTTTCAAGGAAAGAACACCTTGGAAGCCAAGTTATTACCCCACCATATCACAAGTCTAGAGAATGAATATTCCATTCTTCTTCTTTATTATTATTATTATTATTATTATTATTATTGTTCTTTTAGGATAACTTTCATCTTCCTCTTACCATAGATTCCCTGTACATCAAAAACGAAATAGTAATTCGACGCACTAAAGTTTTCGTTATGCATAGAATTTGGGAAAGAGCCAGACGACAAGTGTATATTGTACACAATCTTAATTTGTATTTCTGTTAGAAGCTGTTTCCACGGCTTGAACCCATGTGACCAACAACTTTACCAGTTACTCCCCCGGCATCAAAAGCAAAAAAAAAAAAACAGGGTTTCTTTCATGAATCAAATGACTCATCAATACCGTCCAATACAACAAGCCAGTAACTTGAAATTGTTTTGGTCTATTTCTCTTATATTTTATCTTTTTGTAGCGTGTCAATTGTCCAATAATTTGCCTTGTCAACAAAAAAGGTCTTATAATTAAATTGGTATGTGAATTACATAGGGGTCTGATAATGACGAATATTAACGACAATTAGTGTAAGATTACCAACTAAATTGTTAATGCCAATTGCCAATGTCTTTGAGAAGAAATAATTATCATATTGGTCCCCTGTAACATATAGATATATTTAGGCAAAGAGATGCCAAGTTTAAGGTACTAATAAGAGCATACAAATTTTTTGAAATGGATGAGAAAGCGACTAAATAGAAATTTTAGACAGAAAAGTGACTAAGACATGTTTGGATTTTTCCTTAGCTGTATTAAAGAACTTGGTGTAGAAAAATAGCCTTTTATAATGATAAAATATAAATCATGTGATTTCATACTAATCAACTATTCAATTTTTGAAGTATCTTTTTTTCAAGTTCAATTCCAAATACTCACTTGTACAACTTTACTAGCCTCAACATTAAATCGGTCTCACCAATCTGGATTATGGTACAATGGATGGGGCTGCTCCACCCTTAATTAGAGTTCGAGGGCTACCTAATTATTAAATCGTCCTCACAACCAAAATAACTAAAATTATGTTTCTCCAGGAACTCATAATTGTGAAAAACTTTGAATTATGCATGAGGCGAAAATTCAATATTACCTGAGAATGGAAAAAATTTCTTGAACATTAGATTAGTTATAGGAGTGACTAAAATAATTCATAAAAATATGATCGGTCCAACTCAATAAAACTTAAGCGGGTCACTACTTTATGTATAAGGCGATATTGCAGTATTTATGCAAACGTGAAAACCATTTCTTGAACTATGTAGTTACTTTCAAAGAAAATTATTACACTTACGAATCAAATATATTTGCACACCTAGTTCATATGTTAATATTCCTACTAGTACTACGTTAGGCTCTAATTGATGGTCTGTAAATATTGCACAAAGTGCAGATACTATGGTGGCGGTGTTACCAAACTTCTCTCTGTAGGTTTTTTGTTATGAAGTTAATATAAGTATCCTATTTACCAAAATATATATATATATATATATATATATTTGTACACACAGATACTATATTTTTTAAATTTGTGGAGAGAAAAATTTGCACACATTAATGACTATAGTATAATGAACTGTTGAACTACATCGTGATTAAAAAGAAAAAAAAAACATACACACATAGTTGATTATTGTTGTTGTTTTCACTTACGATTAAGTTCGTATCAAGTTTGATGTATTCTTCGAATTAATATTCCGACTTACAATTAAAAGTTGGCTGAAAATGTTAATTTTGAGCTCACTAAAAAAAATCACGGATATCACGTACAGTTCAATTTTATTTTTATATTAAAATAATTAAATATTTTATAAATTTGAATTACATATCAAAGTTTTACATATCCAAGTAAAAAACACCATTCTAAATCCAAAATAATAGCCCGATTTGTAACATAATAATATGAAGGTAAATGATGCACAATAAGGATATATTAAGGATGTCGCGTAAATAAGCTTTTAATTTCTATAAAAGTAATTCATTGGTATTTATCATGATTTTCTATATATGTTATGTATAGTGTAATATTTTTAACTAAAAATTACACAAATACACAACTTATCTTTTCAATATTACAAAAAATCTCAACTCCCTAAATATATTACAAAAATCCCACATATACATAGCATCGGCTATGTTATGTATATTAATAGGGAGAGGGAGTAAAAAATTAAAAAAGTGAGAGAAAGTGTAATTACTTTTAAAAAATTGGTATTTATGTTATTTATATTTTTTTAAACGTAAAACTTCTAACTTCACATTATACTCTTTTTTTTTTCATTTCATAGTATGTGGCACCTTAATAACTTCTTTTATTTATCAAAATGATAGAGTAAATTAAAACATTTATTCTTGGTATAGGGGTAAAATAAAGAGAAGGGAGTAATATTATAATTTATAATGAGAAAACTTAGTTTAAATTAGTAAGATGTTATCCATGTATTTTCAAATAATATCTTGAATATCATTGTAAATTTTATTTGTTGGTAAAGGAATTTGTTGCATTACAATCAAAATTTTAAAATATTTCTATTGTAAATACGTAAAATGTAGTCATTCTGCCTTTAAGATTTTGTATCTTTTAAATAATTTTAAACAAAAAAAGTCATTAAAATAAATATAATATATTAAAAGTTGGAAAAGGCTTAGTATTTGCAACAAATTTTACAGTGATGAATAATAAATTACAATCACAAATCAAACATGAAGAAAACAAGAACATTTTATTAATAACGAATATGGGTACAATTCTGTTCCTCCCTTGATTGATCTCTCATGATTTTCTCCATAATTCGAGGGTCGTAGCGTATTTCTAGAACATAGGAATATGGATCTCCATAATTCGAGGGCTGTAACGTATTTCTCGAATATAGGAATACGGATCTTCTTGATGTATTTGATTATCAAGAAAGAGGATTTTGATCAATGAATATTTCGAATTTTTGAGATATTCAAGATGCCTCTTTAAGGGAATATTTGTCTCTTTAGATAGGCATAATTCAGGGTTTATGGTAAATTAGACTCTAAGAACTCTAACAAAATTTGGATTCTTTTTGTAGAGTCCCACAAATTTTAGACAAATGCCCCTGCTTCAAGGCTTGTCGAAGTGTACTTGATGACGAGTCTTGAAGTACCCATAGAGCTTCCATCTTGGCTGCAGATTTGATGCGGCTACAAATTTACACATATGATTTATGATTTATGGGAGAAGAGATGAAGGACAGATTTGGTCCCATTGGACGTGTCAATTTGTTTGCAACAAATTTTACAATGATGAATAATAAATTAAAATCACAAATAAAACATGAAGAAACAAGAACATTTTATTAATAACGAATATCCCTCATGATTTTCTTCATAATTCGAGGCTCGTAGCGTATTTCTCGAACATAGGAATATGGATCTTCATAATTCGAGGGATGTAGCGTATTTTTCGAATATAGGAATATGGATCTTCTTTATGTATTTGATTATCAAGAAAGAGGATTTTGATCTATGAATATCTCGAATTTCTGAGATATTCAAGATGCCTCTTTAAGGGAATATTTGCCTCTTTATATAGGCATAATTCAGGGTTTAGGGTAAATTAGACTCTAAGAACTCTAACATAATTTAGATTTTGTTTGTAGAGTCCCACAAATTTTAGATGTCTACACTTAGATATGCCATCGAACTACTGAAAATGGTTCTTATAAGTTTGGTTCATATATGTCATCGCCTTTAAAAGTTTGGCTCGTCTATGCTACTGCCGTTAAAAAAAAATTCGTGCCATTATTTTGCAATCGTGATTTTACAAAACTATTTTTGTCATATGACCTTTGATTAGAAGTTCAAGTCGTCAAACTTAAATCAACCAATATTACTTAAATTAAAATGAAAAATTATACTCATTCAAATAAAATCCGACACAATTAATGAGTTTGATTTTGTCTTTAATTAGTTCAATTTTTATTTTTAATAAATCTAATGTTTATTTAACTATGTGGATCAAATTTCATTTTAATGGGTTCAATTTTAAATTTTAAATTTTAAAAAATATTGATTGATTTAAATTTGGTAATATGGACCTGTAATAAGAGGTCATGTGGTAAAATAATTTTATAAAAATCACCGTTATAAAATAAGGGTACGAATGAACTTTTCTATAAGGACAATGCATAAATGAGTCAAACTTTCAATGAAAGTGCATAGATGAGCCAAACTTATAACGAATAGCATAGCTGGGTCATTTCTAATAGTTTGATCTCATGTTTGAGCTTTTTTCCTTTAAAAATTTATGGGGGCCTATTTAAGGCTCTGTTTTAACATATTTTATATTTTTCATTTTAAAGACAATGTTTCGTAATATATTTGACTAAGTTTTTAAATTTTTTTTCTTGAAAATGTGTTTTTAAGTTTGAAAAGGTTGATCTTAATCAGGTTTTTAAGTATTACTTATTAGACATCTATAATTAATATACTCTATTAAACAAGTAAAAATGAATGAAAAAAATATTTTAGTTAAAATATCAAAATGTAGGTCCAAACATAATCCAAAGTCTTAATTTATTTGGATGACTGATGTATATTGCGTGAAATTTTATATAGCGATTTAGTTTAAGTGAGAAGTTCTGCGCAACGTAAAAAATAAAAAATAAAAGATAGAAGAAATATTTTGGAGATTCGTATAATCGTAGATTTCATACTACCCTGCCACAAGTTGGATTTATCGAAATCATTCAGGTGCTTAAATATTACGTAATAGCCAAGCCTACATTGTTTAATTTTTGGTGTAAAAGCAACAACTTTTATTTTAGAGACGAAAGTTATGGTTGATTTTGTTTATTTGGTGTAAAAGCAACGACTTTTATTTTAAAGCTACTTTTATTTTAAAGCTGAACGTTATGATTGATTTTCGTTGTTTACATACACTGTATAATTTTCCTTGTCATTCTATTTTTTTGATGTTGGTGTTAATGTAGCTTTTGATTTCTGCAAAAATAATTTATTGGTCTTATGAATGTTATGTATACTACAATATTAAACTTAGCATTATAGTTTTTTCATTTATATTATTTGGTATCACGATACCTTTCTTGATTTATTAAAATGGAAGAGTAAGATGAAGTATTTATTTTTGGTATAAGGGTAAAATAAAATGGAGGGAGTAATATCATCATTTATAACGATAAAAAATTAATTCAGATTAATAAAAGGTTAGCCATGTATTTTCAATATAATGTCTTCAATTTTCTTGTAAAATTTTATTTGTTAATATAAGAATTTATTGTAGTATAATCAAAATTTTAAAATATTTCTACTATTCATAAGTAAAATGTAGTAATTCTTTCTCTAAGATTTTGTATCATTTAAATAATTTTAAACAAAAAAATCATAAAGATTGTACATTATAAAAAAATGTACTATTAAATTAGTTATAGGAGTGACTAAAATAATACATAAAAATATGATCCGTTCGATTCAATAACATTTAAGCGGGTCACTACTTTATGTGTAAGGTGATAATGCAATTTTTATGCGAACGTGAAAATCATTTCTTGAGCCATATAATTACTTTCTTAAAAAATTATTATGTTATATTTATGCAATATTTATGCGAATCATACATGTCTATACATATAAATATACTATTTTTTTCTTAATTCGTGGAGAGAAAAATTTGCAGAAATTAATTACTATAATATAATGAACCGCTGAACTACATCACGATGAAAAAAAAAATATACACACATAGTTGATTATTGTTGTGGGTTACACTTGTGATTAGATTCCTATCGGATTTGATGTATTTATCGAATTTAATATTTCAACATTTAATTAAAAATTGACTAAAAAAGTTAATTTTGAGCTTACTCAAAAAAATTGTAAGATCCCGCAAAATTCTAAGCTTAACTCAGTCCATTAAAGCTTAAAAATAGGTCTCAGACTTAGAAATTTCAGCTAAGTGTTTATACTTAGAAGTATTTTAGCCTTCATAAGTTGGTGATCCTACTTCATGACCCTTATGACCTTAAAGTATCGATTTTTAGGTTTATTTATGATCAGAAATGTCAGTAGATCACTTTGGGTGAGTTTCAGATTTTTTGTACCTCGTTTGAACCATGTTCAGGTGATCAAAACAGTGGGTCGACGCGATCTCGACGCGTCGCATCACCCATCGCGTCGACAGATAATTTCCCCCAGCTTTCAGTGCAATTACAGTGAACCAACGCGAACTCGACGCAGCGCGTTGGTCAACGCATCGATGGCATCGACGCGGTGCGTCGGTCTGTGCGTCACTGGGCACGCTTTCAGTCATTAATAGCCCGCGTCCAGAGGGGCATTTGGGTCATTTTCCCACCCGTAATTAGCCCCTAAAACACGAGATTCAGACCTAAATAAGCAAAATACACTCACTTTCTCTCAAATCCTCTCAAGAACAAACCCTAACCTATCAAAGTCAAGATCAAGATTCAAGGAATTCACCATCAATCTTCAGGAATTCAAGCACCAAGGTATGTTAGGTGTTCATCCAAGGATTTCCTTCCACCCTTGGAGTTCAAGAACCTTTTTTAAAACTTCAAGTTTGTTGATTTCATGAATTTCATGTTGGGCTTGAATGTATTCATGATTATGATGATAATTGAATTTCTAATTCATGATTTATTACAAGATTCATGTAAATTTATTTTGACATGTGTGTAGTATGATGTAAATCCATGTTAAAGCCTTTGAATTTGTGAGTTGGGATTGAAAATCATGATGTCCACATGTTGATTAGTATTATGTGCATAGATTATGTTCCCTAAGTGTTTGATAAATTGCTCATGTGGATTAAATGGGGAAATCATGACATGCTAGCATATGTGCAAGCTTATATCTTACAAGTGTTTCATAAAATGTCTCTATGAATGAGTTATGAACATTGTAATGCTTTTCAAGATCATGCTATGCTTTACTTTTCATGTTATCGAGTTCTGGGGTATCTAATACCCAACAATCTAGTTGTTTACCTAGAATTACAGTAGCTTCAGAATAGTCTCGGTGATGTCACGTACAGTAGTATTCAGTCAGTACATAACTCAGTATAGCCAGTCAACAAGTAGAACTCAAAACACGTAATTAGTTACAGTACTCAGTGAACTCAGTTCAGTTCAGTCAGTTAACACGACCAGTAACAGTTCAGTCTAGCCTAAAACAATTTAAAAATCAGTTCAGTGTCTATTCAGTTGAGAGTAGGATTCAGCATAGAGTGAACCCAAGGATGGGGACTTACCTGCTAGTAGAAGGTGTGATCCTTATAAGCAGTCCTTGCATTGCAGAACTACGTAACCAACGTAGGTTGAGACATCAACCTGTCAATTAAGGGTTAATGAGGTGTTCTACCTGCTAGTTGAGGGTACCACTGTTCTCGTTTAGAACACCTGCCAGATGAGGGTGACTCAACACTTGTCTTTACCCATGACACGGTACTGACACCCTTCCAACTGAGGTTACAGGTTGGACCCCAAATCAGTTCAGAGAAGGGGCATGTCGGTTAGATGATTATCTCTCATAGTTTTAGTTACAGTCTCGGTATAAAACTTTAGTTCTACGGAATCAGGACTGTCAGACACAGTCACCCAACTCAGTATAGAACTCAAATCAGTTCTAAAGAATCAGGACTGTCAGAAACAGTCACCCAGCTACCAGCAATATAGTTATCAGTAAACTCAGATATCAGTTATTCAGTTATCAAAACTCAGTATCCAGTGTTATTATAATCTTAGACACAGTATATGTAGATATATGCACAGTATTGCATAATCAGTGTTTCATCAATTTCAGTTATACATGTACTCTCATTCAGTTGTATTCATGCTATTCAGTCAGTTATTGTTCATGCACATGAACCCATGCATATCAGTCTATCTCACTTAACATACCAGTACATTCAAAGTACTGACACATATCTTTATTTTGCACTATGATGTCTTATATCATAGGTTCAGACGCACAGGCTCCTGACCGTACTTAGCAGCCAGACTATCAATAGCAGACCTAGTTGTAAGTCCTCATAGTTCGAGGATAAAGTTATCATATCATTTCATTATTTCAGTATTCAATTTATTTCAGTAGTCGGGGTTAGTTGAAGACTTGTCTCATCAACTCCATTTTCAAACAGTTTAGTTAGAGGTTTTTCAGACTATATTATTTCAGAAAGTTCAATTATTCAGTTTTCAGATATGATTGTCAGATGTTCAGTATTTAGTATTTACGTATTAGTATATGATTCAGTTTTGAACCTTATGGCAATTTCCACCTAATTTCCGCATTATATAGTATTATTATTCAGTGATTGCAGCAAATACCAGTCATGGGTTAGCTTGTGGTCTTTCGAGATTATGAGAATCGTGTAGCGTCTGGGGTACAGACTCGGGACATTACAATCACACATATTAGGTACAGTTTAATTTTATATTTATATTAGTATAAATAAATCTTTTATAAATTTAAATTACATATCAGAGTTATGCATATACAAGTAAAAATCAAAAGTTCAAGTCCAAAATGAGGGCCTAATATATAACCTAATAATGTGAAGATAGATGGTGCAGAATAAGAAACAAAATATGAAATATCTGTTTCAAGCGACACCATCAACTTTGGTTTAATGTGGTTTAGGTACATTTAATTTGTATAAATATTTTATTTTTGGACATACTCTTTTTCTATTGTTTTGATTGAATATTCAATTTCAACCAACTTTGATTTAGTGTGATATAGGTAAATTTAATATGCTCAGTATAAATTTTGTTTTTCACTTAATTTGTTTTTTTTTCTGTAACAAATTATATTTCATCTGCTAATAACTTTTTTTCTAAATGCATCTATATATATTTTTTTTCTGTAACAAATTATATTTCATCTGCTAATAACTTTTTTTCTAAATGCATCTATATATTGAAGTTTTGTTTCGTACTTTTGCACACAACAATTGGATCAACAAGACAAATGGAGAAATATGTCAATCTAAGTGTTCTTCAGTAGTACTTCTCTGAAAGCTTAAATGATGCTTCGCATTGATGAGAAACATATCCGTAATCAGTGTACTAGTTTGCAAGTATAGTGAATACGCTTTTTATCATATTATCCTTACTTCAACAAACGCCATGTTGTTAGACAAAGCAACCTGAATGTTGCATCCTAGATTGTACATTTTTTTCAGCATTTCATTTCTTTGATGTTGGTGCTTGTATATAAATTATGTGTTAATTTATGTAAAAGTAATTCATTGTTCTTATGTATGTTTTGTATAGTGTAATATATTTGAACATAAATTTGTTAACACCGCAATTATACTTTTTTCATTTTATATTACTTCACATCACAATAACTTTCCTGATTTATCAAAATAGAAAAGTAAAATAAAATATTTATTTTTGGTATAAGAGTAAATAAAGCGGAGAGAGTAATATTATCATTTATAATGGTAAAATTTAATTCAAATTAATAAGATGTTAGCCATGTGTTTTTAATATAATCTCTTGAATATTCTTGTAAAATTTTATTTGTTAATATAAGAATTTGTTGTAATATAATGAAAATTTTAAAATATTCCTATTGTTCATAAGTAAAATGTACCCATTCTTTCTTTAAGATTTTGTATCATTTAAATAATTTTAAACAAAAAAAATCATAAAAATTTTACATTGTGTATATCTATATTTATTTATACTATATTAAAAGTGTGAAGAGTATTAAAAATATTGTTTGAACTTTTTGCCTGAAATTCTTTCTTTTAGATAAAATTATCTTTTCACTATTTTCTTAATATTTAAGAGTTGAAAATTAATTTAATTTTAATAATAAAACTTTTCCCTAGTGGAAGTCATCAAATTAATGACAACTAATACTTTTCCATTAGGTTAAGAATTCTAAATCAACTAAATTTGATTTTAAGAAGACTTTGAAAAATCTAGAAATAAATATGAAAGCGTTAGAATAAGAAAAATATAAAAAGTATCAAATTTTTTTAAATTTTATATAAGTAATCAAATATTTTCTAAAGATTTAACTTTCAAAATAAGAAAATATTTTACATATAGAAAAAATAAATAAAAATAATCATGCTACAAGTATGATTCAAATTGATATGTTTCTCTTAATCTTTAGCAATAAGAAAAAGAGGTACTGAATGATAAATGCAAACGTGACGATCCATTAACCACTTGAAACTTTTGATGGTAAAATATATATGTGTTACAATAAAATATATGTTATGTTTATATTATTATATTAGTGTGAAGGATCTTTGAGAAGTGATTTAGCACTTCATTAAAAATCATCGCAATAGATAAAATTGTCTAATTTTAAATAATCAAAAGTTACACGTGCGAGGCACGTACAGTTAAACTAGTATATTAAAAGTTTATGGGGCCTATTTAAGGCCCCGGTATAACATGATATTTTATGTTTTATTTTAAAGATAATATTTTGTAATATATTTGACTAAGTTATTTATTTATTTATTTTTGAAAATGTGTTTTTAAGTTTGAAAACATTGATCTTAACCAGGTTTTGATGATTTTCTCGCTCATCATCCTTTGAATATAATAAATTCATTCCTTTTAAATATTAGTTAAACACATTTCATTTTACCCAATAACTAAGAAATCATAATTAAAAAAGTAATTTTACTAATTTACCTCTTGAAAAATATTTTGAAAACTTTAAAACAAATACGAACACTTTCAAAATTAATTAATTGCAATGTAATACTATGAAATAAATTTAATTAATACTTTAGTGATCTACTAAGAGACAACCATTTTTAGTAAGATGACTAACTAATCTAGAATAGATGGAGTAATGCATTGGGTAATGAATATTATTCAATACTCTCAATTATAAAATGGACATATAATGATATATCGTCCATTAACTTTCAAAACTAAATAAGTACTCTCTCTGTTTCATTTTATGTATTACAATTTGATCAGATACACAGTTTAAGAAATAAGAAAAGATTTAATGATATTATTCAAATTATCATTTATTAAAAAAATGTATTATTATTATCCTTAATTAAGCGAGACCTTGTAAGTGAGATCAATAAGGATAATCATGGAATTGTATTTTTAAATAGTTATCAAATAAAGAATAGTGATATTTTTTTGAACAACGAAAATGAAAATGACAATACATAAAATAGGATGGAAGGAGTTTTACTTATTAGACATCTATTTTTAATATAATAAATAAGGTCCATTTGACCATGAAAATCATAATTTTTCGGAGATGGAGTTGAAGTTGTGTTTGACCATGAATATAAATGAAACTTATTCTTGAAATTTTGTAAGAGAAGTATGTGTGAAAAAAGTGAAATCCAAATACAATTTCAGAATTGTATTCGAATTTTTCATAGCCAAATGCATCTTATTTTTTCACTAAAATAAAATAATTTTTTAAGAAAATATAAATAATTTTTATGACCAAAAAACTAATAGTAAAAATAAACGGAGGGAATATTTTTTGTATAAATAATATAAATACCAACCCTTTTGGAAGAAATTATACTCTCTTCCACTTTTTTAATTACTTTACTCTCTCTCCCTATTAATATATATAACATAACCGACATATACATATCCTTCTATGCATATGTTGAGATTTTTATAATATATTTAGGGAGTTGGAGTTTTTTTTGTAATATTAGAAATATAAATTGTGTATTTGTATAATTTTTAGATATTTTATTTTAAATATTGAAATGTAGGCCCAAACATGGCCCAAAATGTTAACCTAAGTTACATGGAGGGAGGTAAATAGAAGTAGGGATAAAAGCAGAGAACAAGTCTCTCGCGCCACACCAACCCCGTACCAATCGACACCTATAGTTTTAGAGAGAGACGCACCCCTTTCTCTCTCTTGTTTCTCTCTCCTTCACCAAAATTGGCGATTCTCAATACACAACAGTATGTAGATACAGGAACACCCTATACCTACATAGAGAGACACACATTGTATTTGTATAGGTTTTTTATTGTACATAACTGCGCATCACCACCACCACTCTTCTGGTTAAAAAAAAAATACCCTTGCAATTTCCATTTTCTTTTATCTTTTCTTCTCTCTCACGCACACACACATTTACCTACACCGTAATTATGTTTCCATAGTGCATCTCGTAGCTGGGGATTTGGTCTTTCGATTGGTCCGTAGTATTAGAATGTGGGGTTTGATTGTAATTATTTTGATCAATCGATTGGAAGAATTGGGTGGATTTTGATCGTGACAGGAAACTCTGTGAAATCTTTGGGTGCTTTGGTTTTAGTCTGCATTCGGTAATTGAGGGTTTTCTTGTTGAATACGTTTTTGCGCCTAGGGTAGGGCCTGTTTTTGGGGGGTTAATATTTAGAGTAGAGGGTTATGACCTTGAATAGAGAAGAACGATTTTTAGCTGGGGCCAAATTTGATAATAGGTGTATTTTGATAAAGAATACCCAAATGAGAAGCTTGATCGATTTGGTGATTTTTGGGGTTTGAATCGTGAAATTGACAAATCTGGAAAAACGGAGATGGTTTCTGATGATATTAGTGACTTTTGGGGTTTGAATTGTGAAAAGGGAAACTTTCAAGAACACAGAGATGAGAAAACAAGGATGGGTTCTGATGATATTGTTGATTTGTTGCCTCAGGATCCTTTTGATATGGATATTACTAGTTGGTTAGAGGATATTAACAAGGATTTTGGGTTAAGTCATCTTGGTTTCGTTACAGATGAGATTGAGGTTGATGCTCAATTGTTTGCGGAATTTAATATTGTTCTAAATGGGGCTATGAGAATTCACCAGGATGTAGGGGTGCAGAAGATTGGTGAAAATTCCTATGTGTCTGAGATTGATGTGGGAGAGGGATTGCATGATTCCTTTGGTTGTATGGACGTTGAGATGGAGGATATTATGAGTTCCAGTTATTGGGTTTTTAGAGATGCTGCTCATGAAGATCAATCGGGAATGAATGATCATTGTGATGGAGATGGAGGCACTCCTTCAGATGCGCTGTATTTGTCCCTTAATTATCTAGGCTTGAGGGACCTTCTTTCTATTGAAAGGGTTTGCAAATCTTTAAGAGACGTGGTGCGTAGTGATCCACTTCTGTGGAGAAATATTCACGTTGATCATCCATTGAGTAATAAGATCACAGATGATGTTCTTATAAAGTTGACGGACAGGGCTCAAGGGCATCTTCATTCTCTAAGTCTCGTCCACTGCTCAAGGATCACCGATAGCAGATTGAATTGTGTGCTTGAAAGGAATCCTAACCTGAAAAAGGTCCGCTATTCTCTTTTGCTGCTTACCTAACAATACTTGTTTTGTTAGCTCATTGTAGTTTCTTATAAGATGTTATCACGTGTTACTTAAAGTAGTCTTGCCATGATTTGTAGAGTCCGATAATGGATATAAGATTTGCATAGCATACATATGTGATATTATTTATTGTGCTATTACTACTTGTATCACATATCAAGTTCTCTAGGTGTCAGTTTTGTTGTCAAAAAAATGTTATTGACCGCGACACTATTTCACTTGTAGTATTATCTAACCCTATCCGAAAAGTTGGATTTCAGGATCCTACACTGGTGAATTCCTTTGTTTCTTTCCCTTCTGAGTGCTCATCCTACTCTACATTCTGGCATCTATCACATCTGATACTGCCTCTACAATGCACTTGTCTAGTTGTTCATATTTCTTGCACAGGTGTTACAATCATAAAGTTACAACATTTATTGTTGATATTATCAAGTGAAAAAAATGTTATAGAGGTGTTTTTAGCAGAATTTGAGATTGTGTATTGAAAAGGAGGAGCATTGGTGTAGTGGAAAGACCTATCTCAACCTAATAACCTAATATTACTGAAATGAGGCAATTCTGGATTGTGACAGAAATAAGGAGGCATCATGTCTAACTATGTTTTCCTTAGTCTACCAATCAAAATATGCTGCTATTCTGCTATTTCCTTGGCTTTGCCTTTTCATGAAGTTCATCAAAGTCTGTGAATGTCCAGTATATTCTTCATTTCCTAGTTTTTTTAAAATAGTGTTTCATTTGTTTATTCTTATTATATTTACTGATGACATGTGTTTACTTTTCTCAATGCAGCTTAGTGTCCCAGGATGTGGAAGACTCACAGCTGATGGTATTCTCTGGAACTTAAAGGTCTTAAAGTCTGCAGGAAAACCGATACTTAAGTACCTTGGGATTGATGGATTATTTGGTATGACACACCAACACTTCGAAGAGTTCAAGGTCTTGTTAGGTGTCGATAACAGCAAGCTGCCATCTACTCGTAAACCACGGTATTTTCAAGGCGACCAGTTATCTGGGTCTTCTGATGATGATCACGCTATTGATATTGAAATATGCCCGAAATGCCAGCAGCTTAGAGTAGTATATGATTGCCCCTCACAAAGTTGCCAAAAGAAGAAATCTACTACTCAGTTATGCAGAGCTTGTACTATCTGCATTAAACGTTGTATCAACTGTGGGCGGTGCTTAAATAATTGTGAATATGAGGAATTGTTCAGTTTCGACTTGCTTTGTTTGGATTGCTGTAGGGAAGTTTTGGATCGCCAAGAGAGGCATGAGAAGCTTACTATTCCACTGGAAAATCCTGTTCCTCATAAGCAGACAAGCTGCCATTTCTTCATCTGTGGCTAGAACACGCAGTAGGGCAATGCTTCTTTTGCCTTTAAGCATCAAATCAAAAGGATGTCTGTTGAGTATTTTCTAATTACTGGTTGTGGTGCCATTGGAATCTGATGATTGTGGAAGTAGAAAGAAAAAGACAGCTGGTGTGAAGCTATATCGTCCAAGGCAGGCTTTTGTAAGTAATGATATTTTGAAGTAAAGAAAATGCGGGTAGGGCAGGGCTTGGCAGACGGTTTGACTCCTTACACAACTCGCACTATAGTGGCACTGCGTGTTGAGATCGAGAGAGCAGTGGAATTGTATGTGTCTATCCCATTTCCACTAAGACATTGAGAGGAGAGGAAATACAGTGATAGCTTTATTTATGGCTGAAAAAGCTGGATTTGTGCTATATGATGTTTTACCAATTGTGATTGTATTTGGACTAGGCCATCAATCAACAACTAGATCTGCAGATCCAGAAAATAAACACTTCTTGGTAAGTGAAGGGAGAAATTTGGCATCAACGCTGAGGTCAAGGGAGGTGATGTGCATTTGCTTCCACTTCCAGTGTATATATACTATTATCGTTGTTGTAGAACTGAAATTATCTGCTGTTTTCATCACCTGAGCCGCCGCCCCTAATGCACTCCTAAGAAAAGGGTTATAAGTGTACTGTTCTTTTTTCCCCCAAATAGACCAACTACGATCTTTGAGTGATCTCTCATGCTTGAAATCAGATACACAAGTGCCAATAACAAAGCTTGGCACACTTCTTCTTTCGTGACTCAGTATCTTCCCACATATAACCTGCAACTAAATGCCTTAACTCCATGCTTCCTCTTGCAGTGTGGGTTTTTGAGGTGTTGTGAAGTCCTTCAATGGCTTTGCTCGTCGATGGTTGCTATACAGCAGTGTTGACGGTTGTTCCTCCAAGTGATCATGTGTATCCGTAAACATTGTTTATGTAGTTATCGTGTTATCCCGAACCATATTAAAGAAAAATTCTTGCTTACAACAAAAAAGAGAAGTCTACTGTAGCTGATGTGCATGTATTTTTCAAAGGCCTTAGTAGCATATGCTCAGCTCACAGCTTATGAAACAGTTGTTGGTCCTACGTTTTGACTTCCGGTTACTAAATAAATAGTAGTACTATATTCCTATTCTAAGTCCAGTGGTTCTTCTGGCGTGCATTTTCATTTCTGAGTATAAAATGCATTAGATTAGTGCTAGCTATTCTATGTTATCTACCTACTCCAAAAAAAAACGACCAATGCTTGGTTATTCTCGTTCACAGAGTGTAGGGGTGGCAATGATGCGGTGCAGGTTTTTTTTAAACTCGCCCCACGCTCATACCAGCACCGCCCCACGTTTTTATTTTTTTCTTTTTTGAAAAAAATTTGCAACTCAATTGAAAATCATAATATTTCTAATACTAGGAAATAGTAACAACCAAATTCTATTATATCACTTTTCACTAAAAAATTGTTAGAAAAGTATCACGTGTACAAGTAATGATCAAATATCAAATTTTCATTAGGATGAATAAAAAAATTTAAAGTCATAAAATTATTTATTTGTAGTGTTATACATGTCCTTTTAAGTATCATAAAACTTTAAGTGAAGAATACATGCAATTTTAGGTAGATTCATGAGAATAATATCAAGTTTTAGCTTTTTTTTTTCAGTTTAAACCTGCATATAACCCATAACCTGCCCCGCCTTTCATCATTTAAGAAAAAATTTACTTAAACCCGCCTCACACCAGTCGCGCACCCACATGTATAAAACCCGCATCGCCCCGCACTCGCATTGCCCATCGCCATCTCTATTCACGAGTTAGATCGATATTCTAAAGTAGTTTAATTAATTAAAGAGTCATTTGGCACAAGGGTTTGTTACAAGGGATAAGTGATTGCTAATTCCGGAATAATTTAGGATGAGTTTATTTATGTTTGGTTGGGATAAAATACATGGAATCATTCATCCTCTGATTAGTTATTTGGCGATTGTAGGATTATAAAGGCTATCGAACTGTGTTGGTTGTTGATACTTACACCATATCAATAGGACTATGTGGGCTTTTGATTCAGGCCCATAGCAAAGGAAAAACAAACAAGATTGATACCCAATGATGGTGACTTTATTGATATACTGTATAACCAAGAAATTGATTGGAGTGGATCAATATTAGTTCACAATGCGTCCATATTTTTGGCTGATTAAGTCTACTTAAATATTGGTTTTCATCGATGTCACAAAATGTATGTTATCATGGCTTTGATGAGTAAGAAAATTTTTGGCACCTTCATACGCTCTCAAACAATTTGTTGAAATTCAGATATATATATATATATATATGTATAAATTAGCTAGCCAGTAGTATTTTGTGATGCATTACATTAGTGTATATACCTAATAATTTTTGGACATTTTTGTTGGAAGAAAGAGGTAAATTGGTAGTATTAAAAAGATGGAACCAATCAAATTTCGAAATTACCCATACATCAATCAGCCTCGCAATATATAGTGGGCGTGATTTCAGGATGAAAGTAAATAGTAGTATTCGTTTTGAAGAAGTGTAAATGTGTAATTATCATAGGATGCCTTGAAGGAGATGCTTGGACAAGTACACTTGAAAACGAATTGATGATTAAATAAATATAATTGGAAATGATACAATCCATTCCACATATTATATGATCTTGAACATTGTGATGATCAACATCTCTGTATTCCTACCTCTATGTAGAGGGGCAATCAGAAGTAATCTTTCAATCTTTACCATCACCATCGTGAGGCCAAATCAGATTGGTAGGATAAGAAGCAAAGACCATCCAACTTTTATAATAATGTCCTTTCTTGAATCATGATTGCCTTTATATTTCTACCTATCATTTTCTAGCACTTGTGTTGGCGGGCCAATCTTAAATTAATATAGTAGTACGACTAGTATTTTCTTTGATTGCCACTAAGTTGTGCTCCCCGTTGCCTGTTGGTGGAAAGATGTATTACACAAATTTGACCTCAAGATTCGAGCGTACACTCTACCTCTAAATCCGAGACTATATTGGGTATATATGTTCTTATTTATGTACAGCTCTAACATAACCTTTGGGTGGCAGACATACCTTGTGTTCTTTTTTCCATTCTTTCTCTGTGCCCATGCTCTATGATGTTGCTTTCTATCTGAACATATGGAAAGGAAAAAGGAGTTGTGAAATGCAGCAGTACTGGATGGAAAAGGACTTGAAAGAAAGTGAAATTGAAAAAAAGTAGTATAAGCACTGAGCTAAAAATTTGGGCAATCACATGCATTATTATTACTAGAACCATTTAAGTGTCTTTTTCCTTTTGATCACCTCCCCTTTCAGTTTCAGGAAAAAAGGTGCTGATATTAAAAACTGCTTTTTCACATGGGGCATATCTCTTCCTTTTTAGAGTTTTGATAGGTATTGCTGGTCCCCTATCTTGTTCACTTGTCTCAATTCTCTGACTTTGGGTAACAAGGCTTTCAAGATTCACAGGTAATTAATGTTACATATTAATTAATGGATGAATTATTAGTTCCTCTATGAAAAATTATCAATAGTGCATGTCCGATCCTCCAAAAGTGTTGTACTTTTTGTGAATTTGACGCGAGCGCACCAGTATTTTTTGAGAGTCCGAGCGATTACATATCTGTACAAAGGCATATGTGTAGGCGCAGGCAATTAGAATTTCTGGAATCATCTTTCACTGTATGATTATCCCAAAAGTTAGTTTATTTACAGATTCCTGTTAATTTCAGCTGTGTAATTGCCCAAAAGAAAAGTAAAAGAGGACCTAATATCAACTTTCTATGCAAAGGGAAAATACTTTTGATTAAGGGGGTCACATGATGTCTAGTAATCAAATAAAATTTCACCTTAAAAAATGATTAAAAAAATAAATAACCAAAGGAATAATGTATGAAATAATTTAAGTAAACTCAGTAGAGGGGCATTACAAAAATTTCAAGTGAGGTTGTTATTACAAAAGATAGATCATTCAACAATTAATACCGTAAACTCAATTTTGGTGCATTATTAATTATATAAATTAACGTATTATTTAATATTAACGTTCATACAGAAGACGAATAAAATAAATAAGAGTAAAATTTCAAATTACAAAGGAGATTATTTTTTTCAAAAATGCAAATTTGGAAAGAAATCTTTGAAAATTTCTCAACTTAATTATTATATTTCCAACTGCACTAAATTTTATTAGAATCAATAATTCCTGCATGAGAGAAGTTAAAAACGGGTCATGGACTGGGGAATATTACCAATTTACCCTAATTCCGGGGAATCAATTTTGGCGCCAGTTTTTCACTTCTGCGCACTGTTACTGAATTAACAGCTTTTTTCACACAATTCGAAAAAATCCAACGCATTAATATTTGTATCAAAATTCAAAATTAATAAATATAAAATAGGAGTATATTTTTTGATATATGTTATATCCTTAGCATCTTAATTTAATTTATGACCATTAGTATAAGTTATATGATTGGATACAAAAATTAGGCTGCATGCATAAATACATGAATTGGTACGTGTTTACTCTTGCACCTCTAATAACTGGTTAATTCTTGATTCTCTTCCATGATTTTTTCTGTTAGTTCTATGAGAATTTGCATCTTAGCATCTTGATTATAACAAAACATTTCGTAGTGGTAAGCACATCTAAGTGTTATTTTTACTGGAATAATGATGAGCTCAATCTTTATTCTCTCTCATGAATATCATACTTTTCTTGTTTTGTCTTCTCTTTTTTATAACTAAATGATGTTTTTCCATGTGTTTCTCCTGTTATACTTCACATTTTTGTACTATTTCTTAGGGGGTTTTGAGCTGTTATTCAGTATTCTTGAAGGTACTTCAACTATTTCATAACACATTATTTGATTATTGTGTGTACTCTAAGCTTTAAGATTGATTACTCACTATATGAATAGTGTCTCTATATACTTGTCTGGGGTATTAACTCTTCTCTATTCAGAACCCATTTACCTTTACTCCATTGGGTCTCCTCTCGAATACCTTTTTCATTGCGAAAAATTACAATGTTTATACATGATTAAGTTTATCTTTTAATGTGTATACAATACATGTTTAATCCCTTTTGACTTTCTGCTACTTTTGAACCTCTTTAGTGAAAATTCGGTTTCCACCCATTAGTCTTCTCTCATTATTAGTATCTTTGAGTAGGTGTGGCTCAAGCTCCTTTATGTCATTCATTCCTATCTCTTTGCGATCGTTAACTGTGTAGTTCTCTTGTTTCAGGATCTTTAATTTTCCCTCTGAAAGTGGTTAAAAAGAGCTGTACTGTTTGGTAAAATTTGAGCTTTGTTGATCAAGTCCTCTGTAATATCCATAATCTGTTAGTTTCAATGCCTCCAACGTATTTTCCTCTTCGTTGGGAGAGTACAGGGGATCAATGGTGGTACGCTTCACCAATTGATTATGCAGCTGCTAATGGTCATTACGATTTGGTCCGTGAACTTCTTCGACTAGACGGAAATCACCTTATTAAGCTCACTTCACTGCGTAGGATCCGTAGGCTTGAGTCAGTTTGGGATGATGAAGAACAGTTTGATGATGTGGCTAGATGCCGCTCTCAAGTTGCAAGAAAGCTGATGCTTGAATGTGACACCAAGAAAGGGAAAAATTCTCTTCTTAAAGCCGGCTATGGTGGATGGCTTTTATATACTGCTGCCTCTGCTGGAGACCTGGCTTTTGTTCAAGAATTGCTTGAAAGAAGCCCACTTCTGGTGTTTGGAGAAGGAGAATATGGTGTCACTGATATATTATATGCTGCTGCTAGGAGTAAAAGTTGTGATCTTTTTAGGGTTCTGTTGGATTTTGCTATCACCCCGAGGTTTCTGGCTCGTGATGGTGGAGAGATGGATAAACACATTGGTGAGGTTCCATCTGCTTATAAGTGGGAGATGATGAATAGAGCAATTCATGCAGCTGCTAGAGCAGGTAATCTGCAGGTACTGAAGGAGCTTCTTGCTGACTGCTGTGATGATATCTTGGCTTACAGAGACATTCAGGGTGCAACTCCCTTGCATGCTGCTGCTGGCAAGGGCCAGGTTGAGGTATGACTTGCTGGCTTTCCATTTTGAGCATTTTGCATTGACATCCCTTAGCCTGTCCACTTCTAATTCAAGATGTGAATATAGCTGGGATATTTGGTTTTGTATTTGACCTGAATTTTAAGAGTGCTTTTCTAAATAGTTAGATTTCTATGTGGGGAGCAAATCAACTTTTATGTCTGTTTTTCACCTGGCCTGAGACTCTGGTCAGGATTGACATGTATGTTTACTTTAATCCTTTTTCTATGCTTAAGATTACCTCAGAACAAGCTTAGATAATGTAACTCATTTGATCTCGAAATCTGAGTATCTGAAAGAGCTAATATTAATGTTAGCAGTTAGGGGAGTATTCTCGTAGTTCCTTATTTCGGTCTGAATTTTCTTTGTGCCTTATATCATTCTGTTTATGGTTGCAGGTTGTCAAACATCTTATAAAAAGTTTTGATATTGTTAACTCCACAGACAATCAAGGCAACACTGCATTACATATTGCTGCTTCTAGGGGCCAATTAGCTGTTGTTGAAGCTTTAATTGTTGCATCAACCTCATTGGTCTATTTGAGAAACAATGCCGGGGAAACATTTCTCCATGTAGCCATTACTGGTTTCCAAACTCCTTGTTTCCGCAGATTGGACCATCAAATCCAGCTCATGAAGCAATTGGTTTGTGGAAAGTTCTTCAACATTGAAGAGATTGTTAATGCTGAAAATAAGGATGGTAGAACCGCACTTCATTTGGCTGTCATTGGAAATATTCATTCTGAGCTTGTGGAATTACTAATGACTGTCCGCTCTGTTAATGTCAATACTCGTGATAAGGATGGAATGACACCACTTGATATCCTTAGGCAACGGCCACGTTCTGCTTCATCAGAACTCCTGACGAAACAGTTGATCTCTGCCGGGGGTATCTTTAGTCAGCATGATTATTCAGCAAGGAGAGTCGTAGCATCCCATTTAAAAATGCAACACGTAGGTAGCAGTCCTGGCACTTCCTTCAGGCTCTCTGACACCGAAATCTTCTTATACACGGGCATTGAACATGATGGCTATGAAAGCGCAGAGCTGAGCAGCTCAACTGAACAGAGTCAACACAACGCGAACACTGAAAACAGTTGTCCTAGAAATGAGGGTAAAACCACCAATTCTGCAAATAATGCTGCACAAAGGCTGAAGCGCTTTTTCCATTGGCCAAAAATAAGGAAAGGAGATACTCAGAGGCTTAAGAAATTGGCGGATCAAAGTTCTGCTAGAAATTCAGAAGCAGCGCCAGTTCCTCTTCGAAAGAGATTCTCCAAGCCTTCCTCACTTCCAAACAACAAGCGGACACTCTCTGTTAGAAGTAACCTTCCAAGTCCAACAGCCAAAAAGAAACTTGCTTCAGGGCTAGTAAATGGTGTCATGCTGGCTATACCACATGTTAGCGTCCGCCGTAGATCATCTTGCTCTAGTTCATTCTCAATTTCATCAGTGTCTTCACACACTTCATTGGACCAACAAAAGGCCATCCAAATTGAGAATGAGCTTGTTAGACCACCTTCTTCTAATCACGTACGAGCAAAATCATCAGATTCTATATACAAACAAATCACAGGAAACAAGAGTTTGTACTTGTGTTTTGGTGCTTCAGAACAAACTGCCAAAGCCACTTCAGGCGAGCTGAGGCCATATGAAATTTACGAGCGATCTGTTCTATCCACCGCCTGATGTTCTAGACTGAGTTAAAGATATGAAGGAGTATGTAATCAGAAATGGCAATGATGGTGATGGCTCATACGACGGACTCCAATAAATTTGGCAGGTCAAGTGAGCTCTTAGATCAACACATTTACTTGTCTCCGTAGTTTAATAGCCTACTAAGATTTCCAAGAAGTATGTCTCTTTGCTCTAGAAGAAATGTAAATCTGTTTGATGTTTTAATTTAACTATGTAAAATACCTCCATCGGCTGTAACTTTAAGAACTTGGGAACTAATTTGTCAAGCTTTCTTAGTTGTAACTGTGTGCAAGTTTTCCTTGAAGAAGGATGTATAATAAACATGCTTTTAGTGAGTTTAAGTAGCACTTTTGCAAGATTATGCCAATGCTGAAACTACATGTGGTTTGAACTTCTGACCCTCGCGTCTGTCTCCACCGCGAACCTTCAAGGACTTACTAAACTTGAAGTTTTTACCTATGAGCCAATTGGTCAAAAGTTCAAGATCATCCATCTCTGTGCCATTCTAGTAAATCACCCACTTTTGGTTTGCCTTATTTTCACTAAGATTGAGGGTTAACAGTTGGCCTTGTAGTAAATGGGCTAAAAGAATGGGCTTTGGGGAACTGTGTTTTCTGTTTATCCTGATAGTCAAGTCTAAAGAAATAGGATCCGGTCTCTAGTACTTTAGTTTAGTTTAGTTGGATTTGGATCTTGACTTTTCTACACATAATTAGGAATCCGACCTTTTGTATTTAGATTTCTCAAATGAGTTTCATTTCAAATTCCAATAGTTGATGTCTAGTTGATATGCGATTCTATGAAAATTACACCTTCTCCTATCAAAAAAAGTAAAGAGTACTTATTCTGTACGTACCATGATACATTTCATCTTTCAAAACGTGTCTCGATATTGTTGCTGTTTTTCACATTCTCAATTTACTTTTATACTCCCGACGTCCCATTTTATCCGTCCCAAATTTTTTAATATGATGTCCTTTTTTACTTATCAAGACAAGATAATTTTTTTTTCCATTATACCCTTAGTGTAATTGCTTACTCTTTGTTATTAACATTCTTGAAAAATATTGCAAAGAGGAGTACTATTAACAATATAAATGGTGCTTTGGTATTTGTCATCCATCAATATTGGAACTAACAATAAGACACAGTTAAGAGGGGCAAAATGATAAAGTTACATTACTAATTATTGTTTTCTTAATAATAAAAGCAAAATAGTAATACTAGAAGACGGTTCAGAGTTGGACTACATGTCAGAACAAATGCTGCAGCTCCTGAAAAAGAGTGAAATTCCGCCCACTTTTGAAGGCTAGCTCCTGGTTTGGAGCTTCATTTCCACATCTTACGTACTGGAAAAAAACAAATTCACAATGTTTGACAATAAGTAAAAGTCCACTAACTCAATACCAAGCTATGTCACATTTACAAACTAATTTCAAGCAGGCTATTATAAAAAAGAATTCCAAGTGATCTGAATTGTCCTCCTTAAATAGAAAAGCATGCAGTAGTAGATGTTAATACAAGGCATTTAGTTACGTGATCCACAACTGTTTACTTGGACCTAAATTGTCAAAGTTCAAATTTTCCTTCTTCTCTTTTGCCATGATCTTTTGTCTGGAATAAGACAGCTGTGATACACGTAATTTAATATTTATAGGTTGAAGATCAGTAAGAATTTTAAAAGATTAAGCAAATTATTATATATATGGTTGGTTTTTAAGAGGCGTAAATGAAAAATGAATAGGCATTTTTCTGAAAAGACATCAAGAGAAAGAGTGTAATTTTTGAATAGACATCTTCTCAGTTTGAATAGTTATGATCTTTTCAATGGGTTGTGACTTTTCCGAAGAGTCACACCTTTATAAAGAGGTGCATAGTTATGAACCATTGCTTCTCTTCATGAAGCAACACGTTGATGATCATAAATATCTGATTTTTTTTTTCTAGTACATACATGAAATTTTAAAGTAAAAACACTCCTTTTTCTTGAAAAAACTCTAGTTTAATTTGCCACTGTTGAGTGTATTCGTAGTTCGACAGAGTTTGAGGTACTACTATTCTATCGAAGTGATTCATTTTATATTGGGAGGATATATTCCACAACCGCAAGCACGTGAAGGGAATAATTTTCTCAAGGACACACTACAAATTCAGTGGACTTGAATCTTCAAATCTTCGTCTCTTTTTAAACATTTAATTTTGCTATTTTTCAGTTTTTACTAAATCCAAAAAACAACATATACATTTATGATATTTTGATTATTAGACTATTAGGGGTCGTTTTTGGTGTGAGGTATAAATGATAAATAATCCCGCGATAAATTAAAGAATTATTTTATCCCATGTTTGGTTGGAGGTATTAGTTAATATCGGAATAATCTATTCCACAATTTACACCATAGTGATGGGATAAGTTATCTCATATGCATGTGAAATAAATTATCCCAAATTACCTCGAAATAATTAATCCCGAAATTAATTATTCGGGAATAACTATTTGTTACTAACTGTTGATGTGATCATGTGAATGGAATTCCGAGAAATTGTATTTTCTTGCACTACTTTAAGAATTTAAAAACAAAGTAGAAAGATGGTAGTACAATTTTTCTAGGCGAATCAACTAGATAGTAAAAGTCTGTGATTAATAAGTTGCGTCTCAGCTTATCAAGTTGCAGAATAGTTTCATGGAAAATTCTTAATAGTTGACTTATATTAAACCAGATAGACTAACAAGTTTGAAAAGTCCACAATTTTGAGCCTCCCTGTTCCTGTGGCGAAATCAGAATTTTTAGTGCTAATTTACTTGACAATATTCCCTCTGTTTTGAGAGTGTTGTACGTTTTGTTTTTCCCTTATCAGTAGTATTAGTATCGTTTTCATTTTTTTTTTTATTATTTTCATATTTCTTATTATTAATTTTCTATTTCTAGTGGCCGGTTGTTTCTTGGGTTTATGTTTCCACAGGTGCTATGTTTTGCTTTTCGTGAGTCGAGGATTTATCGAAAATAATTTTTCTATCTTGAGCGGGTAGAAATAAGCTCTGAAAGCACTATCTTTTTCGGGTTTCATTTATAGAATTACATTGAATAGGTTATAATTGTTATTATTGTTGATATTTAGATTTTGAGAGTTAAACAAATACTTTTATATAGTTTTGAAGTATGTGATTTTATGTAAAAAAAAAGAAAAATACAATTAAAACTTCTATATATATCTAAATTTACAATCAAAATTAAGAAATTTGACTTTTAAAATTCGACAACAACAAATAGATTGGGAAATAATATTACCATAGAAGAAGTAATTTCAATTTTGTATGTATACTCTAATTTAAGCTAAGAAGATTTAAATGAGTTCCTAGCACAGCCCTTAATACCACCTAGTACTTGTGTAAGGATATACATTTTTCTTTCCTTTTTCAATGATAAATATTTGTGCCATTAAAGAGTAGTAACAGTTAGAACGAGACAAGTTGACAAAATAAAAATAAGAAACCGTTTGCTATACTCACACTGATGTGTCAATGATAATAGAGGAAGATGGAAATGACGTCAAGCATTGTGAATACAAATGCAATTAAATTGCTTTCCTTCTTTTTCTTTGAAATTGATACACAATTAGCAATCACTTAATTATTAATTAAAACAAAAGCAATGTAGAAGCAAATTAAATAAAAGTCAATACATATAGGCGTATATATTGGGCAGGGCTGCTGTCAATGTCTTTGATAAGACAAACAACTATAGTCTAAAGTTAATTTTGGCGTTATCACGTTATCTTGACTCTGACTAATTAATTAATACAATTTCACTCAAAATTCATTTGTGCAGGTAGTGAATATATAAAGGCCCCTTAGTGGATAATGGACTTTCCGGCAAAATATTATGTAAAAATAACATAACTCACTTCCAATTGTTTTTAGTTACTTTACTCTCTTTTTATTAATATACATAGCATTCTGTGTATATGTTGAGATTTTTATAATATATTTAGGAAATTGAAATTTTTTGTAATATTGAAAACATAAGTTGTGTATTTGCGTAGTTTTTAGAAATATTATTTCGGCCCCCTTTAAATAGTTTTATTTATTCAATATGTGCAGTAATTTTCTTTTTTTTTAAAAAAAAAAAAATAAAAATAAAAATCCAGAAGCTTTTCTTTTCTTGATGACTCGAACGCACAATAAGAATCTTTAGTCAATTTCAATTTATTAAATTTTTGCCAACATAAAAGCATCAAGGATGTTCATGAGGTTTATTAATGTTATCTCGAAGCAAGCTTCGCAACATTTTTTTAATTTTCGAAGTCGACGAGCAATCTGAATGAATTTGGTAGGTTTTCTTGATGCCACTTGGAGATTTGGGAGAAAGTAATACATAAAAGCAATAGCAACTTGACATATAATATTGATTTGCCTAATTTAAAATGTTTGGCTAATATTATTCATAAAAAAAGCAACAGCAACCCAAACGTACGTCATTATTTACTTGTACATGCAACTTCTAGGAAAATTCAGCCTATGGAGTATGAATACTGAACACACACAATTTTCAATATTTCTGTTTCATACTGCAGCCTCTTTTTCTGTAAAAATTGCAACCTAATAGTAATATGAATAAGCAATTGAAGAAGGGAAATTGAGCCTTTGGTCTCCTCTCCCTAATATCGGCAAGACGGCAACCTCTGAATTTAGTCATTGTAATATTTTGCTAAGTGTATTTAATTTTTAATTATTTGAAAAATGTGACTTTTGATCCTTTTTTCTATGATATTTCATAATTTTTATGATCTATTGACCGTATGTCACATTATTTAATAACCTATATTTTAAGTTTGTTGGGTTATTTCATATTTGAGGGCAATATATTTCTAAAAACGATTTAAGCATTAATTATTTCACATACAAAAGGGTTAGTGTAACACACATTTTAATTAACTAAAAATTAAGTGACTTTAATCATACTACACAAGGATCAAAATAAGATTATATCTAATTTTAAAATTATCCCATGATAAAATTATACTTGTGGATTTTATTTAATTACGGATTGTGTTATATATATACACACACACTTCTCCAATAAAAGTGATCATAGAACAAAATAATACTATTACTATTTAAAATCAATTTACATAAATAGTCTTGAAAGTAGGGGTGGGTATATTTTGGTTTAAATAGAAAAAATCGAAAAATCAAATCGAAATTTAGTTTCAGTTTTGGTTTTTTGGTTTTTCGGATCGGATTCGGTTTGTAATTTTAAAATTTCGATTTTTCGATTCGGTTTTCGGTTTTAAAAAAAAATCGGTTAAAACGAAAAATCAAAATTTTATAAATAAATAAATAATATATATTTTTTATTATATATATATATATATATATATATATATATATATATATATAATATTTAGTAATTCACATTCACAATTAGCATTTAACAGCAAATTCACATATGCCGCAACCATTGCCTATTGCCAACCCTAAATCCCTATTCTGGTATTCCCTACGCCGTTTCTCACATACACCGGCAACGACGAGTCACGACTCACGAGTGTTCTTCCGTTCCATCGAAGGCAAGGCGGTGTTCCTTCGTTGATCATTTACACTTCTACTGGTTGTGGGTCTGTGAGTTGTGGCTATCCACCGGCGAGAAATAGATGAGTTTTGTGTCATTTTGTAGACTATTTATGCAAGGTTATATTATATATAATGATTAATGACGTTATGTATTATGTTAAGCTTATGATTATTTCATTTCGTTTAATCCATGTTGAGTTATTTATAGTTATTTATATTTGGGAATGAAAAATAGATTTGAGAAAAATAATTTTTCTAAAAAAATCCATCAATTTAAAATGCTCAATTATGAAAAAGAGAGGCTAACTACTTTAATATTTCAAACCCTAATAAAAATCCGAAATAACCGAACCGAACCAAATTTATTTCGATTTGATTACAGATGTCATTTTTGTCAATCCGAAAACTGATAAATCAAACCGATATTAAATAATCAGACTGAATCGACCGAACGCCCACCCCTACTTAATATAGTGAAAAATTAAAAACTTGTTATTTAGTTGCCACGATTCCTGGGAATTGCGTCAAATAAATTATCTTCAAAGAAATTAAACAAGAAGTCAATGAGAGAGCACATGTTAGAATTATCAACAAAATGCCAACTTTAATGCGGTCATGTGTGTACACTTTTCTGAGTTTACTTTCAATTTCGTATGCTTTGAATTTAGATGTCATGATCACCACTAAAAAGTGTACTTTTAGTCAAATTCAAAGAAAAAAGATGAACGAAAGTGGTAGAATATATTGCTAAGTAATATAAGTACTTATTTATTATCAGACTTCTCTATAATAATCATTATTCGTAATAATATTATATTTTAACGGTTATATTCTCTTTGAAGTTGATTTTTATATTATATCATATATATTATATGTTATATATAATAATATTTTGCTAAAATATTTGTTTTAGAAAGACAAATGAAACCAAACTCTCTTTTAACCGATATTACAATAGTAATTCAAAGTTGTGGATAATTAAAAACTAAATTAAAAGCCTTGAGCATGAATCACTCTTTCAAGTTTCAATTAGTTTATACATGCAGAGAGGTAGGATATCGTGTACACGACAAACACTTAAAAGTTGACTATTAGAAATAGATAATTGCAAGTAATTCCAAAAGTACATCCAAAAGATTATCATATATATATATATATATATATATATTAATTTACTTTAAAATCGAAGACAAGAAAACGATGATATACTTATTTGTATTTGATATTTATATGGACTTATTATTGGCTCTTAAAGAAATATGAATAAGATTGCGTAGTTTCTTGTGATTCGATCCTTCCTCAAATTTCACATATAACGAAAGCTTTTGTATATCGACCTGTCTTTTCTTTTTCTTGTTTTAATATTAACTCATCATAATTAAGTGAGCTTGAACCTTGAAGGGAAATTATGTTTCATCTTTCTTTCATCCTTTCTGTCTGTGACTTATGTCAATTAGTCTTAATCGGATGAATTGCGTTTCATTTTCTTTTGTTAGTTTATTAGTTAGATAAGGTAAAAGTATACAATATCTAGCCATGGTTAAGTGAAAAAGTTTATATGCAAACACCTGTTATAATTTGTTAACATAATGTGTGTGTAAATCCTAGTCGCACTTATTATCATTTTGCAACAAAGCTAGAATGATCATGATAAATATAACTGATAAACTTTAACATGTGAATATGTCTCCGTATCATGTGTTAGATATTAATGCTACCGTCTGATAATTTTTATTTTTTATTTTTTTATTTTGAAAAAACAATCATATCGTGAACACTCACTTACACGTTCCTCACTTCGTTAAAAAATTTCAACAACATATAATTGAGATCAAAGCCTCATATTCTAATGCTTAAATGAAAAAAAAAAAAAAGGAAAACTAAGATTTCATTTTCTGCTGAAATTGTTTTAATTATTTTATACGATTAACAAAAGATCTTTATATTATCTGTGTAGAAAAATTAATTAAACGCGAAATATATCCTTTGTTTGGACTTAATTTGGACCGTCGTACGTGCAAATTGAAGCACACTACTGATGAATAACAGATAGAATGTTTGTTTGATTCAAATAATTACAGCAGCTGGAATCTAATTAAAGATTCCAAATAAAACAATATCAACATATCTGCATATAATTTACGGTTTTATATAGAAATGCAATTATCTTTGTTGTATTATATGTACAAATATATGGCAAAAAATCCGTTACACTTTCCACCAAATCCTCACCAATTTTAATAAAAAATGCAAAGTTAGGGACATTCTAAAACTTATATGCACAGTGTGTATTTGGTAGGAACGAAAATATTTTCTAAGAAAAATAGCGGGTTTCTTACTTAATATTTTCTTGTGTTAATAGTATATAAACAAAGAAAAAAATATTATCCTAAAAATATTTTTGTATGTATAATCTAGACAAATACTCTGGAAGATGGGTTTTGAGAGTTAGGGTGTGGGGTGGTGGGTGGTGGGGAGGGGCGCTACGGGGGTAGGCCTTGTGAAGCTTGTTTTTCTATATTAGAGGTGGTTTCCATCATTTTTAAGGAACTTATTTTCCTAGAAGAAAAATTATTTAAAAATTTTAATCAATCACAACATGAAAAAAACAAAAGAGACTAGAGGTTTGATATATCTATTCCAAAATTTTATTTGCCTATAAAAATATTCACACTTTCCTTAGTCTTGGATAATTAATTCTTTGCATGCGAGATGTTTATATCTCTCCCATTCCGTTAGCTAAATTATTTAAGAACACAGGAAACTTTCCTTCATTATCAGGGAATTAAAAACTTGGATATTTTGCCTTTTTAAAGTAAATCTTATCAATAAATTAGTTGATTCCATATATTTTTGAACACACAACACATGATACATTATGTAACATTGAATTAGCAGCTTTTATATCTTACCTTTTAAATCGATCATATCAATAAGTTAGTTAATTATATATATATATTTTTGAACACACACACCATGATACACTATGCAACACAAAGTTGCCGTCCGTAGAATAAAAAGAGTAATGCCGATTTCGTGGAATTTTCCTAAGAGACTACAGCTAATTTGAAAACAACTTTTGAGTCAAAATAATTGTTAATTTGAGTATAAACAAATAGTAATGGGACTGATGGCAACTTGTATAGTATATAGTATCAAATTAATCGCCTAATTCGTTAATGACTATATATAGTTTATTTTCTACATATTAAAATTCAAAGTCAAAGAAAAACGTCACCTTCAATCTCTACTTGTTAAATAGTAGTTAGGTCCTAGCTGGGATTTTTATTTTTATTTGTATTTCTGTCCGTTTTAAATACTAGGTAACCAGCTATTGACTGAGAATCCACAATAATTTTCACAGCTAAGAGCTTATGTAGTTTTTGTTTATAAAAGGCAGACAGCTTCGATATTTTTTCGAAGTCTTCCATATTCATTCTACATTTACAAATTTTCTGTCCTCTTCGTCTCCTCATTTTCTTTCCTTTCTAAGTGGTTTGGTTGATTAATTATTCCAAGCACAAGTCACAAGTTATAGTTATGGGAACTCAAGCTCCATCAGATTACAATGACTCCAAGGTAACTCTCTCTTTCTTTTCTCTGCGTCTCTCATAGACATGTATGAATTTAACTTATATACACTGACAACGTCAAGTATATATTGGCCGGCATGTCAACTTTATTTATCTTTGAGGTTGTTGTTTCCATTTTTACTCTCTCTCTCTCTCTCTCTATACACTTGTAGCTATATAGTATCGTTTAATTACTTTGTACACTGATAGTTGTGTATAAAAGTTAAACTGTATACTATGAGGATATCAAGAACTTCCATAAATGTTGTGTGAGATATGCTAGATATTTGAATTGGTTGGTTGAGTTTTAGATCTTGAAAAAGAACCTGTCTCTTGTATCAAAAAGAAAGAACTTGTCTCTTGTACCAAAAAGAAATAAAAAAAGAACCTGTCTCTCTCATTTCTGTGTTCATTTAATTCTATTTTATTTGGTTCATGAGAAAACTATGAATTTTCCTAGCTCTTTCTTGTTTGTTTGGTGGTCTGGAATCAATCTTGAACAAGTCAGCTTATACTGTTCCTAATTATTGATTTATTTGAAAAAATAATTCGGGTCATTAAATTCAGTTCAAACGTTGCATGTGTGTACATCACGTTATATCAGTAGGGTACTTTCAAAGTACTTTAAATACTTAATTAACAACGGTGAGTTCACGGCAACTAGCTATAGACTGGACACTAGCGACGTGGAATAAGCTAATCATCTCAACTTTTCAGTTGACTTTCATGATATACATAATACAAATCTAACAATTTCTAGTGGGTCACATGGATTATGGGTTTAAAATCCTTTTTTAATTCCACAGTCCATTTTATTTCATTTCATATACGATCAAAGATAATTGGAGTAATTTTGTAAGTTGCCAATTAATTAGCTAAGTAAATTAAAGGCAATTACCTCCTGTAAATCGCTTGGACTTGATCGTGCGAAAAAAAAATAATCTCTCAGTTGAACCTTTCGAACAATCAGAATTGGGATAATAAGCCTACTCACATCGGGTGTTTAGAACATGCACAATTATTACTGAACCGTAATTAATTAATTTATATTTAAATTAATCACTTAACTATAGTAAGTTGAATTGGTTTAATTGCAAATTGCATTTATCGTCTTCATCGTGATGTTTCAAATATTGATTAATTTGTTCATTTAACGTAAAATTGGATCTATTATGAAATGACTGCAGATTGATACAAGAACGGAAGAAGAGAAGGCAATCGATGCGTGGCTTCCCATTACTTCTTCGAGGAATGCAAAATGGTGGTATTCAGCTTTTCACAATGTTACCGCTATGGTTGGTGCTGGTGTACTCAGTCTTCCTTATGCAATGGCAGAGCTTGGATGGTACAATACTCTTCTTATTTTATATTTTTTTACTAACAAATTTGAAATTATATATACTGTTAGTGCGCAGATCGTAAACTCAGTTGTATCGTTACTGAGATGTGTTTGGGCTTAATTTCAGGGGTCCTGGTGTAACGGTGATGATATTATCCTGGATTGTCACTTTGTACACGCTATGGCAAATGGTTGAAATGCACGAAATGGTTCCAGGGAAACGTTTCGATAGATATCACGAGTTGGGGCAACACGCTTTCGGAGAAAAACTGGGACTGTGGATTGTTGTGCCCCAGCAGTTAATTGTCGAAGTTGGTGTTGACATTGTTTATATGGTTACCGGAGGAAAATCACTCAAGAAGGTCCACGATTTGATTTGCAAACCTGAGGAGGGCTGTGCAAATATCAAACTATCATACTTCATCATGATATTTGCCTCTGTACATTTTGTGCTCTCTCATCTTCCCAATTTCAATTCCATATCTGGTGTGTCTTTGGCAGCAGCTGTTATGTCCTTGAGGTATAGAAATTCGCTTATTTGTTTACATATTTAAACGTCAGATATTATTGATACTAACTTCTTGCATATATATGTGTGTGTGGTGATGAAGTTACTCTACAATTGCTTGGGGGGCATCAGTTAAGAAGGGTGTACAACCGGACGTGGATTACGGGTACAAGGCTCACAGCACGTCAGGAACCATTTTCGATTTTCTCAGTGGGTTGGGAGAAGTGGCTTTTGCATATGCGGGTCATAATGTGGTGTTGGAGATTCAAGCTACAATCCCTTCAACACCTGACAAACCTTCGAAAATACCTATGTGGAGGGGAGTTGTTGTTGCTTACATAGTCGTGGCTCTCTGTTACTTCCCTGTTGCTTTTATTGGATACTGGATGTTTGGAAATGATGTGGAAGACAACATTCTCATCTCTTTGAACAAACCTACATGGTTGATCGTCATGGCTAACTTGTTTGTCGTCATCCACGTTATTGGGAGCTATCAGGTACCATGTTCTGATCTAAATTGCAAAATTTCAGTTGCATTTCATTTGCCTTGCGAAACATTAATCTTTTTTGTCTTATGATGTTGTAGATCTACGCAATGCCAGTGTTTGACATGATTGAGACCGTGCTTGTTAAGAAACTTAGGTTCAGGCCTACGTGGTACTTGCGATTTGTTACCAGAAACGTCTATGTTGGTAAGTAACTTAGCATTCATACAAGCGATAAAAAAAAATAAAAAAATGAAGTAAACACCTTGTAGTAATGGATTTGGTGATCTTATTGCAGCCTTCACAATGTTTGTTGGAATCACCTTCCCTTTCTTTGGGGGTCTTCTTGGATTCTTTGGAGGATTTGCTTTTGCCCCAACAACATATTTTGTAAGTGATTTATGGAAAACCAATTCCAATCTTTCCTATATAGGTGCAGAGTCTTTTAGGATACTAACTATTTTTGTTTTTTTCAGCTGCCTTGCATCATGTGGCTTGCAATCTACAAACCAAGGAGATGGAGTCTCTCTTGGATGACTAATTGGGTATGGTGCAACTTAAAGTGTATTTTTCAATTTTGTGACTCTGCATTTTATATCCACTTATAAATGATATGACTAATACGTTTTTTTTATTACAGATTTGCATAATTCTTGGAGTTCTATTGATGGTCTTAGCACCAATTGGTGGCTTGAGATCCATCATAGTACAAGCAAAGAGTTACAAGTTTTACAATTAGGCATCACAAGTTTTTATCATACAAGTGCAAGAGTATAGCGCGCGATAAGTATGCCATCTGATTATATTTAGATAGAAATATGTTTGGCAAAAGAGTTTCTGGCAAGATACTGCCTTGGTGTGTTATGGCTTAAATACATTTTATAGTATAGGTTTTCTTTGTATGTAAAGATAAGATTAATTTCATGGTGCTGTTCTTTGCATGTCTCTACTTCATTTTTTTAACCAATAAATAGACCATCTATGATAATGTAGGCATTCAGGAATTTGTAATCAATCTTAAAGTCTTTTGTCATGAATGCAGGCAACTTCAAAATTTAAAAAACACAATTAAATATCAACACCATCATAACTACGTCTTAATCTCAAGCTAGTTGTTAGATTGAATTGTTGTGCTCCTGCTTTCTGCTATAAAAATACTAGTTAAAGAAGGCTTGATGGGAATAGACAAGTGGGAGGCATCCCGTGGAGTTAATCGAGGTGTGGAAAAGCTGGTCTAGACACCACGGACATTAAAAAAATAAATAGAGCTCCTCCTTTCTCTCCTAAGGAAACAGGGGATTTGTCAACCAAATGTACATCAAGCTAAACACATCCAACTAAATTGAGAAGGGACAATTGTTTCTATAGCCTTTTTTATAAGAATATTTGTAGTTTTATATATATATATTTTACATAATATATCTGAAAATACAAGAAATCTTCATTGGATTGTTGTAAAAGGCTTGCTTATCCATTTGCTCATTGAATTGAAGTGGTCGTGAAATTATAAAGCCTAAAGTCCTTCAAATGGAGCTTTTTGCTCATGACAAACGTAGTTTTTGGTACGTGCTCTATTTCTTTTTTAGTTTGAGACATAAACTATGATTAGTCAAACTTAAATTTTCAAACAAAAATTTATTAGACTAGTTTAATAAAATAAATTACGAACTTAAGGAGATGTTAAATTAACATGACCAAATAAAATGAAACGGATGAGTATTTTGAAAAGCTATTATATTTATTTCTTCATCAAAAGTCCGGGCAAACACTGTCGTTCTCTAAATTAATAAATGTTTTAAAATAAATAGTTTTAGCTTTTCAATTATAACAGTAAAATTGAGATATACATTTTCTAAATATAGTAGGACTATATTTTTAGTTAATTTAATTTGAACCTTTAAAATATTTTAAAAAGGCAATGTGTGGCATAGAGGAAACATTGTGTTTAATGGTAAAGAGTCACATTCGGATTTTAGAATCAAAATAACTTCAGTAAACTCCCCATAAATCTCTGAAGATCTCTTTAAAAAGAGATTGAGCTGTTATATGATTTTCCAACTTTGAAATTCATAATCACAACTGGTTGCAGTCTTCATAACTCTTCCATCACCACACACGTCACAACAATATGGCAGCCTCAACAGACAGAAATGAGGTATTTCTTCACTACAACAGTCAATGCAATTAAAATTTTAAAAAATCAAGTACAGTGACCCCTTTGCGTAACTGGAGCTGTCAATACGGGTTGGTCCAACCCATTCGGGCTAAGCCCACACGAGCTTTGGAGTTTGACGGATTAGGCCGGACTAACGCATCAACATGACAGACCAGAAAATAGCAAGTCCAATCCACCACACTATTGACTGTGGGATTCCATGGGCCAACCCACTTTTTAAAATATATTAATTTTAGACAAAATGATCTATTACACTCCAACCTTTAGTCGAAATTTCAACTACACACTTATACTTTGCGGGGGTCTTATGATCCCTGAACTAGTTTAAAGTGAAATTATTATCTCCTGAACGCTGACATGGCAAGAGAGTGTGTTTCACTGTCTTTAAAGAGAGTGAGAACGAATTTATTTATTAAAAATTTATTTTTAATACTTCTTTATTTTCTTTATTCATTTTTAATTATTCTTCTTTCATCTTTTTCTTCTTTCTTACAAACAATGACATCCAAAAATTCATCAATGACATCCAAAATTAATTTAATATTTTCCTCATCTTTAAGCACAAAATCGATTGATTTCGACTTCAAATTCATCAAAAATTTCAAAATAGGTATTATTTATTGTTTCCAACTTCAATATGTTGAAAATTTTAAAATCGATATTGTCCATTTTATACTTGCAACAATTATTTTTCACCAACCATAAAGTTGAAAATTCGGCAGCTCAATATAGAAATTCAAGCGGATTGAATTTTATTGTCATTAACGAAGAGAAATTCATTGAGTAACAGACCCACTAATGTAGATCGCAAATTCATAACAAAATTGCAAGCATTAATCGAACCTTTTGATGTCAACATTATTAAATCGAAATTAACATTAATCGTTCTTCCTGTATTTTCATCCCGTACTTTCATCCCAGGTAGCCGTTCACTATCAATTCTCTGAAGCATCATTTGCAGGTCAAAAATGAAAGCGAAAATAAAAATGTTCCGACGATGGAATTCCTGTTCACCTCTAGCTTCAATCAAGAACATCAAAATTCAGTTGGTTTTTAAACCTACAATGAAGGTGAAAATGTGGAAGTCATGGATGGCATCCTAGTTATTCTGCAAAAGCTATTAGTCAAAGTGTAAGAAAAAAAGAAGAAGAAGAAAAGGTAAAAAGTAATATACCGGGAAAAAGTAGAATGAAGAATAAGAAAATAATAAAGTTAAATAATTAATTTTTAAGAGTAAAAAAGAAAAAAATGGCGTAGCAATGACATGACAGCGGGTGTAGCTCACTGCCTGAAACAATGTCTGAGCATGAGCTTTTAGGGGTGTAAATATTTCATTTTAAAATAGTTTAGGGGGGTTATAGGACTCCTGCAAAGTATAATTGTGTAGTTGAGATTTGGGGTAAAGGTTTGGGGAGGGGCGGTGGGCTTTTGGCCATTTTCTCTTAATTTTATAATCTTAATTTAAATTTTAAATTATTATGTAATTACATAAATATGTACCGTATAATATTAAATGAAGTTACTACTTGTTAATCAAGTCTCAAATTTATAAAAAAAATACAAGTCTCAAATTTATAAAAAAATTTAAATAATTTATGAAGTTAAATAACTTTTGATACCAAATTCAAATCAAATAAAGATGTTGAAAAACAAAAGAAACTGTTAATAAGTAATACTATCTATTTTTGTTTTAATTGATCACAATAAAACACAAAGAAATGTCAATATTTAGTCTATTAAAAATGAAAATGAACTCCTTAAATAAAAATTTTCATGGCACTTATGAGTTATAGTGTGTTCAACATCTTCACATTATCTTCATCAAACATATTTGATTTCTTACAAAAATTTAGTATTTTAATTATTTATATATGTTATAAACATTTTAATATTTAAATATCTATGATGGTCCAAATAGACTTTGAGTTTGGACTCTTTTTAAATTCTTAGTACTATATTCTAGGAAAAAGAACACTATATAGCGCTTTTTAAAACAAATAGCCCGGGTTTAAAACTTTCCGAAAAATGGTCAGTCGGATATACTATTTTTGCTTTATAGCCATTTCTAATTTGGATCATTTTGGCCTATTTAGTCCATATACAGTTTATATATAATACTGATACAGTCTATATACAATATTGATACAGTATTTAACTTGGGCAATTCGGCCCTTTTAAAAAAAATTTAATTTTTTTTTGCTATAAATTTTTTAACTGATCAAATATTCTAATTTTTTTTATTATTTAGAAATAATAATTAAATTATATAAAAATGATATAGTTGTTAAATAGAATATGTATCTATATAAGATATATGTATAAAAATTGTATAGTTCTATCAAAAATGTATATGTATAAAATATATATAAAAAAAATATAGAAAGTGGATGAAGATTATATAATTGTTATATAAAACGAGTAAAAAATATATACAATTATTCTATAAATTTGTATCAAAACTGTATAATTTTCGTATATAATATTTATATGTATAAGATTTGTATAGAAATTGTATAGAAGGTGTGCAGATACGGTATAGAACAAGCCAGAAAATTGAAATGGCTAGAAAGTGGAATTTAAATTCCAAGGTCATTTTCATGGAAATAGTTTAATTTGAAGGGTCGTTTCTGTACTTTTTGCTATATTCTATTCTTTAATTATTTTTTATTTGGCCCACGGGCCAGCCCAACACATATTGCTCAAACCCTATGGGCCAATGGGCTTATACAGGCCGAGTTAAAAAGCCATGTTCTTACACGGACTATAAAAATCATAGCCCAACCTTATCAAATTACAGGCTGAGCCGAGCCGGGCCAATGTGTCTGGCCTATATTGCCGACTCTATCTATAACGACCTCTCATTGTAGTATTATTTCACTATAACAACAACAATAACAAACTCGATGTATTTCCACATTGTGGGATCTGAGGATTATTTCACTATAATAATTTAATTTTTTTTCAAAACCAATTTTTCATATTATATCTTTTTTACACCTCTACAATAACAATATAGTACTAAAAAGTCTTTATAATATTAACATCTTTTGTAAGTGTTTTTTTTGAGTTGTGATTTTTATTTCTAAATAGGTGTATGCTTAAGCCTTTGATACGAGAAAGACAAGGGAAGCACGAAATAAACACCAAATCAGTCCACTAATCTTAAGGATTCGAGGACCAAGATGAAGACCACACTCGGATTCGCTACCAACAACAAGAATGCAAGATACAAGAGTATATTTTAACACCAAAACAGCTACAAAACGTGATGAACAAGATGAACAACAATAATACAAGTTTTGGATTCAACGAAGACCCCAAAACAGTCCACTACACAACACATACACGATTTATAAGAAAATAAAGATAGATAGTGAGACCAAGATTATTACAAGATTAAGAACCAAGTGTATTTCAACACTAACCCCTAATGAATGTAACAATCAAAACCACACTCTTACGGTGACCACCAAGGGAATGAACTTACCTGAAGATCTACTGTTTCCAAGCAAAGATCAATATTGGATTTTCCAAGCCCTATGCTAAGGATGACTTTTCCAAGCCCTACAACTAAGGGTGTTACACTCTCAAAAGAGAGAAAATATGTCTTTCAATTCTTCATCATTCCAAATCTAGTGAAAATAAGACTAAGGGGGCCTATTTATAATATATTACAAATGAAGATAAAAAGATCACTTTGCCCTTAATGAGAGGGGCGGCCATGGTGTGTAAATACACCATGTGTAATGTCCAAAATGCCCTTAATTAAGGTCCAAAACCGTGAGTTCTCAACCTTAAATGCTCCAAGTAATCTTCCACACGCGAGATTGCTTTAAGTTATGCTCAAAACGGGTCCTCCATGCATGTTCTTGTATTCTCGAGGTGACCAAGTCTTGAGCCTCTATGTGTTGGCCTCCAAAAATGTCATCAAAAGATAAGATGACCATTTGTCCCGTATCATCCTCCCCTTCTTGAAAAGGATTCGATCTCGAATCCAAACCTTGCAAAACCAAAAAGAGGACAAACAAATACAAACTCCTCATGGCATGAGGGTTAGGGTTAGCATAACAAATCATCTCAACATGCCAAGGTTGCACATATTTGCCCTATAACCAAGAATCCTTTGAAAGGAATATTAAAAACTCAATAAAAGATGTACAAAGGATTTGATTATAGGATACATCAAGAGTGACACTTTGCTTGTCATGTAGACCAAGCAGCAAGTTTGGTGCACCAACATCACCATTTCTAAATTTGGTACTGGGGTCAAATGGGAAAAATGGCCATAGACACGGGTCTCGACAACACTTCCCTTTCCCGTGGTCTACACCCAAACTAAATGACATACTCTCTACAATAACATACATATCATCCAAAGCAAATAGAGAGTAGAGAAAGGTATCACTCAAATCAACTTCTACTAAGGTGCTCTCATGTGTATACTTACTACTAGTTTCCCAATAATCACCATGAGTATTCTCAACAATGAAATCCCACAAAGTAGAAGAAGAAGTAGCTTCCGCAACTACACATTCCTTACCCTTAAGAGTACTCTCATCTTCCAAGAAGAGATTTCCCTCTTTAGGAGGAATGTTGTCACACCATAGTGGGTTAGCATATAGGCTTTAGCTTCCAAGGCAAGCTATACCATCATTTTCACCACTAGGTTCATTAGGAGTGTTTAAATCATCTTCAAACAAGACATTATACATAAAAAGAGTGTGATCTACCTCACGGACAAATTTAGAACAAGCAAGTTCCTTACTCTCTAAATGATCAATATCAAGTTTCAAGGATGTTTCAAACACAACATTCCCCCAAGAAGAGCTCTCAAGTTCATTCTCACTTTGATCAATATTTTCAACATCATCACACACTTGAGGTTCATTAATTACATCATACGCATTCTCACGTGGTGGGTAATTTTCACACATAAGTTGATCAACATAAATTTCAGAAGATAATGTACTTTCATTCAACATAATGGTTTCAACACTAGGTGGACATAAATCGATCTTACAAGAAGAGTCTATTCGGTCATCAATAGAATCAACTAGTGTATCCACACTCACTACATGTACATCATCATCAAGTGGCAAAGAAACAATACACTCACATATAGGCAAGCTACAACTCACACTCAATGGGCTACTAGCCACACAATTATCATTCACATGTACAAAAGTGTAAGAGTTTGTCATTTTACCTTGAAGTCATTGAGTAGATTCTTCTTTGTCATGGTGTAAAGGTCCTCCAAAAGTTTGGGCAGCAACTTTCTTTTGGCATTGTTCTTCTTCGCTTGCCATGTTGGTACCTACACAAATATCCTTAGAAATAGAAGGACAACCAATGTTAGCATGGTTTGGTGGTAATCCTCTCACTTTGCTCCACACAACCTCTCCTTTTTCCACTCTCGGATTACCACCCTACACTCCCTTACTCATCTCAATCTTTTGTCTTTCATAATAATTCAGATTGGAGTAGGTAGGCATTTCTCTTCGTCGCTTGGGCAGTAAGTCATGAGGAGATTCCCCCATTGGTCTCTTATAATATTTGGAAAATTTTGCACGTTTGGAACTTTATGTTGTGCAAATCAATCGGCACCTAAGCATACATGACCGTATGTTAATGGAAGAATATCGCACCACACCTCCTCATAGTATTCAAATTGGGAGAAGAAAACCTTGACCCTCTCGGTAACCTTAAACCCGTCCAAGAAGTATGAAACAAGTAAAGGCTCATGAAACAATCCCAAGTAGCCAATCATGGATGGAACGATGTAGTTTCTATAGTACCTATCATTTAGCACAATGAGGCAGCCCGGTATCCCACACATGGTCACCTTTCTGGAGTGTACACTCCTTCTTGGATCAACATTGTAAGGCATACGAGTACCCCTTGGTTTTGGAGATGCATACCTTCTTCTTCTCATTGGACAACCTCCACTAGAGCTAGTATAACCATTCACACTATATCGACTTTGATAAGAAGTACTACAAGGTGGAGAATATGGATCTTCATACTCCTCACGTGTACTCTCATCATAACTCTCATAAGCTTTACGAACAAAAGGGTTATACCTAACACCAAATCTAGGTTCGGAGTAAGAAGTGTAAGACTCTTCACATGCCCCAACATCATCATAAGATCCATCACGAGGCCCTACATCATCTGCAAAGTTACCATAAGCACTAGGCACTTTATTCACCTCATTTTCTCCCTTAAAACAGTAACTTTCAAATTTGCCCAACTTTCGATCATGGCTATTTTCATAGCCTCCGTTTGTAGCCATAAAACCCCTCACTACAATCATAGTCTCCCATGTTGTAGTCACAATAATCCCCGGCTATCGAAGATATATTCCCCTTATATCACCTTTTAAACCTACAAAATGAACAAACAATATTAGTAGTAAAAACTTCTCACTAACACTCGTATTCACTCACCTTTGTGATTCTCACAATTGGAGCGGCAAATATTGAAAGTTGCTTATACTCCAGTAGTCAATAGGATGTCAATTCTACTTGGTGGCCGGAATAGATTCTTGTTTGATCGACTCAAGACACAAAAATAAAATTTACTTACGAACTTGAAACAAAGAAGTTACTACGAGTTAAAAATGAGAAAAGCACACAAATAACGAAGACACGAAGAAACGGATTCAATAATTAATCTACAACTAAGTAGGTGATTACTAATTGTTAATTAATTCTAGAATCAAGACATGAAACTAATGAAACAATAAGATGAAACTAAGAATCTAAAATTTTGAGCTCGAAAATATTGCGTGAACAGTAGCAGTGATGACATGGCAGCCACGTATTAGTTCGATTTTATCAAGTGGTTATTCTCAAATGCTCAAGTCTTGGTAAAAAAAATTAATTTAGATTGGTGGAATTTGTTTTAGTAGGGAAAATAAGTCTTGGAGCCTTTTTCAATTTTCAAGACTTGACTTTTTTCTTGTACTTCTCCTTAAAACATGGATCCTTAAATCATGGAAAAGTGTTGGAAAGTGGTTGAGACTTGATTGATAGGTCCTTGTTGGTTGTAGTGTCTTTCAAGACTAACAAATAATACACCCTTTTCCTTTAACTTTTTGGATTTAGCATTCACTTTATCTTCAACAATATATGAAGGTGGTGATGAACATCAAGAACAACAACAACAACACCAAGAACTACAACAATAATCTTCAAGAACACCAGTAATTTTTCACACGGCCAACTCCAATCCATAATAACAATATCTCCAACACTTGGCCAAGACAACTACAAATTCAACAAGTGCAAGCTCAAGTTTAGATCTAGACTCAAAGTGTTAGTGGACAAGAAAACTAACACTTAAACAACAAAACAAACAAGAACACTACTAGATATAGACATACAACAAACAAATCTCGATCAAGACACAACAAGAACGCAATTTTCGGCCAAGAACACAAAGGTGGCAGATTTGGCTGTTTCTAGAATTTTTAGATTTCAATTTTTTTTTTGTAGTTTTCAAGGTCTCAAGCCCAAGATTGATCTTGTGGGATCAAAATCAAGCCATGCTTTGATACCAAATGATACGGGAAAGACAAGGGAAGCACGAAACAAACACCAAATCAGTTCATTAATCTTAAGGATTCGAGGACCAAGATGGAGACCACACTCGGATTCACTACCAACAACAAGAATACAAGATACAAGAGTATATTTTAACACCAAAACAGCTACAAAATGTGATGAACAAGATAAACAACAATAATACAAGTTTTGGATTCAACGAAGACCCCAAAACAGTCCACTACACAACACATACACGATTTGCAAGAAAATAAAGATAGATAGTGAGACCAAGATTATTACAAGATTAAGAACCAAGTGTATTTCAACACTAACCCCTAATGAATGTTACAATCAAAACCACACTCTTACAGTGACCACCAAGGAAATGAACTCATCTCAAGATCTACCGTTTCCAAGCAAAGATCAATATTGGATTTTTCAAGCCCTATGCTAAGGATGACTTTTCCAAGCCCTACAACTAAGGGTGTTACACTCTCAAAAGAGAGAAAATATGTCTTTCAATTCTTCATCATTCCAAATCTAGTGAAAATAAGACTAAGGGGGCCTATTTATAATATATTACAAATGAAGATAAAAAGATCACTTTGCCCTTAATGAGAGGGGCGGCCATGGTGTGTAAATACACCATGTGTAATGTCCAAAATGCCCTTAATTAAGGTCCAAAACCGTGAGTCCTCAACCTTAAATGCTCCAAGCAATCTTCCACACGCGAGATTGCTTTAAGTTATGCTCAAAACTGGTCCTCCATGTATGTTCTTGTATTCTCGAGGTGACCAAGTCTTGAGCCTCTATGTGTTGGCCTCTAAAAATGTCATCAAAAGATAAGATGATCATTTGTCCCGTATCAGCCTTCGAGAATACTTTCATCATAATTTTTCTAACATGCCATTGAATTTAAATATGATAATCAATGTCAATTTGCAAAGAAATAAAACTTAATTAAGAGTGAGTAAGTAAAGTTTGTTATAAATGTATTTACATTACAGTGAATGTCTATCAAGATTTAATAAAATCTAGTTGATATCTATCAGGATTTGAAGTATCTGTCTTTTAGTCAGAAACTAGGAGTATTTTTTCCTATAAATAAAGGGGTTTTGTTCATTGTATTCTCAATCTGATGACCCCTCAAGAATCCATAAGAGAAGAAATAAGAATCACTCTCTCTATTCTCTCTACTTTTCTATATTTACTCTTCTTCTTGTTCTTTATTGTTTTATAACACGTTATCAGCACGGGACTTTGCCAAATAAGGTGAGATTATAAATCTAAAGGTCAAGGTTAGTATTTCCTTATGTTATTTGTATTTTTCTATTAATGATATAATTATTGTTGGATTTGAGGAAAAATAATTGGTTTGGAACCATTTATGTGTTAAATTTATTCCTCAAGAACAATATTATCAAAAGGGATGATAATATGTTAGGTTCAAGTCCCAATAATTTATGCCTAAGACGCCTTTATATGGGTAAGACATTGAGTTTGAATCTCAATGCACCATATTGATGGTATTATGATGGCTAAGGCAAAATGATGAGTATTTGGTGAAACATGTCCCATTAAATATGCTTCATTCCTTGAATTGAATGTGGTAACAATAAATCATATGTATGCCTCAATTTGCTTTTGTAGTAGCTATCAGAATTTGATATGCTTAAGGCATGATTATATTCCATTTCTGGGGAATGAGAAGCTTATTAATGCAAACGTGTATTTGATTGTGAGGATATCACAACTCACCTCTGAAAGAGGCTGAATATTGAGCAAAGTTATTTTGATATCTACTTCTGAAGTAGTAAATCTGAAATTTATTCATATAATAGTAAGTCTGAAATTTATTAAAGTAAAAGGTACATCTCATGGTAAACTTGAAGTTTGCTAGAATAAAAGTTCATAAATTGATATGAACGATTGCGACATCCCAAAGATGTGCATACTGAGTATGTAACATATATTGAAGAACTAGAAAATTCTTCATTACTTGTAATGTTGCTTGTTCTCATAATAAGTTGGTTGGACCAACTAATATTGGGATTGGATCCCTTAAAATCTGAAAAGTATAAAAGGTGAATATGGGCCTGTTCACCAATCATGTGATCTATTAAGATGCATCAATATAAGATGATCGCATATGCGTTTATTGTTAACCTGCAGTTTGACATTCATAAAGTTGCTTGCTCAATAAAATTGAGTTAAGAACATAACTTTCAGATTGTGCAATCAAGACAATTCATCTTGATAATCATGTTTTAGCATCGAATGCCTTCAATAAATTGTTAAACAGAGAACAAAAATTTCATGTGTTGGTTTGAAATATTATATACAAAAGTACTTGTATATATCAAACCATAAATTATGATTAATTTTTCCTCAAAGTTGGTTCTAAGTCAGGAATCACACGTTATCCATCTAATAGTTAATGTGCGGTATACGATTAATGAATATACTATGATGTACAAAGATGGATTTCTCAAAGAAAAAGGAGGATGTATGTTAGTTTTTCTAACATAAGGGGGAAATTACAAGCAGCTAAAAAAAATATGTTAGGAATTATCATCAGATCCTTATTCAAAAGATAATTGAAGTCAAATGCCGAAAGCATCTCATATTTAAGCTGCAAGTGCTCCTATTTTGTGTCCCTAAAGGACAAAATCTATGCATGCGTGAAGTGTGGTAGATCAATCGGTTCTAAATGAAATAATCCTTGAAAAGAATACGGAGCAAATAATCATATTAAGAAGGCAATGTGCTCTTAGAACCTACGACATAACACTTCATGAAATTATGAGAGGTCCAAGTACCTGAAAATAATGAAGTGATGAGATCTCAAAATGTTATGTCACATTTTGAACCGATACAAAATGATATATCGTTGATGATATCTTTGATACAATATTGACGCAATATTGTGAGAGATTACGAGGATCTGAATTTTTTTATTTAAGCATGCTGACGTAGAAACATTTATCAAGTGACCTGAAAGAATGCATTTTGGTAAGCGTAAAACTTATTTGATTTGCAGTCCGGATACTTAAAGATGTCACATATGAAATGTTGAATATTGTCACATGACAAAATTTAAATGAACACTTTCTAAGGATTCAAAATGTTTGAAGCATATAAAAGTTTCTGGGAAACTTATTTAGAATCCTTATATTGTATAAGCTTATAGCTTGAAAATTGTTGGAACTCTTGGAGAGTTTTCAAAGAAATAGATTATTTGCTGACATGAGAAATATACCGAATTGAATTGGTTATGAAGTATCGTATCTTAGTACAATTGATGTACTAATGTATTTTGCAAATACTACAAGGCCTCATATAGACTTTTAGGTTAATTTATTAGCAAGATTGCAGTCCCGATCTTATTGGTCATGCTGATGTTAAGTACTTATTTAACCCACATAAATCTCGATCTTAAACATGTAATGTGCTCACATATGGGAATACTGTCATATCTTGGAGATATGCAAGACAGTCTATCTAGATATTTCATCAAACCATGTTGAGATAATAACTATTCATGAAACTAGCCGAGAAAGTGTATGGTTGAGGTCCATGATACATCTCTTTCAATATTAATGTGGTTTGAAATGTGACAATGTACCCACAGTTTTATACATAGATAATGTAACATGCATAGCACATCTTAATGGAGGATTCATAAAAGGAGATAGAACGAAGCACACTTCATCAAAGTTTTTCTACATACATGAGCTACAAAAAAATGAATTCGTTCAAGTGACAATGTGACTGATTCATTCACCAAGTCTCCTTCAACTGCAACTTTCAAGAAGATGGTGCACAAGATCGGGATGCAAAAGTTTATTGATGTTCTCATCAGGGGGAGCAAACACGCACTGTACTCTTTTTCCCTTTCAAGGTTTTGTCGCACTGATTTTTCTTGTAAGGTTTTTAATGAGGCAGACTATATGCATATTATTAGAGATGTGTACTCTTTTTTCTTCACTAGATTTTTTTTTTCCACTGGATTTTTTCTAGTAAGGTTTTAACGAGGCACATTATCTATCTAGTCATTCAAGGGGAGTGTTATAAATGTATTTATATTATAGTGAATGTTTATCAAGATCTAATAAGATCTAGTTGATATCTATCAGGATTTGAAGTATCTGTCTTTTAGTCAGAAACTAGGAGTATTTTTCCCTATAAATAAAGGGGTTTTGTTCATTGTATTCTCAATCTGATGACCCCTCAAAAATCCATAAGAGAAAAAATAAGAATGACTCTCTCTATTTTCTCTACTCTTCTATATTTATTTTTGTTCTTGTTTTATATTTTATAACAAAGTTATATTTAATTTTTAGAAATGAATAGTTTATTAGGTGTGCCAAAAGAACACTTATTTAGAAATGAAGAAAGTAAAACTCAAACAAATGTGCAATAAATAATCCAATCAAAGAAAAGATAGAAATGACATTAATAATAATGAGATTAAGGGGAGGTGAAACGGTAAAAAAAAAAAAAAAAAAGGAATTGAGAGAATTTTCAGGAAATGAGATTAATGATAAGGTTTATCTTTGATATTTAGTAAATTCTAAGGCATAAAATAATAGTTCTTTTTTTTTTTTTCCGAAAAAAGCAAAAAGAAGACGACGACAAAATCTGGGAGGAAAAACAGTATCGAAAAGGAAGGAATTGAGAAAGGTTTAAGGAAAAACATTAACACTCAGCTCAACTTTTACCTGTAGATTATGCTAAAATAAATATTTATTTTTACTTGTTAGTTTAAACAATAAAAGATAATTTATTACTTGTTTCCTGATTTGTCCATATATAGACATTTTCAAATACATTGAACTGTTATATTTAAAGGATAATATAATGAAGTTATCACTCTACTCTATTATTGCTCTTTAAGAGTATGCCAAACCAATGCATCATCTAAAAAAATAAATAAATACAAATCCTGGCCGGTGTCCCTTCATTTATTGCCTAACATTATATATGTAGAAATTCCAATACGAATAAAAGAGATTTGAATAAATAGGGATCTTTTGATATTCTGTCCAAATTCTGTTGGGTAAGTATTACCACTGCCAGCATATCATCCTTATTTGGGAATAACTAATAATAATGACATTGCCTTTTTCGTTTATCTAGTAAATAATTTTCCACTGATGTTAAAGATAACAGTAGTAACGAAAGCGGAAAAAAAAGGAAATACATTATGAAAAACTTTATACATAATATTTTTCTATAGCGCATTTCCTATAACAGTAAACCAAAACAATATATAAAACAAGTGTTACATTCTTCTTCTTCTTCTATCCACTTGTGTTTCGTAGGAATCAACTTTCAAGATATCATGGTAATGTTTTTGCTTACTTTCCCATCATTTTGTATTGAAAACATATTGCATGTCGAAAATATGTATTTCTCAGTAATTCACCAAGTTTAACATGACATATAGTGCGTGCATTATTAGTGTATAATTTGTAAATTTTGGATGATAAATCCATGTTTCACGGAATCTCTTCAAAGATTATAGCCTAGAAATCAAATTTTGAGTGTGAATATTTTTTTTCATAGCGCTAGAGTTTGGATTTTGTTTGTTCGATTTGTTTTTGGAATAATTTAAATGACAGGCTGATGTAAGAAGTGAAGAACAAAAGAAGATAGATGAATGGCTTCCCATAACTTCTTCGAGGAGTGCAAAATGGTGGTATTCGACATTCCACAATGTTACTGCTATGGTTGGAGCCGGTGTTCTCAGTCTTCCTTCTGCTATGGCCCAACTTGGATGGTACGAGATTTGTATGATACTAGTAGAAAATGTAGTATAACGCGTATGTTACTATATTCATTAATTTATTTTGGATGTAATAATTTAATTTCAGGGGACCTGGTGTAATGGTGCTGGTGTTATCTTGGATTATAACTTTGTACACTTTATGGCAAATGGTTGAGATGCACGAAATGGTTCCAGGGAAGCGTTTCGATAGATATCATGAGTTGGGGCAGCATGCTTTTGGGGAAAAGCTTGGGCTATGGATTGTGGTGCCTCAACAAGTAATTGTGGAAGTTGGTGTTGACATTGTTTATATGGTGACAGGGGGAAGATCACTCCAGAAGGTCCACGACTTGGTTTGCAAACCTGGGGATGGCTGCAAAGAAATCAAACTATCATACATCATCATGATATTTGCCTCTGTCCATTTTGTGCTCTCTCATCTTCCCAATTTCGATTCCATATCTGGTGTGTCTTTGGCTGCTGCTGTCATGTCCTTAAGGTATCAAAAAAAATTATTAGTACTAGTATCTGCCCATTTAATATTTACTTGCTATGTTACTGACTGTTATTATTGTGCATACGTGACAATAATTAATTTAGTTACTCTACAATTGGCTGGGCGGCTTCAGCAAGCAAGGGCGTGCAGCCGGATGTGAACTATGGTCGCACTGATGAAACAGATTTGGGAGTTGTTTTCAACTTTTTCACCACGTTGGGAGATGTTGCTTTTGCTTATGCGGGGCATAATGTGGTGTTAGAGATCCAAGCTACAATCCCTTCAACACCGGAGAAGCCTTCCAAAGGACCCATGTGGAGGGGTGTTGTCGTTGCTTACATTGTTGTGGCTGTGTGTTATTTCCTTGTTGCTCTTGTTGGCTATTTGGTGTTTGGGAAAGATGTTGAAGACAACATTCTCATCTCCTTACAGAAACCTACATGGCTCATTATCATGGCTAACTTATTTGTTGTTGTCCATGTTATTGGAAGCTATCAGGTACGTGTAAGCATAAAATGGAATCTTATATATAATACTATGAATTACTCAGGAACGTTGAACTTAATGATTTTCACATACACATAATAACAATAATACAATAAAGAATTACTTACTTGAATTTTCCATGGTTTTAGCGGAAGCACACCAAGAGCAGAACGTATTGTTTCTCTCTCTTAACCTTACTTTTCAGAATAAATTATAATGGAGTTTATTCTTCTATTGGCAGAGAGAGGAACCCTTTTATAATAGGGAATAGTCAGTTATGTTTTCACGTTCCATCGACGTGATTGGTGGATACAATCATTATCCTATTAGGAGTCAGTAATTGTGGATACAATCATACTAGGTAACTTTCCATATAGATTAAGGATTTAACTTATTCAATTATTATTAAACCAATAAATAAATTAATTATGTGGCCAATAGAAATTTACATTCTCCCACTTGTCACACACAATGTTAATTTAATAGTTTAATGTTTACGTCAATCATGTGCACAATTAACGTTAAATCCAACATCATTTGTCATCATTAAATAAATCAACTAAAATGAGTCATGGCGGTTGTACGTCCCTTTACTTGACATAGTTCCTTCCATATACTACAATATTAGTCTATTACCTAACATAACCTTTTAAATACATAATGGGTCCAACGATAATACTTAGAATCCTTTATCTAAGTCAGAACCTGTCATCATTATTCACAATATTAACTCAAAGTGTCAATTTCATAAACATAATAAAGTCTTTACATAAAATCATTCATTGTTATCAATAAGACCCATCTTTTCAACATGTTCAATAAATGTTTTGGGCGGTAATCGTTTCGTCAAAGGATCAGCAATCATAAGCTTAGTGCTAATATGTTCAATTGACACTTTATGTTTCTGGACTTCTTCTTTAACCGGAAAGTATTTCAATTCCGTATGCTTAGCACCTTTTGAATACTTATCGTTCTTAGAGAAGAAAAATGTGGCGGTATTATCACAATAAATTTTCAGCGGCCTGGCTATATTGTCGACTAGTCCAAGTCCTGAAATAAAATTCCGCAGCCAATTAGCCTGGACTGTGGCCTCAAAGCATGCTACAAACTCAGCTTCCATAGTGGATGCAGTTATAACAGACTGTTTCTCACTCTTCCATGATATTGCTCCTCCACCTAACAGAAACAAATATCCAAATGTGGATTTTCTTGTATCCACACAACCAGCATAATCTGAATCTGAATATCCAACCACATCTAGATGATCAGATCTTCTATAAGTGAGCATATGATCTTTCGTTCCTTGTAAGTATCGTAATACTTTCTTTGCAGTCTTCCAGTGATCCATTCCAGGATTACTTTGATATCGACCCAGCATTCCAACAGCAAAACTGATGTCTGGTCTTGTACATGTTTGGGCATACATAAGACTCCCAACTATTGATGCATAAGGAATATCTTTCATTTGTTTTCGTTTCAAGTCATTCTTTGGACATTGATTGAGACTAAACTTATCTCCTTTCTGAATTGGAACGGGACTTGATGAGCATTTTTTCATTCTAAATCTCTCTAATACTTTATTAATATAGGTTTTTTGAGACAATCCCAACAGTCCTTGTGATCTATCTCGAAATATTTCTATTCCAATCACATGGGATGCCTCACCCATATCTTTCATTGCAAAGTTATTAGAGAGATATTTCTTGGTATCATGCAACAAACCAAGATCACTAGTAGCCAGTTTCTGACTCATGTAGATATACCAAATAATCATCAGAAATAGCAAATCTCCTTTGTCTTTGAGATCTTCTTGATGCTACTTCTTGTGGTTCATCTGCTACAGGTTCATCAATTATCTCTTCATTAATAGGAATATTAATTTGTTGTTCTTTTTTATTACTTTATTGTACAACATCTTCAGGAACAACAAATTTAAAAGAAGTGCAGGGTAGAGGAATTCGTACTCTAACTTCTTTAATTTCCACATTACGTGTTTCTTCGCTCCCACTAACTTCGCCATTCTCAATGAATCTAGCGTTTCCAGTTTCAACTATTCTCGTACTATGATTAGGACAGTAAAATCTATACCCCTTTGATTTTTTTGGATAACCAATGAAGAAACCACTGATTATTCTTGAATCCAGTTTCTTTTCTTCTGGATTATAAACTCTAACTTCTGCCGGGCAACCCTAAACATGCAGGTGCCTCAAACTAGGTTTCCTACCAATCCATAGTTCAAAAGGTGTCTTTGGGACTGCTTTACTGGGAACCCTGTTTAGCAAGTAAACGATAGTCCTTAAAGCATACATCCATAAAGTAGGAGGTAAAGATGAATTACTTAACATACTCCTAACCATATCTATTAATGTACGATTACGCCTTTCTGCGACACCATTTTATTGTGGTGTGCCAGGCATTGTTTATTGAGCACATATGCCACGCTTTTCGAGGAATTCAGCAAATGGACCTGGGTGTTGTCCACTTTCATCATATCTTCCATAATATTTACCACCTTTATCTGACCTGATTATTTTCACCTTTCTATCTAGTTGTCTTTCAACCTCGGTAATAAATACCTCTAAGGCATTAATCGCTTGAGATTTTTCATGCAACTAATAGATATATCCATAACGTGAAAAGTCATCAATAAAAGTGATAAAACATTTTTCTTTATTGAAAGATGTGATATCAAAAGGACCACATATATCAGTGTGTATAATTTCAAGAAGTTGTGTGCTTCTTGTGGCTTCTTTCTTTGTGTGTTTTATTTGTTTTCCTTTAATACAATCAACACAAATATTAAGGTCAGTAAAATCTAAATATGGAAGAATTTCATTCTTAACTAATCTTTTCAGTCTTTCTTTAGATATGTGACCTAACCGTTTATGCCACAAGTAAGCGGATTGTTCATTCACCAAACTTCGTTTGGTTCCAACATTATAATGCAGAGTTAAGAGTATTTCGGTAAATACATTATCAAGATTCAATTTGTATAAATTATCACAAAGAGTACCAGTACCAATAAGATAATTATTCTTAAACAAACTAAAACATCCATTACCAAAATTAAAGGAATATCCAGTCTTATCCAACTTAGATAATAAAACTAAATTTCTAGAAAGATAAAGAACATAATAAGTTTAATTTCAACTAAATCTAAGTGACGCCCAGAATCGAGAATCAGACGATAAGTCCCGACAGCTTCAACTGGAGCCTTCACTCTATTCCCCATGTAAACAAATCTTTCATTCTTGTTTATGGTTTGGATTGTAAGGAATCCCTACATTGTATTAGAAACATGAAAAGTACAACCAGAGTCAATCCACCAAGTATTATAAGGAGCTTCAGTTAAGTTTGATCCGAGACATGTAAAAGCACAAAGCTTACCTTTCTTCTCAAATCATGCCTTACGTTTCAGGCAAACTTTCTGAAAGTGTTCAGATTTTCCACAGAAATGACACTTTTCATTCTTGTTTTCTTTCTTACGTACTTGAGATGAGGACTGATTAGCATTAAGTTGCTTCTGTTGTCCCTTATCATGCTTCTTTTCTTTCTTTTCAGCTCTTTGATGATTTACATAATTAATGGAGTGGGTTCCTTGATTCTTTAGCCTCGTTTCCTCTTGAACCAACATACCATGCAATTCATGCACATTCCATTTGTCTTTCATGGTGTTGTTGTTCATTTGGAAAGTACCATACTCAGACGATAATGAGTTAATGATGAACTGCACAAGAAAATTTTATTCCACTTCCAATCCCAATGACTTAAGTCTTGCTACTATATTTGTCATTTCAATGACATGCTCATGCATAGTACGTGAACCATCAAACTTCATGGTGGTCAAAGTACTCATTAGTGTCCCAGCAAGAGACTTATCAGCAGTTTGGGAAGACTCTTCCACAAGTTTCAGAAGTTCTTTCGCATTTTCAGTTTTGGGAAGAGTAGTCTTAATATTGACCGCAATATTTATTCGCATGAACATTAGGCCTAATCTGTTAGACCGACTTTTCTTTATCACTGCTAGCTTCAGTAATAGCAGTTGGCTTTTTAGAGTAAAGTGCAACATTAAGATCTAAAATCCCAAGATCGAATTTGATCTGTTCGCACCAATCTGAAAAGTTAAGTCCATTAAAAATCGTAACAGAGGCAGAGTGCGAATGAAGGGCAAGTGCTGAATTAGAACATGCTCATTTGTTAATACTTTGAGTTACGAGTTTAAACACATTATCAAATTCAGAAATAACTTACTTAAATGTATATTGATGTTCTCCTTTGAGCGAAACATCAAAATACAACTTTAAACATAATGATGCTTAAAATATATTTAACACAAAAAGATAATATTTAATGCATCAATTAATAATATTTATCATCTTTGGAGAAGTAAATAAAACTAACGATACATCAAAATTATCTCTTTAATATTTATTGGTCATACGAACAAACAATCAACCTTTGGATAATCCACAAATGTCTTATGATCAAAAATTTAATTTACCCATAATTATTAGATCAATTATAAGCATCAAGATAATGGGTAATTAATTTAAACTTTAACCTTTATTTTGGAATTAATTTCATAAAGATTCGTCCACTTTGGTGATTAACGAATCTTACATATATGATTCCAAGTTATATTAAGAAACAATAAATTTTATTATTGCATACTACAACGTTCTAACAACAAAGAGTTGTTTCTTTAATATTTAAAATAACAAAGATTAAACTCATGTTATTTTAAATAGAATCAATTATAATAATATCAATATTTCAAATTTCGTTATTCAATAATTGTGAAATTTCTAACAAACATAATTAAAATTCACAAGATCTGGAGAAACATTAATTTTAATGAAAAATCACTTGTTTCTAAAACCAGGCTTTGATACCACATGTAAGAATAAAACGGATTATATAAACTTATATATAATCCTATGAATTACTCAGGAACGTTGAACTTAATGATTTTCACATACACATAATAACAGTAATTCAATAAAGAATTACTTACCTGAATTCTCCATGGTTTTAGCGGAAGCACACTAAGAGCAGAACGTATTGTTTCTCTCTGTTAACCTTACTTTTCAGAATAAATTATGATGGAGCTTATTCTTCTTTTGGCAGAGAAAGGACCCCTTTTATAATAGGGAATAGTCAGTTATGTTTTCACGTTCCATCAATGTGATTGGTGGATACAATCATTATCCTATTAGGAGTCAGTAATTATGGATATAATCCTACTAGAAGTCAGTAATTGTGGATACAATCCTATTAGGTAACCTTCCGGATTTAACTTATTCAATTATTAGTAAACCAATAAATAAATTAATTATGTGGGTCATAGAAATTTACAGTACGTACTACTGAGACATTAATTCCGATGTCAATTAGAATGTTTGTTATGGTAATTATATGTCGATCCTAACGCAACGCAACATGGTTGATCCGTGTGATATCGTAGATCTATGCAATGCCTGTGTTTGACATGCTTGAGACCCTGCTTGTCAAGAGACTCAAGTTCAAGCCTACCTGGTACTTGCGATTTATTACCAGAAACATCTATGTTGGTAAGAAATTAAACTAAATGAAAATGAAACTAGTGTTGCTTAAAGTTGGAAATATTATCTGTATGATCGATCATGCCTTTGATTTAATTGCAGCTTTTACAATGTTTTTTGCAATTGCTTTCCCTTTCTTTGGTGGGCTTTTGGGATTCTTTGGAGGATTTGCTTTCGCCCCAACAACATATTTCGTAAGTCATTTTTTATTCAAATCTGGTGGCCGGTCCGGAGCCTCGTTTTACTGGAGGTTTAGTGCACTAGAATATTTTCTTTTCTTTTTTTTTTTTTAAGAAAAAGAAAAAATTCAAACATTTTTATGCTTGTTTATTTCTTGAACAGCTTCCTTGCATCATGTGGCTTGCCATCTATAAACCAAGAAGATTCAGTCTCTCTTGGATTATTAACTGGGTATGAATCATAAACATTGGTTTAGTTATTCACATTTTAAATTATCTTGTGCTGATTTATAATGATAACTAATTAAAATTGATGTATTTTCATGACAGATTTGCATAATATTGGGAGTTCTGTTGATGATTTTAGCACCTATCGGCGCCTTAAGAAGCATCATCATTAAAGCCAAGGGCTATGCATTTTTCTCTTAGGGAATGTGTAACTTGTGTCTTGGATTGATGTTTGTTTTATCTAGTATCCTAAATTAACGAATTCTTAGCATGTGTGATTGGCTTTTTTGTACCTTTTGACCGTACAAATCTTCACAATGCAAATGTTTGTTGGACTCATGTCGTCTGTTTATTATTATTTAATAATTATGATTATGATCAGCCAAAAAAAGATATTTATGATTATGATTAGCCTAAAAAAGATATTTATGATTATGATTAGCTAGTTTTCATTTGACATTTTTCGCCAGGTGCTTTTGAGCTTAGGAATTTGCACTTGAAAACGTAACCTGCACAGATCGAGACTGTTTTGTTAAGCTTATAAGTATTTAGAAATTAAAAAAACTTTTAACTAATGAAGATTTAGAAATATGTTGCTTGAATTGATGAAGCACCCCCCTTTTTAGTGGAGAAAATATCTATTATTCATGATTAAGACACAAATTTAATTAATTAAATCTAAACCAGTATTTCAATATTCCCTTCCTTTAATTTCGGAATTATAAGTTGAGCGCCACTTATGGCAATATATTTACCAAATCTTTTTGTGTTATGGTAAGTAATCCTTTAATATCATTTCCATGATAATATATTTACCACTCCTAATTTTGAGGAACGACAAAAGCATCGTCAAAATAGGAATTATTTTGAGATGTAGTAATTCTTATCCAAAATGTTTTTTTTGTTTTTTTGACAAAAGTGATTTGAGATAGTAATAATTTATATTTGACCTTAATTATCAAAAAGTGATTTGAGATTGTAATAATTTAAAGTTTGACCTTAATTTTCAAAAAGTGATTACATATCTGATTACGAAAAATGTAGTTACTACTAAATTTAATATGTAAATATAATTTTTCGATATGGATAACCTTATTCTAAACAGTCAAAATCACTTATTTTGGAGAGATGGTATTTATATTTATTGATTCACCAAAGATTTGGTCAAACACCTTTATTTACTTTTCAGTTCAATCTGATACCACCGGAACAACAGTAAATTAAAATATAGATTTTCTAAACTATGATAGGACAGTATGTGTAATAAATTTAATTTAATGTATGAGTGTTTAATATTAAAAAAAGGAGCAAATGTGGCATAGAGGAAATGGAGATTGTGTAATGGTAAGGAGTCGCATTCGGAATTTAGAAATAAATAAAAACTTGAATAACTTTGGCATAAATGTATGAATATCGATCTCTTTTAAAAAGATCAAATCAACGTAACCTGTGTTTTATGGTTACGAACTTTGGAATTCATAATATTACAACTGGTTGCAATCTTCATAGCTACCCTTCCATCACATCACACAAGTCACAACGATATGAGAGTCTCATCAGACAAAAATGAGGTATATTCTTCACTTAATTCTGACAACGAATACAATTAGTATCTTATGGTATGTGTGTGCGTAAAATAATGTTGTTGAATGGGACAGGTTGATGGAAGAAGTGAGGAACAAAAGAGGATCGATGAATGGCTTCCCATTACTTCTTCGAGGAATGCAAAATGGTGGTATTCTGCATTTCACAATGTTACCGCTATGGTTGGTGCTGGTGTACTCGGTCTCCCTTATGCAATGGCAGAGCTCGGATGGTATGTATATCCATCCATCTATATCAAATGCTGAAAATATATATACGAGAAAGTAATTGGTTTTGATGATAAATTTTGTGGGTACAATTATGTTGTTCTGCCGGCTGTGGTTTTCTCGAATGTACGATTATGCAGAGATCATTGAGATGTGTTTGATCTCAGGGAACGTCGAACATCATTTTGTCTGCATGGCGTATGAGTTTAATCCAATAAAATGTATTGTACGTGTACTTTAATTCCTGTCTTATTGTACGTGTAATGCACATACCAAGTTACTATTCATTCTAAACATATAATAGAAAGTAAACCATGGTGTAGATTTCCTAATTGTGGAGCATGTTAGAATTTGGAGCTTAAGAGAAGGAAAAGAGAAAGTTTCATCATTAGCTTTTCATTCATACATACATATATAGTCAACATCTTATAAAAGAATACACTTATAGTTATATGAGTCTTATAAGACACACTTCACAAAATAAGGACTGCCATTTATTTTTTTTAAAAAAAACTGAACATAATATTTAAAAGAAAAATCTCATATTCTAATACTCCTCCTTGAGATTTTTCTTGGATACTCCCAGCATAGCCCTTAGAACTTCAAATTTTCCTTTAGTAAGAGCCTTGGTCAAAATGTCTGCAATCTGCTGATCGGAGTTGCAATGAACAAGATTAACTTCACCATCCTTCTCTGCTTTCCTGATAGCATGAAACTTCACATTTATATGCTTGCTACGACCATGTTGCACTGGATTTTTGGTCATAGAAATTGCTGACTTGTTGTTAACCTTAATGACAATAGCTTCAATTTGATTTTGCTCTAGATCGCGTAGAACTTTGCGTAACCATAGAGCCTGATTAGTTGCACCAGCAACAACATTGCATTCTGCTTCGGCAGATGATTGAGCTACCACATCTTTCTTCCTTGAATTCCATGAGAACATGTCTGAACCAAGTGTAAAAGCATATCCAGAAGTGCTTTTCATATCATCAACACTTCCTGCCCAATCACTATCTGCATAACCCATCAATTGCCCTTGCTTTTCCCTTTTAAACCAGATACCATAATCAACAGTTCCCTTGATATACCTCTATGTTTGTTTAGCAATACGAAGATGAGCTTGACTTGGAGAATGCATAAACCTCAACAAAAACTTGCTGCGAATATGAGATCAGGTCTTGTTGCTGTCAAGTATAGGAAACTGCCAATTAGACTTCTGTAAACTGTTGGATCAACCCCATCACCTTCTTCAGACTTCAAAATCTTTTCATTATGGGCTAGTGGAGTTGATACAGGCTTATACCTCTCCATCTTGAACTTTTTAAGAATATCCCATGCATACTTTCTCTGAGAAATGAAGATTCCATCAGTAGCTTGATGAATCTCCATTCCAAGAAAGTAATTCATTTCACCCAAATCTGACATCTCGAACTTGGTCTCCAATTCTTGCTTGAATTGATTCACCATAGCTTTATTGCTTCTGGTTACCAGAAGATCATCAACGTAGAGTGATACCACAAGCACATCTCCACCTTTAGCCTTCTTTACATATAAAGCGACTTTATTTTCACTTCTATTGAAGCCACAATGAATGAGATGATCATCAATGAGATGATCATCAATCTTACTGTACCAAGAGCTTGTTTTAATCCATACAATGCCTTGTGTAATCTATAAACTTTATTCTCTATTCCTGCAACTTGAAAGCCTTCCAGTTGGTCGACATAAGTTTGTTCCTGCAATAGTCCATTTAAGAATGCTGACTTCACATCCAAATAATACAACTTTTAATTTGATTGAGCTGCCAAAGCAAATAGAATTCGTATCGTATCATATCTTGCAACAGGTATAAATGTGTCTCCATAATTCAGACCCGCAACTTGCGTATAACTTTTCACAACAAGCCTTTCTTTGTATTTATTAACTGAACCATCTGGATTAAGTTTGGTTCTATAAACCCATTTCACCCCTATTACATTTCTGTCTTTGGGTTTATCCACCAGCTTTCATGTGTCATTCTTCTCTATCATAACAATCTCCTCTTTTATAGCTTCAATCAAAACTTCATGTTTTGATGCTTCTTGATAGGTATTGGGTTCCAAGATTGCAATATTTCATCTTTCATATATCTCAGAAAGGGACCTTGTCTTCAAAATTGGTGAATCAAGTGAGGATTCACCATCTGATTCTTCGGCTTTTTCCAGATTTTCAGAGCCAAATGGTTGTATTTCAGGCAGCAGATTTAAGTTCAGATAACCTACATTTTCTTTCTCAACTTGCTCCTTATCCCAATTCCAATAAGCATTCTCATCCACTACTACATCTCTTCTGATGAAAATACCTTTTGTTTGTAAGTTGAAAAACTCTATAACCTTTGGCTTGCAATTAATAACCAATAAAGATTCCCAATTCACCTTTTGGTTCAAACTTGCTTCTTCATGAGAATAGCATATCAAACCAAAGATTTTTAAGTGCTTGGCAGATGGTCTTTTTTCACTCTGTGCTTCAATAGGAGTTTTATCATCCAGAGCTTTGGTTGGCAGCCTATTCAACAAATAAACTGAAGTAGAAACAGCTTCTTCCCAAAAACTTTACGGTAGTTTCTTTTCAAGCAACAAACATCTAGCCATTTCAACTACCGCCCTGTTCTTCCTCTCCGAGACTCTATTCTGTTCTGGTGAATAACTTACTGTCAGCTTGTGATCAATCCCTGCATCTTTACAATACTTATTGAACTCATTTGAAGTGTATTCACCTCCATTGTCGGACCTCAAAGCCTTCATCTTACAGCCACTCTGTCTTTCAGCGAAAGCTTTAAACTTCTTGAAAATTGAAAATACTTGAGAATTGTTACTCAAAAAATACACCCATGTCATCCTTGCTAAGTCATCAATAAACAACACAAATATTTATTTTGACCCAAGGATGATGTCTTCATAGGTCCACATACATCAGTGTGAATAAGTTCAAACTTTTCAGTTGCCCTCTATGTAGTACTTTTAGGAAATGCTTTCCTGTGAACCTTACCCATCTGACATGACCCACAAACTTCTTTAGTTAGTGAGATCTCAGGTAAATCCTTAGTCAAGCCCTTCTCATACATAGACCTTAAAGTGGCATAGTTAAATGCCCATATCTTCTGTGCCATAACCATGAATCCTCCAATCTTACAAAATTGGCACTATCAAACTTTTCATCTGCTAGGAAGATCCTATCCACCATTTCTACTTTATCAATCAAAGTATCATCAGTATCAAAAATCAAACAATGTTTTTCCTTAAAAAGTAAGGAGTAGCCTTTAGACATCATTTGGCCAACACTCAACAGGTTAGATGCTAAAGAAGGAACATACAACACATCATGTATAAGCTTTGTACCTTGATTAGTTTAAAAGAAAAGTGAACCCTTTCCATGCTTCTAATGTTGCACCATTTCCCATCCTAACTTTAGCTTTAAGTGACTTGTCAAGTGTGTGAAACATGAGCTCATTATATGACATGTGACTCGTGCACCCACTGTCTAGGAACCATTTGGATTGGTTGGTTCTGTTTTATTTATGAGTAGCCATAAACAAGCTTTCTTCCTTTTCTGACTCTTCAGTGAAGTTTGCCTGTTGAACATGTTATGGTTGATTCTTCTTGGCCCTGCAATTCTTCTCAATATGACCTATTTTTTTGCAAAATCTGCACTGAATTGATGGTTTTCCTTTGAACCAATAATCCTTTTCATGATGATTGGTTCTTTTACAGTGGACGCAAGGTGGAAACTTTCCTTTTTGTGAAGATTCAGTTCATGGCTTTCTCTTTGCTACTTTATCTCTTTCCATCCTCTTGTTGTCCTTCACGGGTTGCTTGCCTTTATGCTTTGCTTGAAATGCCACTTCTTCTACTTCTTCATCCCTTATACTTGTTTTTTGTTCTTAGGCTTACAACTTACTACTCAGCTCTGCGATGGATAAAGTCTTCAAATCACAAGATTCCTCTATTGCTGAAATCTTGGACTCAAACCTTGCAGGTAAGCTTATCATCATCTTCTCCACCACCTTTGAATCTAGAAAAGTTTCACCAAATAATCTTATCTTGTTTACAATTTCCAGAAGTTTGGCAGAGTACTCCTTCACGGTATCTCCTTCTTTCATCCTCAACATCTCAAATTCTCTTTTAAGAGTTAAGAGTTTGACAGATTTCACTGTCACTTCCATCAAACTCCTCTTTTCGCTTCTCTCGTACTTCTTTAGGTGTTTCACAAGCCATTATTCTTGTGAAATCATCTGAAAGTGTTGAATGAAGACAAGTGAGTGCCTTTGGTTTCTTGGACTTTGCATCTTCATAATTCTTATTTGTGCAACAGTTGGATTTGGTTCAAGTGGAGGGGGATCATTTTCACTTCCAACTGTTTCCCATTGACTAAGAGCTTTGAGATAAGCTTTCATCTTTATCACTCATATGTGATAATTTTCTCTTGTAAACATAGGAGGGCTTGTACCCAAGAAGCTGTTGGATGCCATTGTTACTGCTGTTCAGCTCTCTCGGCTTAGAAGAACTGAAAATTTTTTATCTTTAAGCCTTCACAGATTCCTCAAGAAGATTGACTCTGATACCACTGTTAGAATTTGAAGCTTAAGAGAAGGAAAAGAGAAGGTTTTGGCAATAGCTTTTCATTCATACATACATACATAGTCAACATCTTACAAAAGACTACACTTATAGCTACATGAGTCTTACAAAACACACTTCATAAGTCTTACAAGACACATAATTTTACAAGACAAACTTTACAAAATAAGGACTACCATTTAATTTTTTTTAAAAAAACTAAACATAATATTTAAAAGAAAAATCTCATATTCTAACATAGCATTCATTTTTTTTATTATTATTGAAATGAGTTTGGGTGTAATGGCAGGGGACCTGGTATAGCACTGCTGGTTGTATCTTGGGTTGTAACATTATACACCCTATGGCAAATGGTTGAGATGCATGAAATGGTTCCAGGTAAACGTTTCGATAGATATCACGAACTGGGGCAGCATGTTTTTGGTAAAAAGATGGGGCTATATATCGTGGTGCCTCAACAACTGGTTGTTGAAGTTGGCCTTGACATTGTTTATATGGTGACTGGAGGAAAATCACTACAGAAGATCCACGATTTAGTCTGCACTGACAATTGTGTAGAAATCAAACTGACCTACTACATCATGATGTTTGCCTCTGTCCATTTTGTGCTCTCTCATCTTCCCAATTTCAATGCCATATCTGGTGTGTCTTTGCTAGCAGCTATCATGTCCTTAAGGTATGTGTCGTAATTACTGCTCGCTTCACCTTATTTAGGACACTGCGCTGCGCCCACAGCTTTATTTACTTAATTATTATGTGTTCAACGTACAGCTACTGTATCATTGCTTGGGCGGCTTCAATTGAAAAGGATAAGCAACCAGATGTGAGTTACGCGTACAAGGCTAAAAACCCAGGGGAAGGTGTTTTCAACTTTTTCAGCGGATTAGGAGAAGTGGCTTTTGCATACGCGGGTCACAATGTGGTGTTGGAGATTCAAGCTACAATCCCTTCAACACCGGAGAAGCCATCTAAAGGACCTATGTGGAAGGGAGTCGTTGTTGCTTACATTATTGTGGCTCTATGTTACTTCCCAGTTGCACTTATCGGCTATTACATATTCGGGAATTCAGTATCAGACAACATTCTCATCTCTTTGAACAAACCTACTTGGCTCATTGTCATGGCCAATGCCTTTGTTATTCTCCACATCATTGGGAGCTATCAGGTGCATGAGACATGAAACGCGTTTTTGTCATCTTTGTTTGAATATAGAAACTAAATTTTACCTTGTGCGCTATTGTAGCTCTATGCAATACCGGTGTTTGACATGGTTGAGACTTACCTTGTAAAGAACCGTAAGTTCAAGCCAACATGGTACTTGAGATTTATCACCAGGAACCTTTATGTGGGTAAGTTAGTCGCCTTCATTTGTCCCATACAACAAAATTTTGCAGTAGAAACTAACCTTTGCTGGTACTTTTTGTGTTGCTTTTAGTTGGACTACATTTGTAATGCCTTTGCTCTTATTGCAGCTATCACAATGTTTATTGGAATCATCTTCCCTTTCTTTGGGGGGCTGCTTGGATTCTTTGGAGGTTTTGCTTTTGCTCCAACAACCTATTTTGTAAGTTGTTTCTCCCTACCATCTCTTTTGTTTCCCTTATCCGTTTTATTTCTTGCAAACTTGGTAGCATCGATCCCCGTTGTCGGAAAATTATATCGAGCAAAGAGTAGCAAGGGGATTTTTTTTCTTACATGAACTCTTGGCTTTCGATAGCTCCCTTGCATCATGTGGCTTGCAATCTACAAACCAAAGAAATGGGGTCTCTCTTGGACTACTAACTGGGTATGATGCAAATTCTTCTGCACTTTGATATTTTCAATTTTCTGATACTGCATTGCTTAAGCTTAAAACTGCAACTAATTTGTTCAAATGATGACAGTTTTGCATAATACTGGGAGTTTTGCTGACTATTTTAGCACCAATTGGCGGCTTAAGGACCATCATTGTACAAGCCAAGACGTACAAGTTCTTCTCTTAGACATTTTCCCAACTTCCATTAGCTTAGGAGAATCTCATGTAGCATTCAAGTCCAAGAAAAGGGACATAATTGAGACGAATATTAAGGTCTCATGATCATCTTTAGTTGATGTGCATTTCTTCTAGTGTCTTACAATGTAAATGGAGTAACAAAACTTTGTCAGCTATAGCAACTTTTAGTGTCTCTTTCCTTTCCAGAAAAACACAAAACAAATGGATATGATGACGACAAAACTTCTTAGCTTTTCATAAATGTGTCTGCCCTTCTACTTAACACAACATTCAACTCTGAAATCTTCATGTTTACTCTCGTCATTTTAAGAATATTTCACGCCTAAAAGTTCGAGGACATAGTGAATTAGATAATAATAACTCCGTAAAATAGCTGCAAAATAGAAGAACGATCTCAATCAACCTCCTAGCTTGGAACGCGTGAACCAACTTTAAGGCCCCGTTTGGCCATGAAAATAATAAGTTTAATTATAAAATTTGCTCTCTCGCAAACCAACTAAAGTTTAACCAGATAATTTTTCGCTAATTATAAAGATCGCTAATTTGTTCAGTTCTAAATTTGAACAGAGTCCACCCTTTACCAAACCTTACACCAATAACCGTTAAAATGCGAAACTGTTGAATGCAAAAATCAATACTTCCCATATTTTCTTTTTATCTGTTTTTTTCTCTTTTTTTTTTTTTTTTTTTTGGGGGGGGGGGGCTTTCACAGTATGGATGAGAATTCATGTTAAACCTATTACAGAATTCTGCAAACTATGATACAGCAATAGTGGCAGAGGGTAGTAGCTTAATCAATTTCACCTTCCTCAACATCAACAGGATCACTTGGGATAGTAGCCGGTTCACATTCTTCCTCATCATCATCCACCTTCATGAACAACCCCAGTTGCTCCAAAGGATTACTGTCTCCAAATTTGAAACTACCTAACCCATCCTGGGAATGGTCCGGACTGGTCTCGTCTACCGAGCTATGTAATTGCTCAGTAGGAGCAGCAGTCAGCATCTCCAAATCCTCGAGGAACTTTGAATTCTCATTAATGTCTACAGTCTTTTCCATCTGCACAAACCAATGGAAGTTCCGTTTGATATTTTAGCTCAAGTACATGCAGCTCTAAGCACTTGACCTTCTACAACATGATATATATCTTCTACTACTCACCTGGAGTAATGCCTGTCTTGCTGCTTCTCTATCGCGCTCTCTCCTCCTCTTAGCCTCAGCTGCAGCTTCCACTTCTGCACGTCTTTGAGCTTCTTCAGCAGCTTTGGCTTCTGCTTGCAGCTTAGCTTTCGCTGTTCATGGAAATTAAAATTATCAGGTTTCCAAACAAAAAGAAATTGCTTGCATGTTTAATATTGGGTACCTTTCCTCCTCTGTATCTCAATTTGTTCCCTTTCACGACGAAGTTTCTCCGGATCGCCCTTCTCGACCTTTACAGCAAAATTATAGGATTGAATGACACACGGGTCAAAATAAATGGAAAAGAAGTAGCACGCCTATAATAAGCAGCATGCTCACCTCAACAAGTGTCTTCTCTCGAGCTTTTAAAATTGTATCCGCAAATCTGTTCTTCAGGACAGCAGCCCTATAGAGCTTTCCAGGGGAGACCCTCCTCTCACTGAGCTCACTCTCCCCTAAAATGTTAAAAATACAACAGACGAACCCACAAATTAATAGAAGCAAGAGGAAAAAACCAACTTTTCTTATGTTATCTTTATCTTTAAGAATAAATAAATAAAGAAAAAAAAAAACTTTTCACTTCTCAACTCACCATCTTGATATGCTTCTGACTCAATAGAGAGTGGCATTTGCTGAGAACTTTGCTCCAGCTGGTCCGCGCCACTGATAGACTCTGGAGATTAAACAAGGACTGAGATAGCAACATCTACAAAGTCGATGGATAGACATAACAAAACAACCTGACTACAGGATCTCCGAACACCACCTACAGACTCTGGAGATTAAACAAGAACTGAGATAGCAACATCTACGAAGTCGATGGATAGACATAACAAAATAACCTGACTACAGGATCTCCGAACACCACCTGACAGAGCCTAAAAAATTAATAACATAACGCTGGATTCCTGAGGTTTATTCTCTTAGATGGGCCCGCTCTCTTTCAGGTCTATACAAGCTCTATTCAGGAGAAAAAAGATCCCCCTAAACCATTCCATGAAACCACTAGACACCACACACTTTACAAACCATATAGGTATTCTCTACTACATCCTCTCCACATTTCAGATAAGTGCTCAGTTTGAAATACAGGATAATCATCAACAGAATTCTCTACTACATCCTCTCCACCTCCCGAGATAGTGGTAAGGTCTGCATACACTTTACCCTTCCCAGACCTCACTTGTGGGATTTAATTGGGTATGATGTTGTGTTTTGTAATTCTCTACCATATTAAATCAAAAAGAACTCACGATTTCCATCAGCTAAACTATTGACAGCTTCCTTTCCATCAGCCTTTGCTGGTGATCTGTGATCCTGTGGTCAAACACCGGCACAAAAAGACTTATTAGGTTTCCAATTACTCCAAAGCAGCTTCAATGGCAATAAACACTGTGAAGGTTCATTTAGAAACTATTGTATCTCTCTTCACCTGCTCAGCTTGATTAGATGTTCTTTGAGCCTCAGACTCATCATCAGAAGAGCTACTAGAATCTGAATCTGGATGGAACAGAGATGAAAGAACAAGTTAAGACAGCATTGGGAATTCTAAATTAACAATGAATAAAGCAATCCTGCTAAAACAGCAACTACAAGTTGCTTTATATTGAGAGATGAATCTACACTTGTATGGATGAACATGAAATCTGAAACACCATTTAAGTATTTAAGTTCCTCTTCAGTTTTCAAAGAAAATAGATAGAATAAATTCAATTTAAGAAGCATGGTACAAAAGATGATCAAGTTTTAACGAAAACTGAAAAGGAATGCTGGGCAAGAGAACTACTAAAGAATATAGTAGCACCAACACAAGCTTCAAACGAAATAGTTAAAGCTTAGAAACAACACACACGAACACTCGATTTACAGAAATATCTATGAACTTTCTGAATACAGTAAATCGAGGCCACAAGCATCCAACATTTTAGCAATCATGCATCATTATCGCCAGGGTGGTCAGTTATTTGGCAAATCACTTGACTGGAAATTGACGGGTACTCAAAAGAAAAAGAGAGCAAGTAATAGGTGTTCTGAGCAAGTAACATGACATGGATTTCTTCAAACGTACTAACGATGCAGCAACGTAAGAATCCATACTATGCAGTGAGGAACTAGGAAAGGATATATAAGATCAACAATAAAAAATCTGAAACAAAATAGTTTAGGTTATTTAAAAAGAACCAATTCAGAACGTAAAAGATTCATCAAATCACAATCATCTAGAAGGTTAAAGATTTCCAATTAATAAAAACTTGAAGTGAAAAAGAGCACATCCCACAAAGATGGTAAAACCAGTTCGATGACTTGATGTCTTTAAATTTCACCTTACCAGCCCTAGAAGATAAGCAAGCAAGATATGCTATGAGCAGGAAAAGTCACAAAAAAGCAGATCAATGAACAAGTAGGATGCACCACAAGAATGCACAACAGAAACAAAATGAAGAATATCGATGAGTCAATGACCGATCTGAATTACCATTAGGACCCCCTGTACTTGTACGTTCATCTCTTTTAGGATCTTTATCTTTTGTAATCTCAATTGAAGGATAACTTGAGACAGGAGGCTCATTTCCACCAATATCAACCTCCTCATCAACATGGTCATTATCTGTATATTTCCAGTATTTAGAAGAAAATTTGTTGAAGTTCGAAATCTAACACCAAACAACACATAGCATGCATGAAATCAAAGAAGAGTGAGTAAGAACCTCCTTCTAGGTGCATGGATGAATTACTAAGCCCTAATTCATTTGGCAGCTGAAAAACGATAAGAGAGAAAAATAATTCATTAACATCAAACACCAGGGGAGAGTCCATTATACATTGAATCTGAAGATACATTCTTTGATCGTAACCTACCTCTATCTCACAAGGTTCAGCTTTTGCATTGCCTTTTTGTTTCTCTTGCAAAAACTTATTTAGAAGCTCCCGTAACTTGAACAAAGTATCATCAGAGAGAACATAGATGTCAATCTCAATCTCATCTTCACCAGCTGCTGTTCCATTTGAACTCTGTTCCTTCAAAAAATCAATGATGTTGTCGGGCAGATCACCAAGTGAAGCTTCTAGTTCACTACCTAGTTTATGTTTCTCTTCGTCGGTCATCTTGCATTTAGGAGGTTCTGGCATAACTACATGCTGTGTTGGAGAAAGTTTCCTCTTCTTTGAAGCAGTTTCATTTTCTTCATGCAAGCCTGATTTTTCTTCCACTGATTCAGCATGGTTTGCAGGCAGCTTTTTCTCAATTGTTTTCCATCTCAGTTCAAAAAATTTGCTCATCTCATTAGCCATGGCATTGACCATATTACCAGGGGGGTTGTAGGTCAAGGCATTAGAAAACGTCAGTCTCACATCAGCAAGAAACTCCAGTGGACTCAAGTAAGCACCTGAAGTCAGCCTCTTCTTTATTGTTCCCAAATCCATTGGGTGTTTAATGACAGTGAAATAGTCTGGAATATTTAACTTAACTATGTCAACAGGTGTATTAAACACAGGACCATGCTGATGTGACATCAACTTTTTCAACAAGTTCTCACACTGTTTCATCAATGTTGCATTTGAACTGGAGGGTACTGACCCAGGCTTAACAGATTTAAACCTGCCTGACAACTCCCTGCTCAAACCCCCTTTTTTCTGAGCAAGAGGCTTTGACTTTTTTCCAAACCTGGGGTTTCCTGCAGATTTCTTCTTGCTTGCTAAAGGGAGCCCTTTCTGTGCATGGCTACAGCTAACAATATCACTGGAAGATGAAACTGCAACTACACTTGTCCGATAAAACTCAACTTTCTTCTGAAGAATTCTAGTTTGTTCAAGATCAGATCTCAACTGCAGAACCAAGTTTTTCCTCTCTGATGGTGACAGCGTGGATAACGGTATAACTTGGATGGGCACAGCAAAGCCATCATGTGAGGAAGAATTTATATTTATCCATCTCTGCTGAGGAGTAGCTGAATGTCCTGAAACAGCAACTCTCGCATCGAATCTCCCTGAACTTCCAGAGCCCTCCGATCCATAATTAGTGGCAAAACCAGCAGAACTACCTCCACGCAACTTATCTTTCCTGGCCATCCTTCAGACTGCAGAATAGGTACTACTTGACCTCAGCAAAACGGATTTTCTCTAACCTATCACAAAAGAAGAGATGTTCTCAGGAAGTCAATCCTTACACTGGCCATAAAAAAACAAAAAGAGTTTGATTGACAGGAATTCCTAGAATATATACTAAGAGCTCCAAGGGTAGAATGTAGCCATTAGTCTGTCACAACAATTTCAAAATAAAGTTCAATTCAGAAACTTTAAGTTTTATGGTTCAGTCCCAGTTAATAAAATTTCATCTTTCCTCTTATAAACTCATTGCTAGTTGTCCCATGTGACGTCAGTATGCTGAGAGGTAGTTACAACCTCAATCTTTAAATCCTTATCCGCACAGGTATGTTGTGCACGAATGCTATCAATTGAGCACGTTTGACTACGTTCCCTTATTAAATTTTTCTCTCCCTTCACTACTTTTTTTGTTCAATTTTGTTGTCAAATTTCATTTTCTCTCGTGTTATTTATTTGATCTTTGAGCTTTCATTGCAAATTAACACTGGAGCTGGAGCTTCTAAATATCAACTGGGACACACAATCAAAAAAATCAACAATGAGAGGCTTGAATCAAAATTTCAAGCTTTTGCTATTGACAGCAACTGAAGGTCAAGCTGCTGGAAACTGCTAACAATCATTTAGTTCGGATTGATTTCTAATATGATCACTAGACTGATAGTTATTATCCCAGAAAGTCATCTATCACTTGATTCCATTTTTTCCCAACAAACAAAGTGACTTTATGAGAGAATAACTACTTCCTCTGTTTCAATTTGTTCGTCTTACTTTCCTTTTTGGTTGGTTTCATAACGAATGTTTCTTTCATTTTTTGGAAACTCTTTAAGTCTAACTGTCCACATGGCATATTTAAAACCTCAAGATTAAAGGATATTTTGATACATTGTCAACACCACCACCATACCCAATGTATTCCCACAAAAAAGGACATTTTGATACATTCTACGTATGTTTAATTTAAGACCACAAGATTCAAAAGTCTTCTTTACTTTCTTAAACTTTGTGCCAAGTCAAAACCAGACAAACTAGTTGAAACGGAGGGAGAGTTAGCTAAATGACCATCTGAGAAATTTTCTGCTCTCTTTTGCTATTGTGCTGGTTCAGGACAATTTTGAAGGAAAAAAGAAGAGTGAAGAGAATTATCGTAGGATGGACCGATGGAGACTTTGTTTATTAAGATGGAGGCTAAATGGGCGTGCTGAAATATCTCCTCGTGCTCCGATCATACTTGCTCAAGGAACTCTGATGATGAATTAGGAACAATCCTTTGTTGGCAGGAATACAAGCTTGACTCTCTCCAACAGTTGCACCTGGATATAGAGGGTTTCCAAATGCTTCAACTGTGCAGAAGGAAGAGAACCAAGAAACACAACCTACCATTTTCGACTTTCTATTTATGAAGGTGCTCATCACATGGATCATATTTCATGGTTGAGATGTGACTTTCTTTGTGGATAGATTATTTGTTAAAAATACTTTTAAGGATAAATATGATGGAGATCAGGATTATGACATCACTTGCTTCTCAAATAATGATCATAAGGACTAAGAGGTAAGAGCTAAAAATCTTACAAGCCCAGGCTAGTTACTAAGCCGAAATAGAAATTTGCATCTAGTCTACACATTTCCTCGTTAAAACTCATGTACTTCAATTGTTCTTTGCACAAAATCCCTAGCAAGTACTTGTTGCTTTTTACGCTGTTTCGCACTTTCTATCGCTTGTGAAGGTCTCCAAAGCTGATTAAATAGCATCATGTGAGAGGGTTATTACTGAAACCTCCTTGCAAAATAGATTAATTAGGTATCACGGCATGGTCTAAGGTAAGTTATTTAATACATGATTCATTAGAAGGGCACTTGTGTGTCCTAACCATTAAGAAGAGATAGAGCAGCATTTAGTGGCCTTCATTAGTCTGGGAAGGCGGAAAATAGGTTCAAATGTGTGATACTAGTCAAAAGTGCAAATCAGAGAATGTGGCACACCTAGGCTACAACAAACCCTTCCAATTCTAGAGAGAGCACAGGAGTATGTAGTTGTGGATTAATAAAGGGGCGGCCAAGTCAGATGGTAACTGCGCATCCTTCTTTTGAGACCTATCTAGAATTGAAATTTTACCCTTTTCCACCCATTACTAATGGATGCGGCCACAATCACTATCACTTCGACTGTTTGATGATGCGAGGTAGTTACTTCAGCTATTTTTTTCAATTTTCATTTCTCTATGTTATATTATGATCAATCTTTCAATTGAAGTAATTAGAAAAAAAGATCTTTCAATTGAAGTAACAAATTCTTCTTTCATCTATGACAGGGTAGCCATCAACACCACATGCAAAAAAGCAACGCGTTTCCCCATGTATCCTCAAGCTCATGCTTTGTGGAGGAAACTAGTTATTCCTCAGTAATCAAGAAAGCAACTAAACTGCAACATTACACTGCAAATACATTCAAGACCATAAATTTTCTTTCACTCACTATATTTACATTAATTCTATGGTAAATGAAACCTTACTCGGCATAAGAAGAACATTGTCACATGTAAAGTTAACATATTGATAATACAAAAATAGAATAAATATACCAAATCAGTCTGCATAATTCATTCAAGAACAAGCCAATTACAGAGCCTTCACTATTTTTACAGCTTCAATTTGACTATTCCGAGGAAAAGGAAGAAAATCAATTAACAAGAATCACTTGCTAATACAAATTACCTTTGCTTAATAAGCTGCCGATCCCAAATGGCAACGCCCAATTACACCAATCCTAAGCAATTCGATGAAATACAGATGAAAATTCAACAAGGAGCAGCTGTAATTCTCAAAATAGCAAACCCTAGAATTGTCAATTTATCCCAATTTGCCTCCAAATAGCACCTCTAGTTCAATCCTTCCCCAAATTCGAATGAAAAATTGAGCAATTATACGCAAACCGACCCGAATTAAATAGGAGAAGCTGAAAGCTCGAAGCACCAGTTCCTTCAATATACTAGTACTAGAAAATAAAGAAGATAACTCTTTTTTCTTCCCTTTTTTTCCCCCCCCTCTCGCTAATGATTTTTTTTTTTTTTGACGGGTTTTTAGAACGGCTAACTCCTTATTATAGAGGGAATTGTTGACTTTACTAACGACTTTCGGATAAATCTCAACCGTCAATATGGTGGCGGCTAATTAACGGATGGTATTATTTTGTACTTCCGTACTAAGATTTAGATCTGACGGATGAGGTGGAAGGGTATTAATGGAAAGTTATGATGACAAAATCACCTGACCTAAATTTATTAAATTTTTGCAAATTATATACTGCTAACGACTGTCGGTTGTTGCAGTACACATGCAAATTATTTCCTCCGTCCAGTTTTACTCATAATTAAAAAGAAATATGAATTTAAATTAATATTTAAAAAAAAATCATAATATTAATATGATAAGAATTGTAAATCAATGCATCTATCACAAAATTTTTGAACATTTATATTTAAAATTTATAATATTAAATTAATTTATTTTAATTTATTTTTAAAATTTAAGTAAATTGACATTCATAAAATGAATTGTGATAAGTGAAAGCGAATGAAAGAAGTGGAAGATTCTGAACTTATTAACATCCACAAATTTGATAACATTTTTTTAAAAAAAACAAACAAACAATTCTCTCTGAATGAGAAAAATAATTTTCAAATTAATTGCCTTCTCTCTGTCCATCTAACTGTCCCAACTCTCACCCTAACCTTTTGCAATTTTGCTACAGTATATATTAATATTTATATTATAATTTTTTTTATTTATTTATACATTAAAAAATAAGTAAGAAATTCACTTTTCATTCCAAACGCATCCTTAATGTTGTTTATCTTTGCTCAAATTTGATTTAAGATGGCATAAATTTTACTTATTTTTATTTTTATTGTTGGTTAGGTCGCACTCTTAGGTCTTATTAAGTGCTTATTTTCTATTCGAATATATAAATTTAATTACTAGTTCAATAGCTCGTGCAAGGTATGGGCCCAATAAATATCCTTTTTTTGGTTTGCTTTAGCTATTTGCTCAGCTTTTTTCGAGTTCATAAAAAAATATTTTTTCTTTTTTTGTAACTTTTTAATTTCATATTTTCACGTGACATGCTTAAAATCACAAAATTTAAAATTATTTTGATATATTTTATATATTTTTAATTCAAAATTATAAGATTTTAAATTTTTATTTACTTTTAAATTTTGTGCCAAGTCAAATCGTACAAACAAATGATTTGATTGTCTGTTTTTATGAAAAACAAATGATTTGATTGTCTATTTTTTATTTTTTGTTTGGCGTAAAGTTATGTTATTTAAGCCCATCAAAAAAAAGTTTCTCTTTCTTTTCCAACTTTTTGATTTCATTTTTTCACGTGACATGCTTAAGATCACAAGATTTAAAATTATTTGGATATATTTTACATATTTTAATTCAAAATTAAAATGAGCTCGATGTCGCAACGCCAGTCTCATCTACATCTTCGGGAAGCTGACATGTTGACGCCCACCAGCTTGCTTATTATGGAGGAAGCGGACATGTTGACGGAGACCTGTCTGCGTCTTGCCTTTTGCCTCTTATTAGATAGTAATATTTATGTCGTGAAGCTAACATGTTGACGCCCACCATTATTGCCTCTTATTAGAAAGTAAAATGAAACCAATTCATAGGCCTTTTTATGTTTTATCAGCTCCCTTATAAACGGAGGGAGTATACGCAGGAAGACTCGAAAAGACACAATTATTAAGGGATTTAGTGAAGGAATCAATTTTCTAGAAACTGATTAAATTAAGGCAACATGGATCTCTAATTAACATACTCCGCGCGTTTTAAATTACTCGTCCCAAATTTTATAATTCGATTTCCCATTTTACTTATCTTTTTGCATTAATCAAGAAGAGACAATTTTTTTTCTTCACACTTTACCCTTTGCATTAATTATTTTTTCTTTAAATTAAAATATAAACATTATTTAATATGGGTACTATGATAAACTAGTCATGTTATTAATTATTTTTTTAATTAATGTGTCATCTCAATTTGGGACGGATAATTTGATACTGAATTTGAAAGTTAAAGACTAAAGTTGAGTTTTTTTTTACTTGCAAATCTTTTTGCCACAATTTGTCCACAATAGAAAAAAGTTAGGTTCACACTATAAATTAGTTAACTTTTTGACATTTTTACTCTGTGTAAAAATTTATTTGATACAAAGCTCTGTTAGTCTTTTCACAATTGTGATCAAATTTGGACCAAAATATTATGGTCATTTAGCACTTTCCTTTTTTTTATTATGTAAGAAACCATGCACGATATTTCAGTTTCTTGAAGATTGATTCCTTCACTAAATCCCTTAATAATTGTGTCTTTTCTTGTCTTCCTGCATATACTCCCACCGTTTCGTTTTAGTGGTCCTCTTTCTAAAAATATTTATTTTAATTTATTTATTTTTTTTTTTTTTTTATGATAGGTGTAAAATGAATTAAAATAACGTAATTTAAATGTTAAAGAGGGAGTACATATACGCATAATTTGCTCATCTCAAGGGCCTATATAGGGAAAACCCAATAATTCAGATGGGCCCGAGCAGTTGCACATTGCCCCAGCCAACCAGTGAAGAATTCAAGGCCCAATATATTGGTCCATATCACTCGGAGAACTAGTTTATCAATATGATTAAAAAAAGTATAAATAACATAAATACCAATCTTTTAAAAATAATTATACTTACTCCCATTTTTTTAATTACTTTACTCTCTCTCCCTATTAATATACTTAACATAGCCGACATATACATAGCATTCTGTGTATGTGTTGGGATTTTTGTAATATGTTTAGGGAGTTGAGATTTTTTGTAATATTGAAAACATAAGTTGTGTATTTAAGTAATTTTTAGTTTAAAAAAACATATTTCATTGACTAATCCCTTTCATGCTTACTAATTATTTCAATTTTATAGTACTGGCTTTAACTATAACGTTAGCTTAATTTATTGGTTTGAGCAAAGTGTGGAAATACTTTTTTTGAGAGGCAGATGCGTGAGTAACGCGTAAGAATATTCCTTCGAGAGTGGAACAACAACTCAAAACGGCTATCAATACCCCGTAGACTGAGGAGCAAAAGAAGGAATCCGTCTGAACAGAGCTTGTGTCTGATTAGCTAGTTGGCACGGTATACACGAAATTTACACTATCAGTGCATATGTTATGTATAAGATATTCACGGCCTATATAGTTGCTATATACATACTTTATACACATTATATAAGCTAAATGATCAAATGGTTCAGGCCCGTAGTTATCAAATAAAATGACGTAAAACAAACTTCGTTTTTCATATAAATTTAATCAACATCTGAAAAATTAATAAGTAATGACTCTCACAAAACTTTGAAATATTAATAATAAGAAATGACGTGATTAAATTATATCGCAGTCATATAGTGTGATGCCTTCATAAATTAGTAGTCCCTCCATTTCAACAAGAATGATCTACTTTCCTTTTTAGTCCGTTTAGAAAAGAATGACTCCTTTTCTTTTTTGGCAATACTATAATTTCAACTTTCCACATGACATATTTAGGACCACAAGATTAAAGGGCATTTTGATACATTTGACCCAACTTTAATTTAAGGTCACAAGATTCAAAAGTCTTCTTTATTTTCTTAAACTTTGTGTCAAGTTAAAATAGGTCATTCTTTATTAAACGGAGGGAGTATCATTCAAAACCTTTTGATTTCTCATGTTATATATGTTTTAGTTTAGCAAAGGTGAAAATTAAATAGAGACATCAAATCGGTTAAGGTTAAACTAGTTAACTAGTTGATGATTATGATTAACTTAACACTATAAAAGAATGGGTAAATTGTGGCACTTTATTTATGGGGTTATAAGAAACACCCACTACACATTTATTTTGTAGCGCTTATGTTAACTCCCGCAAAATAATTATTTTTAGGACGGTTTAACTTTGGAGGTTGTAAAAGCCCTCCACTAAACTTTCGACTTGTGGCGTGTGTTTCAACTTCCCCGAAATTCTTCTTGTTATGGCGATTTCGTTTTGTAGGGTTTCTCACTACAAAAAATCTGAATGATCCTGACGATTTATTTTGGGTGCAGTGACGATTTATAACCACCATAATGAGCATAGAATGGAGGTTTTCAGTGTTGTCACAAATCCGTCTGCTATTAATATTATTTTGACGGTTTTAAGAGAACCACCATAAAATTCTTGCATACTTAATTAACAGTGACTTTTATAATTTGTATTGTGGCAGTTTCAAACAGTCATAAAATAAATATTTTATATGATCTATTATAATTGCATAATATTTTGATAGTTTCACCCTACACAATTAATTATTTTATAATACCAATTTTCAAGAATAATTTAATTTTTTTGAAAATTTTCATTATTAAAATAAATATATTTCATAATAACGTATCAGGTATATATTATTATATTACAAAAAAAAAATATTGGGAGAAAAGTTGACGGTTGATGGTGTTTAAGAGAAATTCGTTACTTGGAATAACGTTTTGCCCTTAATAAATTACTCATGGTAATGACTCTCTGCCCATGTATAGACATTTATGTCGCATACTATACTCAAAGGTTTGTGTGACCGACATCTCGTGTCCGCAATAAATATTGAGCGAGCCATTAGTCATAACTCACTACTAAGCGTATTGAACTATATCGAGTACAAACATCCCAAACACTATTGCAACCAACTAATCACAATATGCATTTATGATCATTATCAAAACATACATATCGACTTCACTCTAAATATACCTTTAGCCCAAAACATCCATTTCATTCGCCTCTCAACCCCAATTCTACCATCTTCATCGATTACCAATTGTAATCTCTGCTCGGAGTGACAACGACATTCGATGGGTTCAGATCATTAGACGAGAAGTCACTAGTGGAGTATATAAAAGCTACTTTAATTTTTTGGTTTCAATTTTTATATCAAATAAACTGACTGTCCAATAACTCGATAACGAATTGATGAAAAATCATTAAGCCAGAACGAATCAAATGATATCATATTGGGTCGTTAGGGGTTCAACACATATCAGAATTGATAATAAATAAGTTAAATCGTTTACACAAAATGAACCGAATCTCAACTCAACTAATTGGAAAAAAAAAAACACCAATTTTTTTCCCTCTATTTTGATTTGCATCTGAGACATCATGGTTCTCAACCTAATACAACAACTATTTTCCTCATTGTCCTATTGGAGTGGATGGCAACGAGGATAAATATGGATTGAGTGATGACAGATGCATAAATAAGAGTTCACTTTGCAAACAAACATGATAACTAACCGTAGATTATAAACAATGGCATAATAGGATACAAATATAAAAGAGACACCAAAAGTTATCAAATAAATTATTTCAATTTTTAAAATGTGCTTCTATTAAATTAAAATTAAAACTTAATAAAAAAAAGAAGAGGAAAACGTAGATGTTGTTTTTCCCTCCTTTTATGTATTGTTTTTCCCTCCAAATTTCCACCTCCCCCTCCATCTTCCCACCATCCCCTGTTCTCCCATTTTCTTGGTGAAAAACTTCCCCAAAAGTTCCACAAAGTCATGTCCCTGATTGTAGTAGTAGTGTCTTTACCACAAATTGACCATGTGTATTTTTCGCAATTTTTATTTTTGATATTATTTCGTTTCAAATTTTCTTCAGATCCAGCCTTGTCTCACTGCTGTTACATCAGTAACTGATGGTTTAAAGAGACTCTACCATGAAAAGTTGAAGCCACTGGAACTTACTTACCGCTTGATTTTGCATCTCCGACTCTGGTGAGTGGCTGAAGAAGCGTACCGCTTATGTCTTAATAGTAGTACTTTCAACAACCTTATAGATGTTAAACTTGTGTTTGTTAATTCTTCTTTTTGTTTGTTGTCACAGACGGAGAGCGATTTTGATGCCAAGCCTATGGTCATGCTTTTGGGTCAAAACTCGACAAGAAAAACCACTTTTATCAAACACTTGCTAAAGTGCAATTATCCAGGTTAGTATGACCAATTTCTATATATTTATTTAATACCTGTCATTTGTTACTAATGTTGATTCTTCTGTTTGTTCTTTTCTTATCTCTTTTGGTTGAAATAGGTGCACACATCGGACCAGAGCCAACAATTGATTGATTTATTGTGGTTACGGTAAGTACCGTCCAATTTCTCTACCTTTGTTCCATATGTTTTATGTCCTTGGTTAAAGATATATAGATCCTATTCTAATTGTAGTAATCACAATAGTAGTAAAACTAATAGTTCTTTGCAGTCATTCGTTTCTAATAAGGTTTTCTTGGCAATACATTAGCGACACAATTTGATTGTACATTTTGTTTAAGGTAGTGGTTTCGCGATTTTAGTGTCTTATGGTGATTTTTTGCTTTGTTTGGTCCAGATGAAAGAAGCATTCCTGGCAACACTATTATTGTTCAGGCTAACTTTTCGATCACGGATTTGACAAAGTTTGGTGGAGCATTTTTATCAAAATTTGAGTGTTCCCGGTTGCCACATTCTGTGATTCAATGTCTAGTAATTCCTTTTACATTATCATACTATGCATCGTAATTCAATAATTAGTCTAATTAATTTTATTACTTGATAGCTCCTTGACCATATTTCATTTGTGGACACTCCTGAAGTTTTATCTGGAGAGAAGCAAAACTATCATGAGATATCCTACCTGTGCAACATAAATGAATTATAAGTTGTTGTGGTCATTTGATCAATGTTGCCTATCTTCCTCTTGAACTGATCAGCCATTTAATATTTTAAATTCACAGTTTTGATTACGGGTTCCTGTGAACTCAATAACTTTTGCCCAGACTTCATATATATGTTTAGAAATTTCCTAAATATCTATAATTATTCTATTGTAAACTTAATTATTTCTTTTTGTCTATATAAACTTGAAGTCGATGAAGGAATTCAACTTCAAATCTCGGATCCACCTATGACTGTGATACTAGTAGATGAGTCTTTTGAGTATATACCTACTTAGTGGCGGATCCTAGAATTTTCTTCAGGGGGTTCGACAAATAAAAAAATAAATGTGTGAATAAGTCAACAAAATATAATTTCAAGGGACATAATAGTATATAGTCTATAAATATAAAATACTTAAACTTATATTTTAAAGTTTTTTTTTTATGCTTATACTTAAACTTATATTTTAACTTATTTTAAAGTTATTTTTTTTATATAGCAGGTGAGGTATGTAGTCTTTTTTTTAGGCTTATACTTAAACTTATATTTTAACTTATTTTAAAGTTATTTTTTTTATATAGCAAGTGAGGTATGTAGTCTTTTTTTAAATAGCTGTAGGCTTCTTCTTTTTTGTTCTGTAGGCGTCCAGCTGTAGGTTTCAGTCTACTTTTTTTAAAAAAGAAAATAGTTGTAGGCTTCTTCTTTTTTGTTCTGTAGGTGTCCAGCTCTACTTTTTTTAAAAAAGAAAATAGTTGTAGGCTTCTTCTTTTTTGTTCTGTAGGTGTCCAGCTGTAAAAAAAGAGCCTGATGGGGATCAAACCCGCAACCAAGCTTGAAGTAGCACCCCAAGAAGTGGAGATTGTACCACTAAGCTATCCAACAATCTTGTGTCAGGTGGTTCAAAATTAATATATATACATAAATGTAGATTTTCTACCTTATATATACAACGTAATTTTTTGTCGAGGTGGTTCGGGTGAACCCCTTGCCACTACGTAGGTCCACCCCTGTACGTACTGCTTGTTGGCTTAGACTTTTTATCCTCTGTCAACATACGAATACTTGTGTTATGGTTACCTTCATGTCCTTCCGGCCATACGGAGTTCCATAAGCTACTATTTTCATGAATAATAAGGCATAGAGTTTGCAGATATAAATTATTCTCTGCACGTACAAGTTGTCACCATATGTCATTATTTTTTGTATTTATTATATTTTTCTCACTATCTCACTTACAACAACAATATACCTAGTATACTCCCAGAATCTCACTTGAATGAAAGAATAAAGTTGGAATTTAAAAAATGTATATTTGTTTGGGACATAATGAGGGTACAATTATGGCCAGGATGAAAGGACGGAAAGAAGTTCGATCATATTTGGTCGGGAACATTTCTCGAATAAAAGCTGAATCTTCTGTGACATTACTAATCCAATTCCTTTACTCATCCATATCAGATGATTCCGCAGTTGAAAATTTCCCACTGAAGGAATTGAAGAAATTGAGCCCAATGCCAACTAAAGGAGTTACTGGATGCATCCGCAATGTCTCATTGATCAATGATGGATCGTATGAATGGAGGCTCTGCCAAATCAGATTCATCAATCAGGAAGTCTTGTCCAAGGTGTATTTTTGCCTGTGCTTTCCTTAGAATTTCTGGATTTATTGATACAACAACATACCAAAGTGTAATCTCTTAAGTGGAGTTTGGGGAGGGTGATTTTTTTTATTTCTGTTATTTCATCTTGTTTCATGTTTTATTATGACTTTGTTTACTGTCCTTTTATCCTGAGCCCGGAGTCTATCGAAAACAACCTCTCTACTTCTTGGGAGGTAGTGGTATGGACTGCGTACATCTTACCCTCCCTAGACCCCACTGTGGGAATACACTAGGTATGTTGATTATTGTTGTTGGATATATATAGTTGACTCCAACTAATTTGGATTTGAGGTGTACTTGGCATTATGATTATGCTTTAGAGATGTTTTTTGGTTTGTAAATGAATGTTGAGAGCTGTTAGTTGTTTGTATAATGAATTTGGTCAATTTGGAATTTCATCCACTAATCTTGCAAGATTTGATTTTTATTCCTTTTAAGGTGTAATTGTAATTGGAGATGGACTTTGAAGGAACAATAATTGTGTTGTTTTCAATTATAATTTGTTATGATGCTGGCTTGGGGCTTTCATGTTCCTCTACTATTTGCTACCTTAGCATGTCTTTTTCTTTGTTTCTCGTTTTACCTTTTTGGTTTTGCCACTTTTGTTAGATGGTCTATTTGTTAATTATGGGTATTTATCTGTTGTAATTTTCACTTCTTGGGATTCTTTTTTTCTGTTGAAGTGTGGGACTTGGTAGATGGATTTGGTAGACTTTTTCATCTGTTCCCACGGTGTTACTGGTCTTTCTGGTTGAGAGATATTTGTAAAAAAATTCTTGATGATAATTAGAGATCTCAATCTTTTGAAAACTAATTTGAACGATATGGGCTCTCCACTGTACACATGTAGAACCTTGGTTTATTTCTATGCCCCTTAGTAAATCATAAAAGTTTTCTTGGATAAGACAGCAAATCATAGTAGTTACTTTATTTACACTTATCTTGTGTTTTTTTTGAAGGGTTTGGCCTTTCTCCGGACCTTGCACATAACGGAAGCTTTAGTACACTCGGCTGCCCCTTTTCTATTTTGTGTTTCTTTGAATGTTCCTTCAACAGTCAAATCATTGAGTAGCTATGTTGCTCTAACTCTGCGTGTAGGATCTTCCAAAAGTAGTGCATTTTTGAATGATTCAACATGATACAACATTTTTGGAAAGTCCAATCTACGTAGTTAAGTAGTATCCTTCATGTCTCTATGCTCCTTCTGTATCGTTTGTTGAAATAATTCTTTTTAGCTTCTTTTCTAAATATAAAGTTCACTTGAACAACAATATAACATCCAAGCTGATTGTGGCATGCCTGTGAACTTCTTCATTGCCTTACAATTAAGTTCTTTCTTTTGTTCTTCAGATGGGAAGTATATCTGAGGATACGACTATTGTAGACCGTAAGCAGATACCCTTCAATAAATTCCTCCCAACTCTTAGGTCTGGTGAGTGGTCTGACATTGGAGGCCGTCGTGATATGAAAGATACTCACATCTGTATTACAGACATGGCTAAGAACTTTGGTCATAGTATTTGTGGTGAGGAATCTATCTCCTTTTATGGAGTAAGTTCTTTAAACTCGTTGAGCATCACAACCATATAAACTTGACTATTTACTCAATATACTAGTATGTGCATTTGTATCTTTCCGCAATATTTGATTTGTATTGTTGAGCTCAATAGGACTAAGAATCTTCACCTGTGTGGCCGTGTGGCATAGGATCTCACACTTGGACCTACAGGTATAAGAAGCTTATCTTATAAGTTTCCCATTAGGACCACGCATAATGTCTAATACTTGTTTTTCATTTAGAATCACTCTACGCCTTTATATAGAATAGGATTTTCTTAGGAGAAGTGGAGGAAAACTCGAGATAATAAGCCAAGTTTTCTACAAATTCTTAGCTTATCTAGCATCTGATATTAATCGATCTCTGATGCAAATTGTTTTAGTGACAGGTCTTTGATGGCCATGGTGGGAAGGGAGCAGTACTCTTTGTACGTGACTGCTGAACAAGAATCATAGTTCAGATGCGTTAATGAAAGCCGAGGAGCAGAAGAGGAAAACTAGTTCTGAGAGGTATGCGTGATATTAATTTGGGCTCGTCTTTTTTTCTCTTGCTCATCTTTGATCATGAATTTTTAATTCAGATATGAAGATATTCCACCATTCCTTACGCACTGTTACGTCTTTATAATATTATTAGCTCACATCAAAATGATTTTGGAATCAAAAGGAACAGATTCTGAACAAAATCACTGAATTTTGAATGGCCACGAACTTGATCTTCTATAACTTGTCTACACTTGGTCATGGTTGGAGTGCTGATTATCTTCATGAAAATTTGATTGCTTCTCATCATTATATGACTTAACGTTATTTGCTATGGCACTTTTCCCATCTGTATGGACTCATCAGCAGCAAATCTAATCTTGTTTAATCTTTTCTTGTCAGTAAATGAAATACAAGATCAGTTGCACGTGCCAATAAATGGGTCCATTCCTAGTAGAGCATAGATAAACCAGTAAGAGCAGGACATGATAACGGCAAATGACAGGAAAAATGGCATGTACCCCACGTTCTTTGTCCTGATTACTAGTCTAATGATAGACAGAGGAGATACATAACGAGGGAGAAGATGGTGGAAGCAACAAAAATATTGTAGCGGAGTTAAATTGCCACCAATTATTATTTTTTTAAGTACTAATTTCATATTGTAGTGGTTGAAAACTCCCACATAATTTTCTAAGAAAACAAACTAGTATTTTATTGTGGGATTTATAGAACACCACAGTATTTTTTTTGTGACATTGTGATCATATTGCGGGGGTTTATAAACTTCCGCAATATTTATTTTTTGAAACATTAATATCATATTGCGAGGGTTCTAAGCTGTCACTTATTAACTTAAAAAAATTTCACAAATTCAAAATTCATTTTGTGACGGACGTCAGGGAGATTTCGAAAAACCGCCACAATATTGCTCGTGGCAAAGCTTATTGTGGCACTTTCCGAAACCGTCACAATTCTTTTTGTCACGGTTAAAAACCGTCACAAATTAACATAAAATCCGTCACAATTTACCAGTTTTTTTATAGTGTAATTTCTCTTCTTGTTCACTAAGAGAAATCAACATGAGAAGATTTCGACCAAAGCTATGTTATATTTCCTTGAGCAACATTTTTTCGGTTCACTTATTAAAGTGATATTCTATTCATTCATCAACGAAAACAAACTTAAAATATTCTAATTTGTAGTGTTGTCCAAGCTCCATTGACAATTCAAGACATTTTCTGTATCTGAATCTACCTCTTCATAAGTGTATTTATCTTCTGGAAACTCCAAACTTGTTTTTAATTTACTCAGAACACCGTCTTTAATGAAGATATGGAGTACAAAATTTAACTCGAAAGAGATTATAAGTGAATGTTTATCTAGAGACCACTATCGAGTTCACACTACGCTCATTCTATATTTATATTTAATAACGGCTTTGTTTAAATTAATTTGCGCACATTTTAATTTTTCCACTATTATGCTCGTTAAGTTTAGAATTGCATGATTGAAAGATGCAAATTAAAAAGAAATCTGAAAGAAACAGTGATTGCATGTTAATATACACTATATATACTATATACTTTTATTTAGATGACTAGATATCCCTACACCGCTACTGTGCTAGCATATGCAAACAATGTTTGTGATAATAAAAAAAGAAATCAGCAGTAGTTTCTTAATAATAGAGAATGACTAGTGATTAAAAAAATTACAAAATTGATCAGGTTACACTGGCCGGGGTCCGATCTACCGGCCGTCTCGGGGTGGAAAAGAATATAATAATTTTTCAATAAAGCGATGTCACATGAAACCGATTATATTCTTGCATGATGACACACTGCTCGACTAGTCGTCGAATAATAGAAGCCATAACTAATTCAGTGCTTTCCATAATAATTTTCACATAAGTAATGCCTTATTTTAGTCGGCAATATAATATTAGATAATTCTTTTTTATATATCAATCCCTGCGTTATTGATTGCTACGTAGCAATTACTTTATTATTGATCATTAAAAGAGTATCCATATTCTATAATTATTGCCGTATTAATATGTGACTAAACGCATCTCAATGTATAATAAAGTTAGGGGTCCATTTGTTCAAAGATAAGTAGTAGGGACTGTAATGCATGTCGAAATAAAATATTTAATGAATGAGGGTTGTTTTAGTGACAACAATTAATTAAATTGACGTATTATTAATTTTCATATTCTTATTCTATATACCTTTTTTATAGTGTTTTTACATAACTTATGAGGATACTTGTTTGTGCTGGCAAAGAGAATATTTAAAATAGGAAACCAAATCAGTATATTGCTAATGATGAATCTAGTACATGTACCATAATACCGCATACACTTACAACCAAAGGAACCCTAGTCAAATAATCTATATTTTATTACTAGCAAAGGCATTGTATTAGCAGCTAAAGAACATTAGCTTGCAATCTTGCATTATCATCCCTATATTTGATTCTACATTATTAATGTTCTTTTCTTACTTTTTATTACTTTAATTAATTTGTATGTATAGACAATTCCTTAAGTTTGTCGATAAATTTAATAATGGATCGAACACCTGGGCTATACTTTGTTCCAATAAAATACAATTGAAACATATCTGAACTTTTACCGGTTATTAGTATTAATATCTTGTTAAATGAAATGGGGTGATATATTTTAAGTGATTAATATCTGAGAAATTGAAAATATGCGCAATAATTTTAAAATTTGAATAGAAAATTCTTAATAGAAATACTTTATCACGTGTTTAATTAAAAGAAAGGATAATTCAAATGTCTTAAATGAAATTTGCCGATAATTAAGGAGTTGTTTATGTATTAAGCCTTTTTCTTAATTTGGTTGAAGTGTCGAATTTTAGTAAAGGGGATATTTGATAATTTAACCAAAAAGAAAACAATTTAAAGCAGGTTGCTCATTGAAAATAGAATAAGCAAAGCAAAAGAGAAGAAAGGGACAACCAAAGTTGAAATGGTCAAAAAAAAATAAAAAAAAAAATAAAGGACGCGTGTCGTGGTTGTTTAGCAGCAACAACTCCCTTAAATGGAAAATCTAATTACGTCCACACGTGTTCCTAGTATTTCCTCCTAATAATTAAAGATTCTAATTAAAAGTAGTAACTTGAAATAAAGCAAATTAAAAAAAAAAAACCACAATTAAAATAAAAATAAAATAATTTTAAAAAATCAACCACTTATGATTGGTTTTTAATTAAAATAAAAAAAATAAGTTTAAAAAATCGACTAGTTGTGGTCGTTTTTTTATTAAAATAAAAAGAACATAATTTTTAAAAACCGACCACTTACGGTTGATTTTTTGATTAATATAAAAAATAAAATAATTTTAAAAAACCGTCCACTTGTGGCTGGTTTTTGAACTAAAAAAGTAAATAATTTTTAGAAACCAATAATTATATATATGTACTCAAATATATATATATATATATATATTTGAGTACATATATATAATAAAAAAGTATTTTAAAAAGCAACCACTTGTGGTCAATTTTATTTTAAAAATTAAATTTAAAATATTTTATAACAGCCACGACAAGTGGTCGGTTTGGAAATTAAAACAATAAAAAAGAAAATAATTTTAAAAAACCGACCACTTGTGGTCGCTTTTGTATTAAAAAATGAAATATTATAAAAAAGAGACCATTTGTGGTCGATTTTTACTGAAAAATAATTATATGTAAAATCTAATATATAATTTTTGAAATAACATTGATCACACGTATTCGATAATCAATATAATAATAATAAATGTCAATCAAGCTTAGATTTGTAAAAAAAAATTATACCAACAAATATATCAAATTAAATAAATAAACTACATTAATTATAATCTTTATCTTTTACTTATGTTTCAATATATAAAATAAATATAATGTAGTGATCGATCGATTAACGATGTAGTCAAAAAGTAGTAGAATCTATCCAAACATATTGAATACCTTGATTTGAAATGATAGAAGTAATAATACACTGTACGTTGAAGTTATATTAATGTAAGCTAATCAAATTAATCGATAACTCATCCAAGAATGTATATGAAATATGTTGCATTATATTATTGGATAATATACTCGTGTACGTATGTGATGTATATAGTACATATTTAAACTTGATATAGTTGATAGTGTGTATGTGTATGTATAAGTATATATATATGTGATGTATATAGTACGTATTTAAACTTGATATAGTCGATAATGTGTATGTATAATTATATATATATATATATATATATATATATATATATAT